>NC_092015.1:8075668-8379610 GCF_042242105.1 Pempheris klunzingeri | reverse complement strand
CAGACAGTGAAGATGGCAGATGCCTCCTCCAGCTGCTCAGCCAGGCTGCAGGTTTCTCCAGTGCTCCTCTGAACCAGAACATCACAGGACACCTCTATGTGGTGGTCCAACTCAGGGCAGAAGGTCCTGGCAGCCAAGCGGGTGCTTCTCCTCTCACTCTCAGGCAGGAAGGAGAGCTGGACTGTGACGTATGTGTTCACTCCCACACTGGCAAAGTAGCTGAATCGTTCATCTTGTTCTGATAAAACCCTGAAACAGAGAGGCACAATAGCAAACTGAAGACATTGGGGCAGTATCTAGAAATGCGTAAAAGGAAGAAATGAGCAAATACTAATCTTAAAAGTTGCAACTGAAAGGCTCAACAGCAGCAGTCACTTTCAATGTAATTAGTGTCAGCAGTGGAGCTCTAACTTGGCAAATAAAACACAAACTACTTTAACTAATTTAACTGGTGACATGAGTAACTAAATCCCATTTTTTAGCCTGAACAACCTCCATCACATACTGAAAAATGTATTCAAACCCAAAACCTCCCGACTTGTTATCCTGCAATTAGGAAAAGTTTCACACACATTTACCCAAATAAACACATCTTTATCAAAACATCAAAGTTCCATGCTTTATGACAGTGCTGAGGGGGGTTTCCATTTTTGAGAAAAATACAAAATCATCTATTATAACTAGTATTCCAAGAGTCAAAGACTCTATGATTCTGTTTACTCTGACATGAACAAAATAAGATTACATGAAGTTTCCAAGAGGACAGTGGTGGTGATGTACCTTGCTGCAGCCTGCAGACCTGAAGCTCTGTGCACTTGAACCACGAGCGTCACAACACGAGAGGCAGCTCCTTTAGCAGTCTGCCCTTCAGGTCTCACTGGTCGGTGCTTGTACCGAACGGACACATCCAGGAGGCCTAAGACACACACCGGACCAGTCACGACATTTAAGATACAGTACTCTTAAAGTATCCATCCACCATCATTTCATCATTATGCTGTGTGTCTGTGTACCGGAAGGCTGAGGCTGATGTCCTGTGGGACTGTCCATCCTGGGAATCAGGGGCAGGGAGAACATTTGGGCCTCATTAGGATGCTGTCTCTGCATGGTGACCATGGCACACAATTTGGACAATGGAAGCATCCCCTTGGCCACAAGCTGGTCTCGAACATTTGGATAATAATATCTGCAGAGACATAAAAATCCTTGACATTAAACCCATAAGTATTATAGTATAATATTTTCATTCGGCTTTGTATCATTACAATATTCTTGGTGACAGCAACATGCAAGTTAAACATCTTTCATTTGAATATACTACCAACATTGCAATGATTCAAAACTGGTTAAAATCGGCAAATAATCCCTTTAGTGCTGCAAAAACCACAAACCTGCACCACACTTCAAACACAACACCCCCTCCACTGCTCAGGCCCTGTGCTGAAAGAGAGCTGAGCAGCAGCCTTTGAACAGGCACTCCTTCAGGTGCCACAAGCACGTGAGTCTCAGTGTGGCCAAACATCGGGTCGGGGACACAGAGAGTCGTGGTGGTGCGAAACTGCTTTAGGTTCAAGCCTGTTGGAGACGAGATAAAGGTCAGACTGATGCAGAGAGAAGAAAAATGTGTCTCATCTTAGATTGAAGGTTTCAGACACTAAAATGGCCTTACTAGTCTCTATGAGGTTTTGGTCTACTTTTGCAGCAGGGTCGCTCTCCTGACAGGGAAAACTGTACTGGACGTAGCAGTCAGCCTCACCCCACACTGTGGACTGTAGGGGTGTCAACCCATTCACCTTCTCCACTCTTAGCACAAACAGATGCTCCCTCATAGTTTCCTCTTGTGCTGCCATTGCCTGAGGGAGAAACACCATGGTGAAAGGAGGTCAAAGCGACTTTTTGTCAGCACAGTCAGTGTGTATCATTGCCCCTGCCCAATAATAACAAGACACAAGGAAGCCATGCACTTGGTTTAAAGACATGACATTTTGAGGTGAGAAACCTGTGCACGCTTACAGTATGCATTGTTATTAATCAACACTTATTCATCAACATAACATTTTTGTATGCATTTGCAGAGGAACAGTTCTATAAACACCCTTGGAAGGTGCTGTGAACCAACAATTATTTGTTTACACAGGAACACGCACAAAAGCACGGATTGAAGCATTAAGTCGCCGAAATTAACACTGACCTTTGTTTGTGAATGTGGCTGGTGATCAAGCAGATGAACTGGTCTTATGGGATGTGATAAAGAGTCATATTCTTCATCCCTCGTGCGCTGGAGGGCAACTATCTGCTCTGACTGACCCAGAGCTAAAACAACCCTGAGATTTCCTTTACAACTACCTGAAAACACGTCAATGACCGGCATGTAGCAGTCCACCCCTAAAACTGGGTACTGCGCCTGGAGAAGAAGGTGAGCGATCTTTGGATCCCTAGAGGGGAGGGAAAAAAAAAAGAGAGGAATTACACAAGCAGGTTCACTGTGACAGGTAAATTTTAATCCACACTGACAAGGTGTGTGTAGTAATATGTGGTGGAAAATTCCTCAAGTTTCATTTTAAGAATTTAAGAAGTTTGTAGGATAGAAGACCTTTAAATCGTGTTCTATACAGAGGTGTACCACAGCGCCTCCCAGTGGGCAGGTTAGTGTTTGCTCTGAACTTATCAGATCAGAGTTGTGTTTGTAATTTCTAGATCTGCAACTAATGATAATAATCATTATTAATTAATCTGCTGATTATCATATTTATCATATGACTCAAACAGTCAACTCATAGATATCCAATTTAGTATCATTAAGGATTAAGAAAACCAACAAATATTCACATTTGAAAGATCAGAACCAGTGAATTTTTGGTACTTTTGCATTAAAAACAACTTACATTATCAAAAAAAATTGCAGATAAATTTTTGATCAAACAAACAACTGATTAGTTGATTAATTGCTAATTGTTTCACCTCTAACTTCATTATCACTGATACCAATACCACCGACCAACATTCAGTTCTACCATCCCACAAAAAGTATTTTTACTGTTTCTTTTACTGTTTTCTTTACACAACTTGCCTAAATGACATGTAGAACTGATGAAGAGGTAATTTAACAAGGCCAAGGAGTTTATCCTGCCCTGAACTTCCTGTCTTCTGCCACACCTCGATCACCATCACATTATTCTTCATCCGCTCCAGCAGCTTAGTTGTTAAGGCCACAGGAGTCACCTGAGAAAAAGGATGGAAGAAAAGTTACCTGTGGCCCCTTTTGGTGGGCCATCAATAAACACAGTGGCCCCTTTTATTAGCTGATTTAACATTTTAGAAATGGCTAAAACACTTAATCTCTTGGGCTCACCTGGACAAAGTTAAAAGAAGGATTTGCCCGACCCCAGCTGATGACAGATCTCACCGTCTCATCGCACCAAAACAGTTTACAGTTCAAGTAGACGTTTGGAGCCTGCATGGGCCCACAGTTGAAGTTCTTTCCATCCATCACCATCAGTAAAGCGTGAAGCAGGACCTCAGGGTCCTCCTCCACCGGCTGCCGTGATATACGAGGAGATGTGTGGAAGGTGGGATGGGGACAGGGTTCTTTTGAAGGTTTCTGAGGACTCCAAATGTTTAACCTGGAATCTTCAAAAGAGCCAGCTGGTATCTCCTCTCTGCCACGTTGAGATCTGGAGCTGGTCTCCCTCTGTGGACTAGGTGCAGTTTGTGAAGGTGCTGCATCTCTCCAAGCCAGCTTGCTTTTACTTTTTCCAGAAGAGAAATCCTTGTTGTCTGTAGCAAGTTCAAATGACACCTGAAAAAAAAAAATATATATATGTCAGTCACTTTGGTAATAAATATCAGGCTTGCAAACATTAATTCCTGGGTTTAAAAAAAAACAGTATGTTACCCTGAGGGGTCCAATCTCCTGTGTTGTGTCGATGTTTCCCATCACACTCTGTACAGGTAAGACGACAGACTGACTCAGCTGCTTGCTCTGCAGCAGACAGCGCAGTGGGTGAACCGCCTCACCTACGGAAACAGGCTGCAACAAGATAGGCCAAACTCAGACCTTCACTCAGACCTTCACTCAGACCTTCACTCAGACCTTCACTCAGACCTTCACTTTACACTGTGTTTCAAGGAATCTATTGGAAACAGAAAGTCACCCTTTTTCTTTTATTTCAAACAATCGTCACATTGAAACAGAGCCTTCTTTTTCTGTAACATATCACAAATATAACTCACCCTTAAAACATAAAGCATAATTATCAATTCAAATAGTGTATAAATATGAAGTTATGAAGAGGAAAAACTTCTCAAATTCTCTGAGATTGAAGTCCCAAAAAAAAAAAAAACTTTCTGGGGGAAAAATCATGAATCTCTCCTTATTGTTAATTCCTATTACAACGTATAACTGGATTCTCATAAATTTGTGACTTTATAATCTCAAAGGATATTTCTCCACCCCCTGGTTCAGTTTTATTTATTTTTTTAACCCACACAGGCTCTTATGTGCCATCATGGTCAAGGTTTGATTTAAAACAGTTTTAAATGTAGAAGCCTCTCGATGACAAAAATCTACTAATATTAATGAAACTAACATCACTTCAAAGCTGCAGTAGTATGTTTCTGAACTATGTTCAGATGATAGATAGATCCAGTGAGTAATGTTTAGTCCAAAGATACTTACCTTCTTTTGGTCGCTCTTTCGTGAGTAAATCTTGAAGTTCAGATCAGTTCCCCACCACTGTTTTACTGTGGCTGTACTGAATTGGACAGGAAACACAGAGTGCTGATGAAATCTCACCACTGAAAAAAACAGAGGAGTGTATATCAGATACAGAACACAAACCCCTGCCAGAGACTGTGTGCAGAAACGGTGTTTGTCACTTATGAGGGTTTCAGAAAACGCTGATTCTAACAGGCCATACCTCCTCCTGTGACTTTACTGGCAACAGCTCTGGTCACTTTCCTATCTTCACCCTTACTACGATCATGTCTACTGGAAGTGGAAGCCACTGGGAACACGTACTCGATAAAATATGTGCTAAAGAAAAAGACAGAACACAGACTTGTGTTATTCATGGTGGCAGCTGTATTTTAAAATCAGATCAAAAGAATGTCAAATGTTCTGCCTACCACTTCTTGCTGGTTAATGGTCGAGGAGGTTTCCCTTTACTAGAGCTCTTTCTGGGTGTGGTGGTTGTACTGCCTGTAGGTACCGTCAGGGAGTCGATGGTCACTCTCGCCAACCGGATCAAACTCAGCAAAGCTAACTGCTCAGCACTCAGGCCAGGAGGAACATCACCAGCATCTGCAGACCGCTTAGGCTCTGAATTTGGACTGGACACAGTCAAAATATGGTGAAAGATTGTCTTAAATGTACATTAATGTTTTGGATTATATCTACGTTATTCTCATACTGTATGATTTGTCTTTTTACTATATGCTACCCTGGTACCTTGTGTATATCCCCTGTAGCCCATATAATTGGTTAGTTCCAACATAGTCAGTTCACTTTTGCATTCTTTGGAACTGGCTTCTTAATAGATGGATTAAGGAGCATGTGAAGGCCCTTACCCTCCACTAATCTTGGGTCCAGATTGTGTCCGATGTTTTTTATTCAACGACACTGTTCCTTGACCTTCAGTCTCAGTGTCATTTGTTCTGATATCTGTCATCTGAAAGTTGACAAGAAAGCACGGATGACTTTAAATGACCCTCTGCTGGAAAATCAAGTAAACTGTCAATGATATTACACTTTAAAACGCGTCTTTATCCCCGACAAATATCAGAAAATTGCCTACTTACAGGACTTTTATAGAACAAGTTTTCCAGTAAGCTCTGATCATACTGAGGATCATTGAGCTCACTGTCCCCACACACACTGCTATGGCCAGACAGAGACTCAGGGGTGGATCCCTCTCCATCCCACAGAGGCAGAGGAGATGTGTTCAAGCTAAAAGAAAAAAAGGGGTGAAAATCTCAGGGGGGGGGGGGACTGCATTTTCTGTCAACTTTGGAAGTAAATGTGCGCATAAAGTAGGTACCTGCCGAGGAGCAAATGGACAGCTCTGTTATCCATGTCAGCAGGACAGTCTAAATTGCAGTCTGAGATTACAGCCACATCATCAGAGCGCTTGAGAGTTGAATCAGCATGAAGAATATTTTGAAGAAACATCCCAGAGTTTGAAGGGAAGGGCCTGCCGACACAGGAGTGAAGTCCTATAGTTTTGCATTATAAAGTGACAGTACACATTGTTGTTACAAACTTTTGAAACACTAACTTGGACGGTGGTAGGATGTTGTCCTTTGGGAGAGGGAGAGGGGTGTCTTTAAGAGCCGGAGCAGAATCCATCTCACATTGCAATGCTGATACCACCATAGCATGTCTAAGCTTGTTTCCACGCTCTAGAATTACTGAGATGAGAGAAACGGATGGGCATATGATATGACACGTCAATTTCATGCACGGGTTATGTTAATCTGATGTGTAGTTGTGCTGCAACCAACCCGAGAGGATATCATTGGTTGCTTGACCACAAGGCTCCCGACTTGAAGGATTCACAGCTGTTTGACTGTTCTGGGATCCGTTTGTTCTCTGCATCTGATTC
Source organism: Pempheris klunzingeri (assembly GCF_042242105.1). Taxonomy (NCBI): domain Eukaryota; kingdom Metazoa; phylum Chordata; class Actinopteri; order Acropomatiformes; family Pempheridae; genus Pempheris; species Pempheris klunzingeri. The sequence goes on along the minus strand of NC_092015.1, from coordinate 8,373,008 downwards.
TCCAGTGACGCTTCTATGCCTTTGTCTTTATGGGTGTGTTGGAAATACAGGTGGTCTTTCCCTCTGAAATTATTATAGCAATATGCACAGTAAGATTATTATGCTCTTGAGCCCTAACAACTAGAAACAGGCTTTTGATTATGAACGACAACAACTTCAAACCTTGGTGTGTTTCCACTGCTGCTGCCTGGTGATTCTTTCCCGCTGCCAGCTGAGAGCGATCTGGGCCGTGAGGGCACAGTCAGAGTGGTGACTTGCGGTGCTTCGATGCTGATATCTGTGTTGGGGCCTGAGCTGCTGCTGTCATAGGCTTCTGTCAGGGGCTCTAAATTAAGGGAAACCTGTGGGAATTAAAGAAAAAGCTCATATTCCTATGAGATTTCACGTGATTTACTACTGCAGGTACAAAATTAAAACACCTAATAACCTTCAATAGATATTATATTATTCTAATATATTATATCTGTCTAACTTTGTTTAGGCGGATTCAATGGTTCATTTGTCGACGCTACAATTTTAAATGATGATGAGGACCAGGAGATGTTGGTGAGTCCAAAGTTCTGAACATTTCCTAAGCATTTTACAGATATGATCATGGATACTAAGCATTTAGTAGGCTCAAGATCATCATCATTTTAGGTTTTCATGCCTTCAAACATTACCTGCGATATTCTTTTGCCCCTACACAGTAAAGTCAGTTATAAAGCAGGACCCCTGTGTTTGGGGGAGTTTCAGTGTATTGCCTCAAAGCACTTCAGCAGGTCAAATACTTGCTCCCTACAGACTTCCTAATCCAAGCAGTAGTTATTCAGTCAGTATACAATGCTAAACTTACACCAAACATAACTTGTAGCTCCCACGAATGCAGTTGGCACATAAATGTGATTCAGTTCTTACTCACCTGTAACTCTCCCAGCTTCTCAGATGTCGGAGATACGAGGGTGTAAAATCCACTAATAGGGTGTGACAGAGAGAGATGAGAGATGCCTGCAACCTGGGCCCGTGCGATGGGCAAGTGATCCGGTTTTGTCAGAACTTCCAGCACCAGAGAGCCCATATCTGTCAATGACAGGCCAGTGGGTGATTTTAAACATTTATGTGCAGCACAGCAAACTCAAGCATAAGAAAGCTCTCTTAGGTACCTGTAAGATATGAGGTGAACTGCTTTGGCCCACAGCGGATGGCAAAGCGAGCTGTTGTCTTGATGTGTTTCTGTGACAGCTGTGATCCATCTCTTGGAAAGAAGTGCGTCCCGTCAGATGACTCTCCCCACCAGCGCAGCCTGACAAATGTTGCAGGCGGAGGTTTGTGAACTGTCCATAACACCCGGCTTATCGTCACACGAAGGAAGCATCTTAGCTGGCCCTCGACCAGAGGAGGGAGACTGGTGGAGGGGGATACATCGCTGGGGACTGCAAAGAGTTATTTTTCATTACAGCGAAGTCAAGTCTAAATGTAAACACTGTAAATACTAACGTCAAAAGGTACAGTAATAATGGTATTTGCTGCAACAAAATAAAATGTAAAAAGTTTTTGTTTTACACATATGAAGAGTTTTATGTAACATGTAGCAGTGAAACACAGTACACTGATTTTAAGATAATATTGCTTTATTGGCATGCCATTTTGGAGGAATTTGCTCTATGGTAATATATTGATATCTGAACGTATTCGTAATATTGTGATAATAATTTGGGCTTTACCATCCATCTCTCTTCACAGCCACAGATGAGCAGAAAGCTTACAAACATAACAATCAGTGGTGGAAAGGAGCCAAGTACATTTACTCAAGTACTTTACTTATATGCAGTTTTGTGCTACTAGTACTTTTTTGTAAGTTGAGTATTTCCATTTTCTGCTACTTTAGACTTCATCTCAGCGCAATTCAGCTGAAAATATTTTGCTTTTTACTTCACAACATGAAATTGAAAGCTCTAGATACAAGTCTCTGAGCACATTCAGGTTAATACCTCAAAGCAGAATCAACAAATACATGATAATGTATTATTACAGATTAAGACCTTATTGATCCCCATTGGAAAATTAATTTAGCTACCTAGAAACATATAACTTTTGAGTAATCAAAATTAACCCCACCTTTACCAGCTGCACCATCAAAGTGATGTACACATTAACGCATCAATAATGACCATCTAGTGATAAAAATAACAGCAATCAGTATTGAGAAAAGGGCGCAACGAGCGCTTATAATTCTGGCAATTTGCATATATATTGCTGATCCCGCTTTCTACTTTTACTTAAGTTAAATTTTGAATGCAGGACTTTTACTTGTAACGGAGTACGTAGCCTACTTTACCGAATTAAATGCTCCTGATACTTCTTAAGCCACTGGTTACAAGTTAATAAATAAAAGCAAACTGAGGCACAGCAACAACACTGACAACTCATACAAAAAGAGCACAAACCGAAAGAAAACCAGAGTTTATTAACTTGGGATAACATTAGCTAGTAGGCTAACATACGATGCTAACGTGGGACTGACAGCTGACGCCAACAGCTAGCACTTAACTTAGCTGTACTGCTAGCAGGTTGCTAAGCTAACAACAGTTTACCTTTCCTTTTGCTGCCTCCGGCTTTGACGGACCGCTGTTTTCTGCTCTTCATTCCTCAGCTCAGTAAATATAGACGGTGAATGCCGGCCTGGCCAAAGCAGGGGTTGAACAGTCAGCAGGCATAATGTTTGCCACTCCAGCTAACTCACTAATAATCCGTTTAACAGAGCAGTTTCAGCTGCACACCCACTCTCTCATACACACACACAAACGGTAGCGCGCAAAATTGTTTCCCAGCAACGAAGTCCGAACATCCCGCTTCCGCAGCCGCTGCTTTTCACTGAGGCATTCTGGGAAATGTAGTTATCTTTGTTGTTGTGGCGATCAAAAGTCACATTTCTGCAGAAGTTCGACTAGTTTCTATACATTGGTGGTGAAACTACCTAATTACTTAAGTCATGTACTTGAATATTTCCATTTTATACAACTTTTACTCCCCTACTATTCGGGTAGGGAAACATTGTAGTTTTTACTTCACTACATTCACGTGATACCTATTTATAGTTACTGGTTACTTACTACTGCAGATTCAGACTGATAATGTTGATAGTAATCAATGTGACGTATTATGAATGTATTATTGATAAATATAAGGCTCTATTGACACCTAGGTGAAACTCACAAGCTATCAAGCACTATTATATCCTATTATACAAAATAAGCCCTTATTGTACCAGCTGCAACTTTAAAGTAGACTAATGTAGGCCTAAATACGAGTGCATCACTAATTATAATTCAGCAATATGTAATATTCTAAAATGGGACATTCTGTGTAATGAGTACCTTTACTTTTTTTTTCTAAATCTTGTGGAAATTTTTAATATCACATGGGTTGTTATTATACGGTATACTAAATGGCTTATACACATACTGTGTGTAATTTGAGTTACAATCATCACCCATTTATTTTAGCAGTTTTTAGTTATAAATGTCAGTTTAACAAAGCTGCTCTCAGTTTACCCAGAAGAACATTTGGCTAATAATTTAGACAATAATTTTTTTATTCAATATGAAATATAAAATGAAATAAAACAATATGGTAAAATAGAGTTTATGGAATAAAATATATTTTAATTGAATGAGAAAACGTTTCACTAACTCCAGGCTGCCTTCTTTCTCATCACCAGCAGAGGGAAGCACTGATCTTTCCATCACTGACACAAGTATGTGGGGATTTTCTTTCTTTCTTGAACCAGAGATTAAAAGAAGTTTGTTGTAGTTTTTTCCTTTGCTATTTTGCTGGTCAGTTTCTCTGACCTCAGTTAGCATTGTATTTAATTTACCATCACGTCAAGTTATTTGTTTGTTCTCTAAAGTTTTGATCTCATATACTTAATGTTTTGCATCTAAATGTGGCTATAACTTTGTTTTTAAAAGTCATATGAATACTTCAGAAAAGCAGGGCCTTCCTATCCATCAACTCTAAGGGAAAATAAACAGGTCCTACTGTTTAAAGTGCACCTAGAAATATGCAAATGCATCCGTTCTTATATTTTCCGTGTGGCGGTGTGTGCTCAGAGTGTCTGTCTGTGGTGAGCTGATAAGAAAACATATATCACTGTGGGCGAGCACTGACTCATTTTTCACTGTCACAGATCCCCCCAAAAGGTCACATATATAGACCCCTTAGTATCCAAGCTCATCCAGAGATTTTTAATACTCTGCATGTCTCACCTATGGTGACCTACCTAGATGTACATCTAATATCTATATATCTATATCATATATCTGAAATATGGATATGGAGACAGTGTTCAGACACAAAGTTTGGAACAGACAGGCTCCCGATCACTTGGCATGCAAAGCGTGATTAATGACTAGAAGCGTCTGAAGCTCAATGAGAGGCTGACAGATCTGGTTCATCTGTTCCATTATTAGACTGTTACATCAAACCATATTGAAAGAGTCTCCCACAGGCAGCGATGACCACATCATTTAGTCAGCTGGGAATAAACAGGCACACTCACACAGTGACTGGTTCCTTTGACTCATAGCAGCAGTCTGAACTGCAGTCCCAAGGTCTGAGACAATCCATTAGAGAGAAACTAAACTCTCTGTTGCTAATCTGTCGTGTATCAACCAAATGAAAGAGCACCCTTTTCACACAGATTTTACCCTTAAAGTCTTAAAAAAAACCTCTCTGTACAATAACGCCACATGTGCTGTATCTGGTTGTTCCAGCACTCCATGGAAGCAGTATCACATTTAATTTATTGACTTGAAAATCCCAAAACAGCATTTATTTTTGGCTGCAATATTACATCATATAGAAAATATTAGATGCCTTGTGCATCATATAAATCACATTTCACTGTGATCTTGCCAGGCACATTAGGGTATTTTTATAAACTCGCTGCATCTACACATTGGAAATAAAAGTTCTACACAAAGTTGCTGTGTTGATTTAGAAACCCAGGACCTGGAGCGGGCCCAGTGTAGGAAAAGGACTGCATAAGATGTCAGTTTTTAAGCAAGCAGGAGGCAAACAGCCTCGCGCAGTTAACTGAAACCAGCACAGTGTGCGACAGCAGAGGCCTCTCTCCATCTGCAGGAACTGGCCAGTAGGAGCAAGAGAGCATTTGGCCTCTGGGGGCTGATTGCCAACTGGCCCACTCCTCTTCTGCCCCGCCTCTCTGCCTTGTGCTATCCATGTCCACTGCAGCACTGTACCCCTCAGGCTCCCTGGGGCCCGCGGCTCCAATCACAGATGCAGGCTGCCCCATAACGGCTCTCACCTCCCCTGCCTGTGTGCTCACTTTTCTGGCTCCCTCCTTCTCTCCGCCTGCAAGTGTGCCTCTCAATTGTAGAGGCTGACTCTTGTACTCCAAGGGGCCCAGCTATGGCTCCACCTCTCTCACTCCTCAGGATTCAGGCTGCAGCGATGCTGGAACTCTTGGCCATACTCATGGATCCATTTGTTTGCCACTGGAACATACAGAGGGATGCAAACTATCTCTTATTATTAGCATAAATTAAAGTTTGCATGCACCTTTAGATGACTGTGTTTGAAAAATAACAAAGTGACATTCATTTCTAATAATGTATATAGTTGCTAAAAACAACAGAGCCACCAAATGCTTCTACAGCTGCTTTGTGATGATTCATATCTGTCTGTTAGTTTTAATGGGTTCCCTACACACATTTCAGAGTTGGGAATTTGATGATCTGGGCCAATCGGCAGCAGATGTTCAGCTTCCAAGATGAGCCCTCAGTGTCTGAACTGCACTTTATAACATCTCTAAATGTATAATGCAGCACAGATGTGGCGCTTGAACATCAGCTCCTGTATAACAGGAAAGCTGCACACCAGATAACTGTTGTCAGAAACAAACGGCGATAATGACGCAAAAAAACTAAGATCTGTTTAAAAGAGAACAGGGAGTCTGATTATTTGCTGTGACTTATATGTGACATATTCACATAACCTTTTGGCTCCTTTGGTTAATAGCATCATCACGTCACACTGGATCTACTGACTCTTACCCCATTTGTCCCCAACAAGCACCGGGCAGCCAGCATGCAGCGTGTCTACGTCTCCTTGACCATTTCTATGGAGGTTCCACCAGAAGATGGCAGCTTTCTGTGAGATTAAAAACAACATCAATAACTTTCAATAACTTCGAAAAGTTGTTTTGGTCTATCGATTTATCAGACAATTATTTTCTAGGTTATTTATCTTTTGCTCTATAAAATATATGAAAGTAGTGAAAAACAACCATGACAATTTCCTAAAGCTCAAGGTGATTTCATCCAATCTCTTGTTTGGTTTCCTCAACAGAATGAAAGATATTCAATTTGCTATAAGATAAAGAAAAGTAGTGAATCTTCACCATTGAGAAGCTTCTCTTGAAATGTTGTTTTTCTGCCAATCGACTAATTCAGCTTTAATTCAGATATGTCTGGCAGAGTTCTCTTGTAATTGCACTATTTTATTTATATGTATTTTATTGGTAATCTTATTGGTTTATCAGGTTCAGTTATTTTCTATATAAAACAGCCAGGAAATTAGATGTCTATCAAATGACAGGTGAAAGGTTAAACCCCCCGGGGATGGGCCTGTAAACTTTCCACTGCAGCTCATTTATCAGTTGAAAAACAGCTTCAGCCTGTACTGAGGCTCAACTATACAACAGCAGTATTGTGGCAAAAAAATCTTCATCTGACCTTTTAGCATTTTGACGGCTGCACCAGAGAATGTGAGTGAGGCGGAGGGTGAAGATAATCTAACTTGAGGTGCGAATGACATGAAGACAAAAGAGGCTGCTTTTAGAAGTGTTTACCTCCACGACAGGAACACTGAAGTTGGCATAGATGAAGGCTGTGGACCCACCTGCCTCAACAGAGCTGAGCTGTGGAAAAGGACATTCCTTCAGAGTTGTGTCTTGTGTTTATGTGCTCATGTTATGAAAAGCCACTCTGTCTGCTGCCTCATACTGATCACTATTTTACTGAGATTTTCACATCAGATTCTTATTGATAACAGCAACAATAATAATATGTTTTTCCAAAATACAGTTAAAAAGCACATCACATATTATTCATAAGATAAAAATGGATTATGTGACAAAACAAAGAGACAAATAAGAAATTGTAAGGCAAAGATATGGATGTAGGCTGTACAACAGAGGTCAGAGACAACAACTGGGGCCTTGTTTAAAGTTTGTTGCACGACAGAACATCTATAAAAGCTAATTTAGGTAGTGAGGTCAGATCTAGTCTGAATTTCTGAGGCAGGTTGATTCAAAGTCTAGCTGCTACCTCTGTGTTTTTAATTAAGACTTTGGAAAAGCAGGAACAGGAACCTGCCAAAGAGCCTCTGGGCTGCTTTCTGGGTCATACTGGGTCATAAGATGCTTAGAGTAAGACTTCACTCACATATATCATAAAGGTTGCCACTCGGTTCCCAGTTTTCAGCTTGTACACAGGACTCGAAGGCGACTGGAAAATTAGAGAGATGATACGTTAGTATGAATACAAACACATGCAAAGCCTACAGCAATATAATCAAATATTGGAACTTGTTAAACAAGTCTAACAATAAACTTACTGTAGCATGGTCAAAGTGAGGCTCATAATGGCCACCAATCCCATAATTCACTACTTGGAGGTACTCGCCGTACGGATGCTTCACATTCAGACCTGTGAGCATGGAGATCTTCCGGTCCAGCTTGCCAACAACGGACTGTCCTGAGTCCTTCAGCCATGCACTGGAAATATGACACATTGATAAATAACAAATTACAGTTGAAAAAGTATCGGACATCATTGCATGCTGTTAAGTGTTTTAAGTTGCAAATTTATTAGCATTAGAAATGCTTCATTGACATTGCAGTGAAGGAAGGCTAGTTTTCTCCCAGAACTAGCATGAATTAAATTACTAACGATAAACAGACTGTCATAAACAAAGTGTTGCATGTAACCTCTTGCTGATGCGATACTCTGCTGTTGCCTGTTTCTCTCCAGATGCCACCACAGATCGTCTCAGCTTGACAGCAAAGACAGAAAACAGCATTTTATGTTGTGATTTATGTGATTGTTACGGGCAGCCAAAACTTTGATGTCCAGCTGTGAGTTCTGACAAAATGTGAGTATTAACCAGCATTAAAACAGGCTCCAATGACGTATCCAAAATGAAAAATAAAAACTGAGAGCAGATAAAGAGATGAGAAATGTGCTTAGGAACTTTTACAGAGTTCAAATACCCTACCTCCCCTACTGTTATCAGTTTGAAGTTTCACCTTGTCAAAGTGCACCTTATAAAGTCTGGAGGGGAGTCTGGGGAAGTCCAGATGGTTTGGACTGAGTCTGCTTTTCTTAAAACTGAGTCTCTAAGATTATTTGGACTGCAGAATCGTTACACTGCCGTCTGCATATTTCATACATGCTTTCCAATTTGCAATGATACAAAAAACTGGTACAAAGTTCTGTGCAGAAAACTAGTATCTCACACAGTATCACTGATTCATTTGGCAGGTCAAACTGATGAGTTCCTTATGGCCACAGGGGACATTACTTAATTCAACTCAACAACTAGAAGGTTTACAAAAAACATTTCATGAGAGGAAAAAGACAGATATGTGAAGACTAAACAACAGCCCTCTGTTATTGTTACTTACTGGGTCTATCAAATATGACTCTGGGATCCAGCAACAAAGTGTAAACCGTGCTCGTGGGTGACGAACACTGCTCACTGCTCCAAACTAATACCATATCCCAGGCCTGTTTTCAATAAAGCCACAAGCTGACATAATGATGAAATAAGTACAGGGGTTTCCATCTGAGCAAGGGATGGAAAACTCACTGAACAATGCCAAAACCTCACAGAAACTATAGGGCACCAATTGAGTTAGCCCACCAAATATTCCCTAAAGAAACAGAGTCAGCAAACTGTGAGCAGCTCTGAAGACGATGCACCGCAGCTTTCCATTAAAAGAAGAGGAGTGGGATTTCACATAGATACTGAGGGTCCATCATCGTGGACTCAGTATTTACCAGTGGAGCCCAGCAGGGTAATTTGGACGGAGACAGGCGTACAGCCAAGTTTTCATAGTAACATATCCCTCATTCCTTTAAGCCTTGCTAAATGTTTGGAAGCAGACCAACTCTTCGTCCACAGGATCTTTCCAGCATCTTTCCATTAAGAAAAGGTACACGGTTGGCTTGGACCCCAGCAGCCCCAGCTGTGGGGCCCACAGCACAGCAGATCATCAAGTAAAATATGTATATTTAGCTAAAATATTTTTTGACAGGTACCTTTGATTTGAAAACAATAAATTGATTTAAATCCTGATTCACGGCCTTGGAGCACAATGTTGCCCCCTGACATCAAGCTAATTTCCTTTTCAATGCCCTCATTGTTACGTCAAAGTATAAAAAGTAAAATGTACGTAAATATCAAAAAAAGTACTCAATATGCAAAATGGTCCCATTCAGAGGCTTATATTAAACTAGATATTATAATATTAGATTTTTACTATGGATGCATTAGTAAGCAGCATTTACTATGTAGTTGACCAAGGTGGAGATCATTCAAATGACTTTGTACACAAGCAGTTTAGTCTATGAGAATTAATTTCATTTTTGAGGCTGATGATGTGTTTTGTATATAAAGTCTTAACCTGCAAAGTAACTATTACTATTATTACTATAATAGTGATGAATATCTGGACCACCTGCATCAAAACATAGTAAATGACACCTTGTGAGTATTGCTCTTATCTCAGTCGGTAGAGATCAGCTGTAGTGTCTCAACCATCACACAGCTCAGGCTGGGGCTCCGGTCCATGCACCTGCATATACTGTCCTGTCCTAAGGACAGTTTATAAAAGATGGACTCGGGGAGGTTCACTTTAGGACAGAGGCCTAAGGAAGTATTAGAGATTACACTACAAGTGAAATGAAAAGGCAGCCAGTGTCATTACACTTTTAATGTCAGTGTAATGGAAAGCTAACATATTGGCCAGAGGAAAATTAAATTGTCCTGAGAAACATCCTGAAATTACTGATGGCAGCAAAGCCAACATCAACAGAGGGCAGTTTCCTGGTGGAAAACCGCAGAGACAATATATCCTAAACAAGCATTCTGAACATGGACAAATAAAACAACAATATCCTGGTATTGGTTAATTATACTAAAAAAAACCCTGAAAAGTCTTGTTTCTTCAATGTTAAGTACAGGGTATTCACACAGCTACAGCAAATTGTTCTATGTATTTTCTACCGGTAGCGCTCAATAAACTTCAACAGACTCCCTTGAACTCTTGCTGTTGCCAAGAAAAGGCTTTGCAGCTTCCCATGTGGAAGAAACAACACGGCGTCTCTGTTAAGAAAACTGTACAAAACAAGGGATTGCAAAACCATCTGAAGATGTAATTGGATTAAGTAAGAAATGCATAGTGTTGATTATAAAAACAGGGCCCCTTTTTCTTAATTCCTAAAAAGCTGTCATATTGGAGACTTGCTTTGATGAGGAAACTGCCTGCCAAGGGCACTTACCCCTGGCTGGGCGAACCTCTTGATGTCATCAGCCTCTGTGTCTGTGATGAAGTCGTGGTACAAGACCACATACGGCCTCAGGCTCAGCACTTCACGCCGTACTGGCAGCAGCAGCAGCGCAGGATTGCCATTGGTGAAGTAGTCGCAGAATAATCTGGGGTTTTCAAAATGCAGTGGCTGCTGGGAGAGACAGGGATCTGTAGTCCATTGACAAGATCAAAACAACGATTGTCTTTTTCACCTGCAAACAATCACTCTTAGCATTGTTCTCTCTATAACCACACACACAAAAATTGTGATTTCCAAAGTTTCCTTTCTACATGTAAGTTGTAACCTATAACATTACACATCCCTCAAAGAATAAATGTGCTGTTGAAAGAACATAATTCCTTGCACACTTGGTTCGTATTTATATATTAATTGTGGTGAATACCTGAGAGCCTTTGGTCTGGCAGAGTCTCTCATAAGTGTCCCTGGTCCTTAAATAATGGGAGGAGGGTCTCCTCAGCTCATCGCCCCTGAGTGATTTGGTTGGACTCGTAACCAGCAGCTTCTCGTATTTCTCAACATTCTGCAAAACTCTTCCATTCATTGGATCTGAGAAGAAAGATGTTTCTCAAGCACTGTTTACACCCCACAGACAGAATAGAGACAAGTCAAATGAAAAGAATTACCGTGATGCAGTAACTCATGAGATAGACTGAGGGCATAGGAGATGTTTCCTGTCTGAAACAACAAGAGGAATTTAGGGCAGTGAATCCATCATCTCCCCATTTGGCATTTCCAAAGTGTCCTTCCACCTACTTTAAAGTGAGAGAAGGCCAGGTGATCCAGAGCATCCTCTAAAGTCCCTTCATTCTCAGGGCTCCACTCGCCTCCTGCTCCCCTGAAGAGACGCACCGACTCCTCCAACCACTGCACTGAGTGATAGTAGTCCTCCTGCTCGTAGGCCACCTGTATAAAATACCATCTTAGTCGCTTGTAATTACTGCGCTTTGGCTATTTAAATGGAATTTGACACTGGTGGCCAGGGAGTCATTTCAAAGGCGGCTGAATGTCGGCACACTGGGCTGTCTTCTGGCACTGAACTGGAAGACCAAATGTCAGCCAGCTCTGGACCATTTATATGCATGGTTGCCAGATTTGGCTCAGTTTTAGGGTTGTGGACTTGTAGCTTAGAATCAATCTAGTTAGCAGCTGTCTAGCTTTTGGCCAGTGGCGGCAAACATTTTGGTTACATTAACTTCATTTGAAATGGATTACAAAGAAAAATGGCATTTACCACTAACGAAATGCAGAAATGTGATGTGGCATACAGCAGATTTTCAACACAGACAACATGAGACTTTTAAACTTCAAAGTTTAATTGGATGAATTCAACCCTTTGATTTTGGACGTTTCCAGACACTCCTAAGTTGGTAATAGTTAGTTCAGTCTCTGTTTTCTGCCCATGTTCACTTATGGCCTCATCCCGGGCTTAAACTCATGGTTATTAACCGACTAGTCTATAAAACATCAAAAGAGCAGTGAAAAATGCTCATTACATTTCCAAGAGCCCAAGCTGGGGTCTTAAAATCAAACATGTCCAACAGCCCAAAACCAAACATATTTAATTTAATCTTATATAAGACAAAGAAATGCGGCAAACCATCACATTTTAGAAGCTGAAAAATGTTTTTGCTTAAAAAATGATTGAAATGATTCATCGACTATCAGAAAAGTTTGCTATTTAAGTTTCTTTTAATGGGCTAGTTAGTGAATCGACTAATTGTTGTAGCTTTCCTAAAAGTATATATATTCTACTTTGTCAGCCTGGTTACTGTCATGCATTTCCTCTGCAGCTTATCAGTATTAGAAATGACACTTGTGTCTGACATCTTGAGCAAGCACATTGTGGACAGAGCTACATGTCTGCTGATCAAAGAACACCTTGAGCATTATTTTTACATTAAGACAGTCATGAACACCAGCAACAGTCTATCTCTTTACCTTCTGTCAACCACCTTCAGTAGCTGACTTGATTCAGTAGGTGCTGACTGCAGGCCTGACAGCCCCCCACAGAAACAGGGTGACATGTGGCTCCTCCCATCACAGATTATATCCACAACCCCCCCCAGACAGCACACAAACAAAAATTCCAGTGTGCCATTTCACCCCACAAACACACACACAAACTCACCACTCAGTTCAACTAGTCACACACACTGACTACAGAACATCACACCCCATAATCTGGGAGGTGTTAGTCTCCACAGCAATGAGCTAAAGAGCCAATAAATTCTTAAAAATAGTGATTATTCTGCAGATCTCAGGGAAGAATCAGCTGGTAATCAATTCAAACTGCTTTAAAATTCCTCTAAATAAAACTGGCAGGCTACAAATGTCTCTTAACGAACACGCCTGCTTTTTAACAGCCATATAAAAGCACGTGCAGGCAGCTCTTTTACTGACACCACCCTAAAACTAAGCATCTCTGTTTACAGATTGTCTCAGATAATCTCAGCGTCAGTGCAAGCGAAGGAAGGCTAGGCTCTTTGCTCCAAAACGCCTTTTAACCTCTGCTGCGTGAGATAATGTCTTTTCCATACAAGATGAAGTCTCTCCCACACAGTGCCCTGCCTTAACACATCACCACTGTACATAAACTGTGGAATTTATTGTGGCGAAACCTTTTTTTTCCCCTTTCATACTCGTATAAGACCATATTCATCTTCACATGAAACGGATTCCCAGCCACGCAACAGGGAGAATTCCAGTTTTTTCCAGGCTGACTGTCTGGATTCCCACCACACAGCAACTGACAGGTTTGGAATAAAACTTTTTTTCAGACCTTTGGAATTTGATGTGAATCAGGGACATTTTCACAGCAATATCTTCCAGATATCTCTCCACTTTTCTTATGTTATATGGGCATAAGTACAATTTTGAAGTTTGCGTACCTTCATATTTCCATTTTATGTGACTTTATGCATCTATGTCACAACATTTCACAATATGGTACTTTTTACTCCATTATATTTACTTGCAGGCTATAATTAATTGGCCAAATCTATGGTTCTCAACGTTTTTGGCTTGTGACCTCTTGCAAATAAAATATGTCTAGATGTGATGTTTCCTTACGATGTTTCAGATGTCTTAAACTACCAAAAACATTGTAAACCTGCACTTTGGAGAGTCTGGGAACGTCACCACCAAAGGAGAATCATAAAGGATTTGAATCATCTGAACAATGGTATCGGTGAACTGCTGCAGTCAGGCAAGTGCTACCGCTTGAAACTCTGAGTTTCAACTCAGAAGAGACATTTTTCATCTAATCTTCTCAGATGGCTTCATTTAAATAACTGTTTCTCTCCAATATTTCACAAAAAAAGTGAAGAACATTTTCTTATTATAATTGTTATTTTAGTTGATATTACGAATTCAGGACTTTTACTTGTAATGGAGTACTTTTAGTTTGTTGTATTGGTACTTTTTCTTAAGTAAAGAATCTGAGAACTTACAAACATATTAAAAACAAAACCAATAAAAGGAAAATAATGGACTGAATACCTTTCCAACCAGAAAGCAGTCATCACCAGACAGTGGCACAGACACTGTGGGCAGGCAGATGTCAATAGACTGGCCATTAGTGACTCTCTGGAAACGACCCCTTACGAGGCTCTCAACTTGGAGAGCATACACATCCTGCAGCCTCATCAGCCCTTTAGCGGCCCCCTGGAGGTCTTCCAGTGTGGGCAGATCCGCCTCCTCCTCCTCGTAACTGGACCTGAGGGCTGGGAAGCACAGGGGCCAAAAGGTGAACTGGGGGGGTTGGGTGGTGACAGCAGAGAAGATGGGGGTGTTAAGTCATCACCACCAGATGTGTCTGTGAAGAGGGCAGTGAGCCAACCTTGTGTGTTCTCCTGGGCTTCGTTGCTGTAGACTACGTTCAGCCACTCTGAATGCAGCCGCTTGATGAGGGTGAACGCCACCAGTGGGTTTGCCATCGCAGCCGCTGGGCCTTTGTAAAGCTCAGAGTGCAGGCCAGACACTTTGGCATAAAAGCTGTGGGAAAGACATGGACTTTGGTCACAAAAAGTGCTCGGTCAGTTTCACACACGGGGAGTGAGTCCTGCGAACCTTGAGGTACTCTTAAAGAAGAAAAAATAGTAACAGGAAAGAAAACATCATTCAGGCAGACCAATGCTTTATTTAGTCAGATATATGGGTTTAAAACATTTGCAACCTTTACCACTGTCATCATCATTATGCTGTGCACTGGTAGGGCAGATGAATAAATCTGATTCATGGCATCCCTCATTTTCCAACCTCACACCACAAAAAAAAAACACCACAACAGAGCTACTGTTTTAAATGGCATGGTCAAAAGAGCTCCTCTATAAAATCAGAGTCATTTCCTCACAGAAAACTATTGAATCATGAGCAAAAACTGGTGGGAAGTGTTCCTCTCATCCTGTTCCCGACATAATGAAAGTTTCTGACTGGCAGCACAGCTGATTTATTGATCCAAGATACAGATGTAATTGCTTTCTTGTGAAGAAACACCCTAAAAAGTTATAATTGCCACGAGTTTGGACAAGGCCAAATATCTGGAGCAGGAAATGAGAGCACAAAGACATCAAATCCTGTAATTAGAGCTCATAAAATTTTGGTATGATTTAATCCAAGTGAGGTTGATTTAAATCCATCATTCTCAGATGTGGGGCTGAAAGTCCACATGTGCTCTCATCATCATCATCATCATCATCATCGTGCCCAAAAAACCTTCCAGTATTATTCACTGTCTGAGGAGAAGTCACAGGATTTGTCACTGGGTGAGCTCATCACCACAGTCTTGCACCTCTGCTATCAAGAGAGACTGTGGATTACACCGGAGTTGTGCTTTATTAATGCTCCACAGGCAGCCTTGAGGTGCTGTGGAGTTTCTCAGGCTTTTGCACCTCCAATAATTTAATTCCAAACATGCAAATAGTGGGTAATAAAGAAGTCCATCTCCAGTGTGTCATCATGCATGTTTCTCACCGTTTGATGTCCTCCAGTCTCTCCACCTCCTGATCAATATACGTTCTCAGGTAATCGATCAGCTTCTGTTCAACACTGATCGCCTGCTTCACGTTCAGCAGCGACGTGTACATTTCAGCCACAGACACGGGGATCACGGCCACGGCCAGCAGAGCCCAACTAACGCAAACCCGTGCAGGACACTTCATCTCCAGCGCTCAGAGTACACTGATCAACTCTAAAAGCTTTCTTCTGCAGAAGCCCCAGAGGCTCAGCTCGTCTCTCACCGCCCTGAGCTGCTCTGAGGAGCTTCAGGGTTTGCAAAACGTGCCTCTGAAGTCCACACGGGGATCTCCCTTCACTGCTCTGAGATCAGTTTCTGGGGCAGACCTGCAGCATGGATCCAACCAGGACGATTTGGTTTCTCATTACAGCACGCAGCTTCCAGGTCTATGTGCTCTGTAATAACAGGAATTCTTAAAACTTGGTTGAGTTTTAGTTGAGAATGAGTTTGTGCAGGCTGGTTCTGATTAAACCAGCTGCCCATTCAGTTTGAGCTTTGATGCATGCAGATAAGTTATGGAAACAGTTACATCATCGCACAATTAACCCACCACTTTCTTTTTATTTCACTGTTATTTTTATTGTACTAAATAAAAAAAAAAAGTTGAAAACATGTGGGTGCAGTGACTTTGGGGTCACTGCGACACCTGCAGGTGAACCGCAGTACAACAGCCAAACTGCAATTTTACAGCTGTACAGCAAAGACGTTTTATTGGGCTCATTGGTGTGGTGAATCTTTACCACCTCAATTCCCCAAAACAAACACTAAATCTTGATAATTAACTTTAATGAAAGGAATGCACAATAAAATAAACTCATGATCTTGTCTATGTGGCGTCCCTCTTATGGGCAAATGTAAAATCATACAAAACAGGTATTCCTCTTTTACATACTAAAATGACACACATTCACAGGTGTAATTTAAATACTTGGGTACAGGAGACTGTATTTCTTATTATTCTGATATTTACACAACATTATCACATGGCACCTCTCTGTGATCTTGTTATATTTATACACTATACATTTGGATTTGCACCTTTACTATTCACTGGTTGATATTATCATCCTTACAGTTAACTCATTTAAACTTTTTTGGCATTGTGAATATCTGGAATTGAGCCTTACTGCTGTTGAGTTTACATTCATATTTATGATACATTTCCGCTAAACATTTACATTTCTGGCAGTGGTTGACATTTGGTTTTTGCACCTACTGATCCTCACCATAACTGTTATTTCTGGAACATGTATATTTATAATTGCTCCTTACTCTTAACTAATTTACATTTTCATTTATGATAATTACCATTAACCTGTTACATTTCATTTGGGTTGGAACCTTACTGATATTTTTTATTCTTGTATTGTTTATTTTGTTCATTTTCACTTATCATATTTGTGATCTTTCCTACTTTGTACTGCAACTGCTGCCAAATGTATCTTGAATAAATACATTCTTATCTTATCTCTTATATTGTCACCATTATAGTATCCTTAATAAAACATGAGATTTGTTGCACCATTTTGACTCATTTTGACCAGCACTCAGTGTGTGCATTCAGCAGTTTTCTACTGGGGAATAGCACACTGCTCTGAGCGTTAAAATGTCAGTGTTCTAATCCTCCATAAAGGTTTGAAAGAAAGCAACCACACTATTTTTTAAACTTTATTAGCTTTTAAATCATTTAGTTTAATCACAGTGGATTACAGAGGGCTGAAAGCGTTAGCTCGGCTGTACTCCAGTAACACAATTAATCATAAATCCTGCTTAATCAGTGTTGAATGGTTTTTGAGAGAATGCCAATTAAGACTATAAGATTTTCAACTTGTAATTAAGATTAAGATTAGGGGAATTTAAATTCACTCATACTATTGAGTAATCTTTACTGATGCTGTTGGCACAGATTTACTGCTTGGTTTATGTTTAACAGCAGCAGGTCTATAAAACTAAAACGATGCCAAAGTATCCACAAAATAAAAGGGTCCTGAGTGCTATCACAGGGCAGCAGAGGTTCGATCAATTCATTATTCATTCTTGCTCAGGCATTCAATATAGCTGTTATATACAAATGATTTAACTGTCTGTAAATCCTCAGCTTAGACCAATGTAACATTACTCTTCACTCCATTTATGTATGAAGACAGTAAATACCTTAAAAGGGTTTCTGCAGGCCTCACAAAGCAAAAAAAAAACAAACCCTCTCACACTCTGTTTAAACATCACAAATATACCTCTGACACTTGTGTTTTGTGTTTCAGAGCTCTGTCAAAGCTAAATCAGCCATTTAAGAAGCAGACAGGTTGCCCTGCAGCTTGCCTCTGACACTGGGTTTGCCTTTGCTTGAATAGCAGAGGAATGTTTTCCCAATGCAGTCCATAAGACTCTGATCTCTAAAGCCATAGATGAGTGGGCTGAGAACACGTGGAATCAGGATGAAACAAAAGTAATTAAAAAAGGCAATATCTTCTGGTAGCCAGTTAGGATGGAGCACTATGAGAGTTTCAGTGATGGCTGAAGTGAAGGCCAACATGCACAGCAGCAGCTGAAAGCCATGTAGCAGCACCGTGTGCATGGCTTTGCTCACAGACACATTATCTTGTCTCAGCGTCCTAGTTCCTAACAATATTTTTACATATGTAAAGAGGATGATAACAGCCACTACTGCAAAGAAGAGAATATTTGTGACAGCTTTGAACAATATCTGGATTGGAGATGAGTTGACAGCAGTAGTTTTGCAAAGCAGAGGGGTAGTGAGGACATCCACAGCAGGATGATTTTTCCAGATGGAGTAGTCAATTAGAGGGAAGATACAGCTAATAAACAACAGGGACAGGAGAATGATCCAGATGCGGTCTGAGCGCCAGGCGGCCGGGCGCTTCAGGGGATAGAAGATGGCAACATAACGCTCCAGTGACATGGTGGCCAGGACTAACGGCGTGCTCTTAAAAGTGGCGGAGGAAATGAACAGCAGAGGGACACAGAAGACAAAAGCAAATTTCACCTTGCTCATGACAAACAGGAAGAGCAGCACAGAGGAAAAGAGCTGGAGGGTGTCACTAATCAGCATGTAGGCAAACAGGATGTAACGAGAGGTGTCCAGGAACTGCCTGTGAGATGCAAAGATGTGCAGCATGACAACAATGAAGTAGAGGAAGATGCAGAAGAAGGGGATAACCACACACACCTTGATGATCACCGCATTGTCTGGAAAGTCAGTCAGATTCTGCATGTTGCAAATGTGAACTTAAGCAAACCTGTTAAAGGGAAAATGTGTTGATGGTCTATATACATTAATTAATACATCACCAGAAATCCACAGTAACAGTTTAAAATAAGAAAAGCCCAGTGTTTATCTCATAAGATAAAAGAAGAGTTTGCAGAATGCAAATGCTTGATAACTAAGAGAAAAACCCATAACTCTATCAGTAAATAGATGCTACATGTAGAACATTCATAGAGCCCTCCACTCACCTATGTTTTCATCAGCCAGAGGAGTGAACCAAGCTTTAGATTTCTGTTCTTCTTATCATAAGACATAACTTGAAAAAACATCCTCTCTGGGATGTTCCTCCCCTTTTCTGGGTTGTCCGGCGTACCTCAGCTTTGTTTGTTTCAGGCCTGATTCCGCCAGAGATACATTATTCTTATACAATCATAACAAAGCAACAACAGATTCAAGATGGGGGCATCGGCTGACAGGCTGCTATCTAATGAACTACAGGAATGATAATATCAACTGTTAAGCAGAGAAGTGAAGTTTGACTGAACATTGTTAGTGTACCATTTGAAGACAAAGTTTCATAGCAAAGTGATAAACCATAGCAAAACCTTATTTTAATTTTTATTTCTTGATTAACATCAAATAATCCTCTAATATACACTACTCACAAAAAGTTAGGGATATTCGGCTTTTGGGTGAAATTTCAGGATGAACCTAAAATGCATTCTAACCTTTCCAGGTGAACTTAATGTGACCTTCTCTAAACTTTTGAATGCACATGTCCAACTGTTCAGTGTTTCAGTACTTTTTGCACAAGTTGCTGTTCTCTAACAAGAAGCTTAACAGCAAAATTCACAACAGGTTTGATCCATGAATCAACCAATACATTTCCTGCTTCAGGTAGAATTGGTATTTAAACAGTCCTCCTCATCCTGCTGTTCACATTCTGACATCATGAGACCAAGACGACACCTAACAATTGATCAGCAGCACCTCAACACTGGAGGCTTCAAACAGGAAGTCCTCAGACGGAGGTGTTCACTGAGCTTAGAGGGTCACAGAGTGTCATCAGGAGGTTGTAACAGTGATACAGAGTGACTGGAAGAGTCACAGAGAGGAGAGGAGTGGACGTCCTTTGGCCACATCCCAATTTATTGAGACACCGAGAAATTTTTGTTGTGGTATACCTACCACTGTTGTTAGCTTTTCTTTCAATAAATTGTTTAAAATGAAGAAATTACCATTGCATGCTTCTACTTAAATGCCCTACTTTCATGATATAATATCACTGTAGCATTAACTTTTTACATTTTCCATAAATTTCACCTCAAAGTCAAATATCCCTAACTTTTTGTGAGTAGTGTATAACTGGTACAATACATGTGGACACTGTGCAGCAGATTAGATATGACAGACCGGACAAACCACATTTGTAGCTGCAAAATGTCCCTTTAATTTTTCCGCTGATGCAGAGAACAGTCTCAGAGTTACTCAGCTGAGTCTTTTCCAGCCGGGGACGGGGACGCTCTCATATTGATTTTTGGCACTGTGGTGATTCCGCTGAGTGGACACTTTCAAGAGAGCTGGGTCAGTCATTCCAGCTGTGTCTTGTACAATGCAGTTTGTGAACTGTTGAGCAAAGTGTTTTGGCAGCGTTTAAATTTAGTGTGACCATGGAAGTTGCTGACAGTTTTGAGCTGCATGTGTAAAGGAAAGTCGACTTCAAGACAGGCCCATCATGGCAGGATTACTAAAAGATGTTAACTGTGGTCTGTGGTGTGGAGATTCCCATTTTGTGTTGGTTATGGGTATCACTACTGCTGCATTGAAGTTCACTGTTGACGCTTAATAAAGCAACAGGGTCAGTTTTACAAAGATACTATAGTTTAGTGTGATGCAAGTTAAACAGCATCACAAAAACGAAGACTTACTTTAAAAATTAAAAGTCTTATTTTACTCTGAAATAACTGAAAATGAGTCCTACTTTAAGGGATTGTTCTTGTTGTTTTTTGAAGTTTAGAAGAGCAGGCAGGAGTTCAGGCATGGATGCTTAACACTGCCCTGCTGTGGACGGGAGCAGCAGAAAAATGTACTTCCACCCAAAACAAGAAGTCCACCTAAAAAAAATCCTTATCAGTTTAATTGTTTAGGTGTTTGGTTAGTTTGTTTGTGTTATAGTGTGACTTTAAATGATTCCAAACTAATGTGTTGTGTCGTTGATCGAGGCAGCAGTAGGCCAGCAGGTCATGCTTTGCAAGGTTTTTGTCAATGGTGTAAGTCCAGCGGCTCCGAAGAAAGTGAATAGACAGGGTTCAGTTTCCCATCAGAAATGGCTGTCCGATGGAGGGTAAAGTGGAGAAAACATTCTAAACAGCATAGCATACACTGATGTTAATGTTTTTAGGTGGGCCTTTTCTGCTGCCCCCTTCCACAGCGGTGCTGTGTCTGCAATCTACTGTAAACAACACACTAACTAAGTATAAATACCTCAAACTAACCTACTTCAGAAAATCCAAACTATCCGTTTAAGATGTGTTTTTCTGCATCTTCGTGCAACCAATAAATTCAGAATTTTTTGAAAATCTAAGCCATGGTCAAAGTTCATCTTTGTGAAACTGGGCTCAGGAGATAATAAAAAGCATAATGTCAACTGTCAGCATTTAACATGTTGAATAGGCTATAAGGTAGACTTGCTCAAATTACTGTTAGACTGTTGATATATATGTACTCAGCAAAGTTGGTTAAGGTTTCATCACATTCAGACACATAAACAACATGGGTTACTGTCAGGTGCAGGACCATGGTCTGAGTCAGGGTTAAAGGACACTGCTCGTGAGATGTGTTTAAAGCAGGACATGTATTACCAGGGAGAGGGGCTGTTGATGCTAATTACTATCTTTTTTGAAAGTGTTCCAGTGCCACACACTTGTACACACAACTGTACTGAAGTCAATAATCACACCAGAGAGGTGCAACATGAGTAATGTTTTGAAGATGAGGATGAAGCATTTAAAGAGTTGTTTTTGTAGTTTAAATGCTGTGCAGCACTGAAGTGGGGTACTGTGACATATCTACAGAGTACTGTCAGAGAGCAGGTCGCAAATCCCTTGCTTAGTAATTAACAGACTGGCTAATCATTAACATTAAGCTCCTGAGTCTAATTGTGCAACCTGAAGTCTTCATTTGTTTGGCAAACAAGTTGACTCTGTTGAGAGCAGCTCACTGGCACTCGTCAGCTCGTTGCGCAAGTCCTGCGTCACTAATCAGGACTGTTGGGGATTGGATCAAAATCTGTGTCCAAAACAAACTGCCTCTGAACGTCAGTGGATGTCGCTTCTGCAAATAACTTTTTGCAAGCTATCAGAATGAATGCTATTGCCCAACTTTTGGCAACAAGAGTTGTAGTGAAGCATTAAATGACATTGAGAAGTAACAAATGCAGCAAAGCTTTTTTCTTTACAGAAATTATAAAAAGCTGAGAGGTGTTTAGTAAGTTTTCTCTTGGACTTGAGACCACCGCCTGCATAGTTCATCTTATGTGGAAGAGGAGACCTGCAATGCTATAGAGCTTTAAAGTTAGCATTTTATATTACATATAAATGGTTTGTATCATCAGCTGCTGACTTTTAAATGAACGAAGTGTTGCATTTTGTGCAGACAATGCTCCTCTACCTCATGCACACAAACACACAAGAGAACAAGAGTGTAAGAGAAACATGTATGTAATTTCTGTCTCCATTAGCGTATTCCAGATAAAGCCAAATACGTATGTTTGCAGGCAGAGTCAACAGATCAATGCCTTTTGCGTAATGAAACGCTGCTGGGGCCTTATAAATACCCACAGGACATGACGGCTGGTCATCGTCTAGCAGACTGAAACACTGCAAGCAGCAAAATTAAGACAAGAGTATTTATCCTTTTCTAAGATAAGGCACCAGCGAGTGGACAGTCGATTAGTTTGAGCTGCAGAAAACCTACTCCATAACTAACTTTACATACATCATAACAAATACATTCTTCAGCAGTTTTAATATTTCTGCAAAATGCAAGCTGTCCGTCAGTGCTCAGTGTGTGCCAGCCGTGCTGCTGGAGGACTTCTGCGAAATCAGACAGATTTTTCACTGCTGCGGACCAACAAAAGTGTGCTGAGGAGAGGAGCGGCCCACATCCGTTTCCTTGGGTAAGTTATGAATAACAGGCAAAGCCAGTATGCAGCTGAAACATGACTTAGATCTCTGCTTATTGAAGCTTTATGAGTAACTGCGATTACCAGAATGTGGCCTATTTAGGTTGTGTAGAAAACAATAATGCCACAGTAATGTAAATGAGTTACTATGTGTATAAATGACAATTACAGTAAGATTTTAGCAGCTTATTGATGTTTTCCCCTTGCATTAAAAAAAGGATTTTAACATTTTCATTTTCAACATTTTAATTCCCCTACAGCAGTTCTGAGAGTGTCATACTGAGCAGCAGATCGGCCGGAGTCCTGAAGGTGCCGGAATGGAAAGATACTGCGCACATGAGCGTAGCATCTTTAAGTGTTGGCCGTGGACTTTGTGCAATCCCTTTTACACAGGTGGGTCAGTCTCCTACCAGAGATAGTATAACATAGTGTGCCTTCGCTCTCGTTCTTCATTGTTTGAACATGAAGACAGTAAAGGAGCTAAAATACCGAATTTTCCTCCTTGTTTGTAGCAAGTGGAGAACCTGTCTCATGACTCGCTGATCAGAAGAGCAGCCTCAGTGGTTACAGACAGCTCAAGCACCTTCCTCTCCCAGACCACTTTGGCTCTCATAGATGCACTAACAGACTATTCAAAGGTAGGTTTTCATCTTGTGTGAAGCATCTTCTCCATATCTCATGACTACCAACCTCAGTCTGAGGTTGAAAAATGGCCTGATACAATCATCATTTGAGTTGGAGTCAAAGGAAAATACACAAAACCTGTAGAATGGTAACAGTAGTGTAATCACCTGCCACCACTCAGACAAAAACTACTGCAAGGTCAATACTTTAAAAATTGCTCTGTACCGTCCCTGACTGGCTCTCCTCCCTTTGTTTGCTTACAGGCTGTGCACACACGCATTGCTATCCAAAGACGGTATTTAGCGTCATTGGGAAAACTGACGCCAGCAGAGGAGGATTCGCTCCTGGAAGTGATCAGTGGGCAGCGTGCAGAGGTTCGTTTGTGCTGTCCTATTTGGATTAAAGATGTTGAAAACAAGCAAAAATGTGCTCTCGCGTTCAGCTTTCTTTTAAAATCAGCATTTACTCTATGCGAAAACAACAAAAAAAGATGCATTCATTATACTGAATTTATCTCTTTTTCCTAACAGGTTAGTGACAGACTAGATGTGTGTAAACACCTTGAGTCAACCTGGCTTAATGCTGTCAACTTGTGTAAAACAGCAGCTGAGGCAGCACAATCCTCAGGTGAGTGAAATGTGTGTCAGAGTGCAGCTGGATTTCTTGAGGCTTGATGTAATGCTGAAATACAGTTGCATTTATAATGTTGGAGTCCCATTAATCCACATCTGTGTTACACAAGTGTACACATCAGATTTTGCCACTCAGTAAAACTTTTTTAGTATATTTAGTAGACAGGAGTGCCTTCCTAAGGCCCACATCTAATCCCTGAGCTAAAGCTAGTATGATACAACCCTTTAACTTTCTCAGCAATTTGACAAAATGCGTTGCTTGTTTCTTTGTGTTTCCAGGAGCCGAGCAGGCGTCCATCACAATGAGGAATAACATTCAGGTGGCACAGTTGCAGGTGGAGGAAGCGCGGAAACTGTCAGCGGCTGCAGATAAGAAGTTGGCCGAGACTAAAGTAGAAGAGATCCAAAGGAAGGCAGAATACGCTGCCTTACGAGAGGATAACGAGGAGCATGAGGTGCATGAGGCTTATCTACGAGAGGACTAAGGCAAATAGGCAGAGAAACCAGTGGGAAAAAAAACAATAAGTGCTTGCTTTCTGCTCTGAAAGCTCTGAGCTATGTTTTATTTCTTTATTATCTCTTGTATTCTTTAAGAGATGTGAGATGTTTAAGTTTGTGTTTACACAAAGAAAATCTACTATTGTATGAATCATTATTTAAGACTATTTATTTGATTAGCAAATGTCAGTTTTTCTGCAAAGTGATTACTGAATCTCCAGTGTATATTGTATGGCAGGGGAGCCTAGGATCAGATCATGTTGTCCACTTTGTTTTGTTGTTACAATGACATTTTTTAAGAAAACTGTTGTTTGCATAGTAGCAAAAAAAATAAAATGAATCTATGAGTATTTGATTGAATATATGCGTTGATGGGTCCTTGTTTGTTGCCATTTCAAGTAATCCGAATTGAGTGAGATATGGCTCAGTGGTTGCTACTGATTACTGTCACTTCACAACAGGAGGAGAGAGAATCCATATCTTCTTTGCTTTTGAAAGGTTGCCTAAATATGGATGATGTGTTAAAAAATATTTAGTCCATGTTTCTAGATCCGTAATTGTTTTGAATCTATATGTTTTGTTTTACTTTATGGCACATTTTCAACACTTTTATCTATTATTGGTAACAATGAATTATATTAATTATTATATTAACTTGTTAACTTACATTATCTTTTGTCTGATGTTGTACAGATTTTAGGGATGAGAAGCTACTTGAAGATACTCCAAGAAATTACATCACAATAAGCAAAAATACCAATGTAATCACAGACAGACCATTTCTGTTTCTGAGTTCAAGTCTTTAGTGCATACTGTTAATAAAGACAGACTTAACATATTTAGTAAAGAAGAGCTAATTAAGTGTGGGTCTGTGGCAGCGCTGCTAAGTGCTCTCGATCAGTAGACATCTTCAACAACATCATTTACACAGGTTAACATGGAAGTGCTAACATGGGACAACATGGGCTAACAAGTGTTAACCATGGGTTAACATGGGATATCCACTCTGGTGGGGTATTGGTGTGAACAGGAGAGTCCAGCTACCATGAGCAGGGAAAGAGTTATCATCAATTCGTGTTGCACCGAACGCCCAGCTCAGAGCACACTAAGGGCACAGCGAGAGATTATTATTTAAAGTAGAAAATGTGCATGTGCTAGAAATCAAAGCTCCCACAGTGTATGTGCATTGTTTGATCTGTGACGCTCTTTGTCAGGTAAACTCAACATTGTAGAACTACATACAGTAGAAGATTTGGTTTTCAGTGTGTTGTCAATCTCTTTTCAGATTTTGCAAATTTACCATCAAAACTGTTTATGGGGTAGCAGGAAATACATCACTTCAGTGTGCTTCATCTCCCTGTGGGAACCTCCTGTGCATTCATTCTTTGACTTTGTTTATTCACCAATTGATCTCTTAACAGTCCTCAACTGCTGAGACAAACATGTTGATCGGTATGAAGGTCTATAGAGTTTAGCAAATGCATGCTGACCCAAGGGTGTTATGTCTCGTCAAGTTTGTGAAGTTGAGTTCATGTGCTTTCTGTTTAGTTGTGTTTGTTCTGTTACTTCCTGTTTAATTATGGCATATCATTTCAGGTCATTTGGTTTCCTGCCCATGTGTGTTTCCTGTTCTAGTGATTGTTTGCCCCACCCTGATAGTTTCCACCTGTGCTGCCCTCCCTGGTGTATATATTGTCTGTGTTTTCCTCTGTCCTGTGCCAGGTCATCTTGTGTCAAGTGTTTTAGTGTCCTTATTCAGTGTTAGTTAGAGTTTCTTGTTGTTGGTGTTTTCAGTCTGGTCTATTACTTAGTATTTTTTGATAGTGCCTGTTTTTTGATGCCTCGTCCTTGTTGTTTTTTGAGCGACATTAAACCGCATCTTTTACAATTTGTTTTGCCTCGTGTTGAGCTTTTGAGTCCATCTTTCTGTTTTTACTTCTGGTCAATCTGAATGTGAATGAAGGATTATTCTCTGTGAACATTTTTTGTCTGAACATATATTTCACTCATTGTTTGTGAAAAGATCTAAACAACTACAACTTTAATGTTAATGGCAGAGACAACACATATGTGCCACAAGTTATTTAGTGTTGGTACAGCCCCCCTTTTAACTTGTACTTCTTTCTTATTAGGTTTGAATTTTACAAAGGTCTATAATCAATATTTTTTAGAATTTAGAATGAAGGGCAGAAAAGCAATTAAAAAACATAGTTACAACAAATGAACAATGATACAAGAATACCAAGAGTTTTGTGTTTGAATATGCTCATAACAATCTAATTAGGCATAAAAAAACTGTGAAATTGCTTATATAAAACTGAATTGTAGACATACTTGTTAGAATTTCAATGTTGCTGTTTTTTCAGATATTTCTTTTATACAAGCCAAAGGCACTGTTTTTTAGTGCATGAAAAAATGTTTCATCCCTGAGGCCATAAATAAGAGGACTCAGACATCTTGGAACAACACTGAACAATATGTAGCTAAAGTACCTGACATCATTAAATACCTTAAAATCTATCTGAAGTACAGCATTTTCTATGAACGGGAACCACAAACGGATGAGACAGAGAAGCAGCTGGAAAGCATGAAGAATTACTGTTCTCAGACCCTTCCTTGTTGACTTTGTATTTTCTGCTGATGCAACTTTGGCCACTTTCATTATTTTAACATAGGAGAATATGATGATAATACACATGATCAAAAAGTTAAACTGATGTACAGCTGACCTAAGATGATTCTGCCATCTGTGCAAAATGAATATCTGCACAGAGCAAATCCTGTATTGTTCATAAAGGCTTAGAGAAGCTGATGCAAAGAAGGTGGACAGAACAACAATGCAGGGTCCAGAGCTGAGGCCATGAATGATGAGGATACACTGCAGAGCGCTGCGCTGGGAGCACAGCTCTCCATGCTGCAGGGGCATGCAAATGGCAACATAGCGCTCCAGGGTCATTACTGTCAGAGTAACTGGTGTGACTATAAGATACAGAAGTACCACAACAGAGATAATGATACATATCCACACTTGCATGGTAATTTGAAAATAATTCAAAATGAGCAGGATATCAGACAAGATTAAAATCAAGCTATCAGACAGTAATGTAACAGCAAAGAACATGTAACGTGCAGTTGTGTAGAAACACTCTTTTGCAAAAAAGGTTACGATGAGCAAAATGTTGATACAACTAAAAATCATCACCAGGAGCTGCACAATAATGATCTTATCAATCTGCCGCAATAAGAACTCACCACCAACCAGTGAGCTGTTATCTTCCATCTCTTTTCTGAACAAATGCAAATGTAGTTGAGTTACTGCAGAGTGTTAAATTGTTATTATTAAATATACCTGTCAAAAGAAATTATCAATCTTAAAAAACTTGAGGTCAAGCTTTTCTGTGGTGTTAAGATGCTGATTCATTGAAAGCAATTGACCAAATCCTCCCTGCCGCCTTGTGGCACACATGTCCAGAGACAAGACAGATGTTGTCTATTGAAGCCTCTGCTGTGTTTCTGAGAGGGGTCTGTGCATGAAGACTTTATAGGAGTGACTAGAGTACGAGCATAGTAACAGCAAATGAGACTTTTCTCACTGCAGTGTCGTCATTGACTCTTTCTGTCTCCTTCAGTGCCTTTCTATAGACGATCTATCTATAGGTGAATGTAAACAAGCCACCATTAATGCAGTGGCAAAATACTGTGTAACATTGTGATGTACAGTATGTAAAAGGCTCCACTTTTTAAGTTCTGATACCAAGAAATTTCACTTATTTTTTAAGATATAGTAACTAAGCATCACTCAAAACACAGTTATAATCTCAAAAACTCTTAAGGTCCATTAATGTGATTACACAGGGCTGACGGTAACCTGCCACACAACACATGTCTTGCTACCTCCGTACTCACCTATATTTACTAGTAAACTTTCCAGTTTTACATTTTCCTGTAGTTTAGATCATTTGAAGTTGGGTTGCAAGAGTTCAGAAGAACAGGCAGAAGTCCCGGCACTTTTACCTCACAGGACTCAGGAGTTGCAAATCTACTGCTGCTTTGTTCAGTTAGTTTGCTTGTGTTATTGTGTGACTTTTTTTGGTGACCTCGTCTTTGACACTGTCGATCATACCATTTTGCTGGACAGATTTAAGTATTGGGTTGGCATAAATGGAAGTAGTAACAGATAATGTTCCACTTACCTAAAAAAGAGATCCTTCAGGGTGGCTATTGATGATTTTGTCTCTTCATCTGCAACTATGTTGAGGGGGATCCCACAAGGTTCAGTCCTTGGCCCTATTTTGTTTAGTTTGCATATGCTACCACTTGATCATATTATTCATCAATTAAAGACTATTGCCTCCCACTGTTATGCAGATGACACTCAGCTTTATGTGTCATTTAAGTCTAACAAGCTTCAAACCTGGATACTTTACATTGTTGGACGTCACATAATTTCTTACAGTTAAATACAGATAAAACAGAAAGCCCACTATGTCTGAAGAGGGGGACCCTGGAACACATCCTCAGCTGCTCACCAAGGTTTGAGAGTGGTACCTCCAAGTTGACCTGGAAAGACAACTGAAATTCCCAGAGGAAACTGAGACCACTTCGGTCTGCCCAGATTTGGTCTTAACATCAACACACACGTAGCAAGTGGTTATAATGGAACTCAGTGTACCGAGGGAAGACAGGATTGACGAGGTCAATGAGCACAAGATACTCAGACCTAGTTGCAGAGTGCCAAAACAAAGGCTGGAGAACTTGCTGCGAGGGCACAGAGGTTGGGTGCAATGCAATCAAATTTATAATCTATATATAATCTATATATAATCTATAACATATTGCCTAGACAACATATATGAGGCAGTTATCTATTTTTAGTACAGTCCCCCTTTTAACAAGTATGTCAACTTTTTTTTTAGGTTTGAGTGTTACAAGTGTTTATAATCAGTATTACATGTAAGGTAACATAAAGGGCGCAAGAAATGACCTCAAAAGAAAAATACTGCAAGAAAGGATGAGTTTTAACATTTGTAACTGCTTATACAAAAGAGAACTGCAGACTTAGTAGATTTTTTTTTTTATTTTGTACAATTTCTGTTCTAAAACAAGACCGTAATTTAAAAAATGCTGTATTGAACAAGACTTGAAAGTAGTGATTTAGACCATGAACTCACTAGGAAAATGTCTACTGAGGTAATAAATCAAGTGAGAATTTGGATTACTTTCTCATGGACTTCTATACGATCAGACTTATTTTTGGAGCCAGTGGAGTCGCCCCCTGCTGGTCATTGGAAGGCACATCCACATTGGCCTCGCTCATCAGCCCTAAAAGCTACATCCACTTCTATCATACAATCTGTGGGTTAAATGTATCATTAGTCCGCGATGTCAGTCGATCACTAGTCGGCTACATTTAATACCAATGTTTGACGTTATTGCACTTAGTGGTTAAAGGTAAATAATCTGCTGCTCCTCATTTCTGCTGTGCCTGATACTGTGAAATGCTGGGGGGAACACCGCTTCATTTTCATATGAAGGAGGGTGAGGGGTTTTGGCATTTGGAGCAGGGAGGGGAGGGCTCATCTGCACGAGCAGACATGAAGCTAGCCAAAATGATATCACTCACAGCCCCTTTAATATGAACAGTACAGACAACAACTATGGAGCATAGCAGTTATTTAGTACACTCCCTCTTTTAACGGGTATGGCATATTTGTTGGTAGGTTTGAATGATACAAGGGTCTATAAACAACATAAAAAAAAGACAGATGTTACCTGCTGAAAGGGCTGTGTGACAGCAATGAAAAGTGATAAAAATGTTCTTAATATAGTAAAGTGTACATTGATTTTTGTTTTAAGGCCTTTTTTGCCTAAAATATGTTTTTCTACTGATCTCATTCACAGCAGCACATTGCTTTATATCTGTGTCAGGTCACCCGGCCTGCTCCTCCAAACTGGGGGCGTGCTGACTGCAGTCAATCAGTCAATCAATCAATCTTTATTTATATAGTGCCAATTCACAACAGCGTTATCTCAAGACGCTTTACATATAGAGCAGGTCTAGACCAAACTCTTTAATTAGAGAGAGACCCAACGATTCAGGAATTCAAAATTAAGGATTCAAGAAGAAATCCTTATTCATGAGCAAGCATCAGATATTATATTGAGCAACAGTGGCAGGAAAAACTCCCCTTTAACGAGAAGAAACCTTGAACAGACCCAGGCTCAATGTGGGCGGCTTCTGTCAGGGTCCGCGTTGGGTGGAGGTTGGACAGAGAGAGAGAGAGAGAGAGAGAGAGACAACACAATCAGCAACCAACGTACTAGCAGTGACTATAGCACTAGCAACAGGAGTGTGACTAAAAGATTAGCAGTATGATATTATTGATCTCAATCTACTGTGAGTAATACACTATGGACAAATACCTCATACAACCCCACTTCAAATAGTGCAAACCATCCCTTTGAATAGCAGTGCAATCAAAGTTATGCCAATAACCAATAGTAGAAATAAAGCATTCTTAAAACGTTCTCATGTATAAGTGACTTCCAGACATACATTTTGTCATTTATGTGTTGAACAATTATTAATCTTCCTTGTCAATTATGTCTTTTATACAACACAAAGAAAGCACTGTCCCACAGTGCTTGTGAACTCATCACCGGCCAGTGAGATGTTATCAGCCATCACTTTTCTAACCACAAGCTGTTGAGGTTTTACAAAGTGTTAAATTATCATTATTTTAGGTGTCTGTCAAATAAATGTGAATCTTATCACAAAATAGTTAAGGTCAGGCTTCTTTGTGGCAATAAGAAGATGATTTATGTACAACAATTTACCAAATCCTCCTGATGAGGGTATGAAACCACTCCACCACTAAAGGGTATTAAGGAGAATATGTGGTGATTCAAATGTTAAGAAGCAAAACTGTTTTACTACTGACTAAACAAAATTACGCCATGTGTGACAATGTTTATCATTTTACCAACACGTCAGTTTGCAGTTTAAATATGACAATGGGATGTCATTCACTGTTGCATGTGTTTACATTTTCTGCATGTTTTGCAAATTTGTAAGACGGGAGTGGTGCTGTGAGTGTGTGAGGGTGGATGAAGGATTTTTCTCGGTATACGTCTTTTAAAAAAGTACTGAACATACATTTCAGTCATTGTTTGTGAAAGGACGCAAACAACAACTTCAACTTTAATATTAACAGCATAAACAACATAATTGAGGCATAACAGTTATTTATTGTGAGCACAGTCCCCCTTTTAAGTATGAGATTTGTTTGGTTTGACTGTTATGTTAAGTGTCTATAATCAATATTTTTGTAATTTATCATGAAGGGCAGAAAAAAGCTTAAAAACATAGTTACGTTAAATGAACAATGATACAAGAATACAAAAAAGTAATGAGTTTGAATTCTTGTTTAAATAACAGTCAGAGATATGCTTATGAAAATGTGTTAAACTGCTTATGAAAAACTGAATTGCAGACATACTAGAATTTCTATTATTTTCATGACTGCATTTTGCAATGTTCCTGTTGGAAAATTATTTATCTACCTTATCAAATATTAATTTTATACAGGCCAAAGAAGGCACGTTTTTTTAGTGCATGACAAAATGTTTCATCCCTGAGGCCATAAATCAGAGGACTCAGACATTTTGGAGCAACACTGAACAATATGTAGTTAAAGTATCTGACATCAATAAATAACCTTAAATTAATCTGAAGTACAGCATTTTCTATCAATGGGCACCACAGCTGGATGAGACAGAGCAGCAGCTGGAAAGCATGAAGAATTACTGTTCTCAGACCTTTCCTTGTTGACGTTTTATTCTCTGCTGATGCAGCTTTGGCCACTTTCATTATTTTAACATAGGAGAATATGATGATAATACACATGATCAAAAAGTAAAACTGACTTATAGCTGACCTAAGATGAGCCTGCCATTTGTGCAAAATGAATATCTCCACAGAGCAAATCCTGTATTGTTCATAAAGGCTTAGAGAAGCTGATGCAAAGAAGGTGGACAGAACAACAATGCAGAGTACAGAGCTGAGGCCATGAATGATGAGGATGCACTGCAGAGCGCTGCGCTGGGAGCACAGCTCTCCATGCTGCAGGGGCATGCAAATGGCAACATAGCGCTCCAGGGTCATTACTGTCAGAGTAACTGGTGTGACTATAAGATACAGAAGTGCCACAACAGAGATAATGATACATATCCACACTTGCATGGTAATTTGAAAATAATTCAAAATGAGCAGGATATCAGACAAGATTAACATCAAGCTATCAGACAGTAATGTAACAGCAAAGAACATGTAACGTGCAGTTGTGTAGAAACACTCTTTTTCAAAAAAGGTTACGATGAGCAAAACGTTGATACAAATAAAAATCATTACCAGGAGCTGCACAATTATGAACCGGTCATTGATCTGCCGCAGTAAGAACTCACCACCAACCAGTGAGCTGTTATCTGCCATCTCTTTTCTGAATAAATGCAAATGTAGTTGAGTTACTGCAGAGTGTTAAATTGTTATTATTAAATATATCTGTCAAAAGAAATAATCAATCTTAACAAGCTTGAGGTCAAGCTTTTCTGTGGTGTTAAGATGCTGATTCATTGAAAGCAATTGACCAAATCCTCCCTGCAGCCTTGTGGCACACATGTCCAGAGACAAGAGAGATGTTGTCTGTTGAAGCCTCTGCGGTGTTTCTGAGAGGGGTCTGTGCTTGAAGACTTTATAGGAGTGACTAGAGTACGAGCATAGTAACAGCAAATGAGACTTTTCTCACCGCAGTGTCGTCATTGACTCTTTCTGTCTCCTTCAGTGCCTTTCTATAGATGATCTATCTATAGGTGAATGTAAACAAGCCACCATTAATGCAGTGGCAAAATACTGTGTAACATTGTGATGTACAGTATGTAAAAGGCTCCACTTTTTAAGTTCTTATACCAAGAAATTTCACTTATTTTTAAGATATAGTAACTAAGCATCACTCAAAACACAGTTATAATCTCAAAAACTCTTAAGGTCCATTAATGTGATTACACAGGGCTGACGGTAACCTGCCACACAACACATGTCTTGCTACCTCCGTACTCACCTATATTTACTAGTAAACTTTCCAGTTTTACATTTTCCTGTAGTTTAGATCATTTGAAGTTGGGTTGCAAGAGTTCAGAAGAACAGGCAGAAGTCCCGGCACTTTTACCTCACAGGACTCAGGAGTTGCAAATCTACTGCTGCTTTGTTCAGTTAGTTTGCTTGTGTTATTGTGTGACTTTTTTTGGTGACCTCGTCTTTGACACTGTCGATCATACCATTTTGCTGGACAGATTTAAGTATTGGGTTGGCATAAATGGAAGTAGTAACAGATAATGTTCCACTTACCTAAAAAAGAGATCCTTCAGGGTGGCTATTGATGATTTTGTCTCTTCATCTGCAACTACGTTGAGGGGGATCCCACAAGGTTCAGTCCTTGGCCCTATTTTGTTTAGTTTGCATATGCTACCACTTGGTCATATCATTCGTCAATTAAAGACTATTGCCTCCCACTGTTATGCAGATGACACTCAGCTTTATGTGTCATTTAAGTCTAACAAGCTTCAAACCTGGATACTTTACATTGTTGGACGTCACATAATTTCTTACAGTTAAATACAGATAAAACAGAAAGCCAACTATGTCTGAAGAGGGGGACCCTGGAACACATCCTCAGCTGCTGCCCTAAGGCGTTGGGGGAAGGGTGATGCCACTGGCGCCACGACCACGTATTAAGGTCTGTGGCAGATGCAATCTCCACAGCAAACCAGATCTACAAAAAGGAGAACCATACCCCCAACCAATCCATTGCCTTCATTAGATCTGGGGAAAAGGCAAAACTGTGGTGTTTCCACAGAGCTGCTCACCAAGGTTTGAGAGTGGTACCTCCAAGTTGACCTGGAAAGACAACTGAAATTCCCAGAGGAAACTGAGACCACTTCGGTCTGCCCAGATTTGGTCTTAACATCAACACACACGTAGCAAGTGGTTATAATGGAACTCAGTGTACCGAGGGAAAACAGGATTGACGAGTTCAATGAGCACAAGATACTCAGACCTAGTTGCAGAGTGCCAAAACAAAGGCTGGAGAGCTTGCTGCGAGGGCATAGAGGTTGGGTGCAATGCAATCAAATTTATGTCTATAACATATTGCCTAGACAACATATATGAGGCAGTTATCTATTTTTAGTACAGTCCCCCTTTTAACAAGTATGTCAACTTTTTTTTTAGGTTTGAGTGTTATAAGTGTTTATAATCAGTATTACATGTAACGTAACATAAAGGGCGCAAGAAATGACCTCAAAAGAAAAATACTGCAAGAAAGGATGAGTTTTAACATTTGTAACTGCTTATACAAAAGAGAACTGCAGACTTAGTAGATTTTTTTTTTTTTTTTTTATTTTGTACAATTTCTGTTCTAAAACAAGACCGTAATTTAAAAAATGCTGTATTGAACAAGACTTGAAAGTAGTGATTTAGACCATAAACTCATTAGGAAAATGTCTACTGAGGTAATAAATCAAGTGAGAATTTGGATTACTTTCTCATGGACTTCTATACGATCAGACTTATTTTTGGAGCCAGTGGAGTCGCCCCCTGCTGGTCATTGGAAGGTACATCCACATTGGCCTCACTCATCAGCCCTAAAAGCTACATCCACTTCTATCATACAATCTGTGGGTTAAATGTATCATTAGTCCGCGATGTCAGTCGATCACTAGTCGGCTACATTTAATACCAATGTTTGACGTTATTGCACTTAGTGGTTAAAGGTAAATAATCTGCTGCTCCTCATTTCTGCTGTGCCTGATACTGTGAAATGCTGGGGGGAACACCGCTTCATTTTCATATGAAGGAGGGTGAGGGGTTTTGGCATTTGGAGCAGGGAGGGGAGGGCTCATCTGCACAAGCAGACATGAAGCTAGCCAAAATGATATCACTCACAGCCCCTTTAATATGAACAGTACAGACAACAACTATGGAGCATAGCAGTTATTTAGTACACTCCCTCTTTTAACGGGTATGGCATATTTGTTGGTAGGTTTGAATGATACAAGGGTCTATAAACAACATAAAAAAGACAGATGTTACCCGCTGAAAGGGCTGTGTGACAGCAATGAAAAGTGATAAAAATGTTCTTAATATAGTAAAGTGTACATTGATTTTTGTTTTAAGGCCTTTTTTGCCTAAAATATGTTTTTCTGCTGATCTCATTCACAGCAGCACATTGCTTTATATCTGTGTAAGGACACCCGGCCTGCTCCTCCAAACTGGGGGCGTGCTGACTGCAATCAATCAGTCAATCAATCAATCTTTATTTATATAGCGCCAATTCACAACAGCGTTATCTCAAGACGCTTTACATATAGAGCAGGTCTAGACCAAACTCTTTAATTAGAGAGAGACCCAACGATTCAGGAATTCAAAATTAAGGATTCAAGAATTCCCACATGAGCAAGCATCAGATATTATATTGAGCAACAGTGGCAGGAAAAACTCCCCTTTAACGAGAAGAAACCTCGAACAGACCCAGGCTCAATGTGGGCGGCTTCTGTCAGGGTCCGCGTTGGGTGGAGGTTGGACAGAGAGAGAGAGAGAGAGAGAGAGAGAGAGACAACACAATCAGCAACCAACGTACTAGCAGTGACTATAGCACTAGCAACAGGAGTGTGACTAAAAGATTAGCAGTATGATATTATTGATCTCAATCTACTGTGAGTAATACACTATGGACAAATACCTCATACAACCCCACTTCAAATAGTGCAAACCATCCCTTTGAATAGCAGTGCAATCAAAGTTATGCCAATAACCAATAGTAGAAATAAAACATTCTTAAAATGTTCTCATGTATGAGTGACTTCCAGACATACATTTTGTCATTTATGTGTTGAACAATTATTAATCTTCCTTGTCAACTATGTCTTTTATACAACACAAAGAAAGCACTGTCCCACAGTGCTTGTGAACTCATCACCGGCCAGTGAGATGTTATCAGCCATCACTTTTCTAAACACAAGTTGTTGAGGTTTTACAAAGTGTTAAATTATCATTATTTTAGGTGTCTGTCAAATAAATGTGAATCTTATCACAAAATAGTTAAGGTCAGGCTTCTTTGTGGCAATAAGAAGATGATTTATGTACAACAATTTACCAAATCCTCCTGATGAGGGTATGAAACCACTCCACCACTAAAGGGTATTAAGGAGAATATGTGGTAATTCAAATGTTAAGAAGCAAAACTGTTTTACTACTGACTAAACAAAATTACGCCATGTGTGACAATGTTTATCATTTTACCAACACGTCAGTTTGCAGTTTAAATATGACAATGGGATGTCATTCACTGTTGCATGTGTTTACCTTTTCTGCATGTTTTGCAAATTTGTAAGACGGGAGTGGTGCTGTGAGTGTGTGAGGGTGGATGGATTGAAGGATTTTTCTCGGTATACGTCTTTTCAAAAAGTTCAAAAAGTACTGAACATACATTTCAGTCATTGTTTGTGAAAGGACGCAAACAACAACTTCAACTTTAATATTAACAGCATAAACAACATAATTGAGGCATAACAGTTATTTATTGTGAGCACAGTCCCCGTTTTAAGTATGAGATTTGTTTGGTTTGACTGTTATGTTAAGTGTCTATAATCAATATTTTTGTAATTTATCATGAAGGGCAGAAAAAAGCTTAAAAACATAGTTACGTTAAATGAACAATGATACAAGAATACAAAAAAGTGATGAGTTTGAATTCTTGTTTAAATAACAGTCAGAGATATGCTTATGAAAATGTGTTAAACTGCTTATGAAAAACTGAATTGCAGACATACTAGAATTTCTATTATTTTCATGACTGCATTTTGCAATGTTCCTGTTGGAAAATTATTTATCTACCTTATCAAATATTAATTTTATACAGGCCAAAGAAGGCACGTTTTTTTAGTGCATGACAAAATGTTTCATCCCTGAGGCCATAAATCAGAGGACTCAGACATTTTGGAGCAACACTGAACAATATGTAGTTAAAGTATCTGACATCAATAAATAACCTTAAATTAATCTGAAGTACAGCATTTTCTATCAATGGGCACCACAGCTGGATGAGACAGAGCAGCAGCTGGAAAGCATGAATAATTACTGTTCTCAGACCTTTCCTTGT
This sequence comes from Pempheris klunzingeri, assembly GCF_042242105.1. Lineage (NCBI taxonomy): Eukaryota > Metazoa > Chordata > Actinopteri > Acropomatiformes > Pempheridae > Pempheris > Pempheris klunzingeri. The sequence goes on along the minus strand of NC_092015.1, from coordinate 8,334,998 downwards.
TGATGTTTTATTCTCTGCTGATGCAGCTTTGGCCACTTTCATTATTTTAACATAGCAGAATATGATGATAATACACATGATCAAAAAGTAAAACTGATGTACAGCTGACCTAAGATGATTCTGCCATCTGTGCAAAATGAATATCTGCACAGAGCAAATCCTGTATTGTTCATAAAGGCTTAGAGAAGCTGATGCAAAGAAGGTGGACAGAACAACAAAGCAGGGTACAGAGCTGAGGCCATGAATGATGAGGATACACTGCAGAGCGCTGCGCTGGGAGCACAGCTCTCCATGCTGCAGGGGCATGCAAATGGCAACATAGCGCTCCAGGGTCATTACTGTCAGAGTAACTGGTGTGACTATAAGATACAGAAGTACCACAACAGAGATAATGATACATATCCACACTTGCATGGTAATTTGAAAATAATTAAAAATGAGCAGGATATCAGACAAGATTAACATCAAGCTATCAGACAGTAATGTAACAGCAAAGAACATGTAACGTGCAGTTGTGTAGAAACACTCTTTTTCAAAAAAGGTTACGATGAGCAAAACGTTGATACAACTAAAAATCATCACCAGGAGCTGCACAATTATGAACCGGTCATTGATCTGCCGCAATAAGAACTCACCACCAACCAGTGAGCTGTTATCTTCCATCTCTTTTCTGAACAAATGAAAATGTAGTTGAGTTACTGCAGAGTGTTAAATTGTTATTATTAAATATATCTGTCAAAAGAAATGATCAATCTTAACAAAACTTGAGGTCAAGCTTTTCTGTGGTGTTAAGATGCTGATTCATTGAAAGCAATTGACCAAATCCTCCCTGCAGCCTTGTGGCACACATGTCCAGAGACAAGAGAGATGTTGTCTGTTGAAGCCTCTGCGGTGTTTCTGAGAGGGGTCTGTGCTTGAAGACTTTATAGGAGTGACTAGAGGACGAGCATAGTAACAGCAAATGAGACTTTTCTCACCGCAGTGTCGTCATTGACTCTTTCTGTTAGTGTCCACCATTAATGCAGTGGCACCTCATGAATGCGATGTACAGTATATAATAGATTCCACTTTTTAAGTTCTTATAGCAAAAAAATTCACAGATGTATTAAAACTATAGCAACTTTAAACGTTTAACAACTTTTCAACAAAATGTTGAACATTTTTTTGAATTCACACATTCTGCTCAGCGTCAAAGCAGCATTCTCACAACTTTATTTATTACATTTTAAACAGACAAAGAAAAACATTTGAATGACCTTCAAAACAAAAATAAAATAAATAAAAAAATAAAAAGGTAATGAAACAGAATAAAATCAACATAAAATAAGATTTTTAAAATGTCATAAAATACAGACTTATATAAAATAGTTACATTGCAGTAGAAAGTAGTAATTTGCCCCAAACGCATCAGAGGAAATAAAAGTGCAGAAGAGAAACTAATTCTCAATAACACAGGAGACCAACCAAGTTTTTGATTTAGTTTAGTTTTGGGGTACATTTGAGCTCATTCCTTGTAGTGGTAGAGTAGAAGCTAAAAACAGCTAAAGGCCCATTAATCTGACCACACAGGGCCGATGGTGAGCTGCCACACCGCTCACCTCTTGCTGCCTTTGTGTTCTCCTAAATTTACCAGCCAACATTCCACTTTTATGGTATCATGTCCTTCAGATTTTTATTTACTGTATTTATTCTGATCATGCTGCAAGATATCATGGATTACAAGTTTGATGATTGATAATGAGAGGTGGAGTAAATCTAATTACTCAACAGCACTTTCACATCCGCACAGTGGAGGTTGGAGAGAAGCAGTGCCTTTTTGTTATTTCTCCCAAAGACTGTGCTCATTTCTTGTGTCTAAATGCTATGATGTGGACGGATGTATTTGGCAAAGAATAAGCCAGCGCCAAGCCCTATGTTTAAAATTGTTTTATTTTATTGACTTTGAAATTTAAATACAGATCAAATATGTATTGTGGCTAGTTTTTAATGCTACAGTGGTCTATAACCAATATTACATAACATGAATGACAAAAAAAATTAAAAGTTGTCTGTGTGCTGACCGCAATCTACTGTGAGAAATACACTGACTATGAACCTCATACAACCCAACTTCAAAGGATGCAAACCGTCCCTTTAAATAGAAATGCAATCATAGTTATGTATATAACAATAAAATAATTTGAAATACCACATTGTTAAAACATTATCATGTGTATGTAAATTACAGGTATGTTCAATTCTTTCTCTCTCTTTTTAAATGACTGTATTTTGTTATGTTTCAGTTGGAAAATCATTCCTCAAAACATATTTGACCTAAGTGCAATGAATAATCTTCACTTATAACATTTCATTATTTTATCAAACATTTTTTCTCTACACCCTCAATACGCAGGTCATTTTAAATGTGACAGCAAGTGTCATTCACTGTTGTGTGAGTGTACATTTTCTGTATGCTTTGCAAAGTGGTAAGGGGTGTGGTGTGTTCTTTTTCTGTCCAAACATACATTTCAGTCATTGTTAAGGGAACTTTGACAGTAATTGCACAGACATGAGGTATGAGGCATAGTAGTTATTTATTGTTAGTGCAATCCCCCTTTTAACAAGTACATCAATTTTGTTTCTTGGTTTGAGTGTTACAAGTGTCTATAATCAGTATTACATATAACATCATAAGGCAGGACACAAAACACCCCAAAAAATGTATTGGCCTCAAATAAACAATAATGCAAGAATAAAAAAATTGTGATGAGTTTGAAAATTCGGAAAACTGCTTATGCAAAAGTGAACTGCAGACATAGCAGATTTTTGTTTTAAATTTTGCAGTATTTCTGTTGTAAAATTATTTATCTACCTTATCAAATATTTCTTTTATACTAGCCAAAGAAAGCATGTTTTTTTAGTGCATAAAAAAAATGTTCGTCCCTGAGGCCATAAATAAGAGGACTCAGACATTTAGGTGCAACACTGAACAATATGTAGTTAAAGTACCTGACATCATTAAATAACATGAAATTAATCTGAAGTACAGCATTTTCTATCAATGGGCACCACAGCTGGATGAGACAGAGCAGCAACTGGAAAGCATGAAGAATTACTGTTCTCAGACCTTTCCTTGTTGACTTTGTTTTTTCTGCTGATGCAGCTTTGGCCACTTTCATTATTTTAACATAGGAGAATATGATGATAATACACATGATCAAAAAGTAAAACTGATGTACAGCTGACCTAAGATGATTCTGCCATCTGTGCAAAATGAATATCTGCGCAGAGCAAATCCTGTATTGTTCATAAAGGCTTAGAGAAGCTGATGCAAAGAAGGTGGACAGAACAACAATGCAGGGTCCAGAGCTGAGGCCATGAATGATGAGGATACACTGCAGAGCGCTGCGCTGGGAGCACAGCTCTCCATGCTGCAGGGGCATGCAAATGGCAACATAGCACTCCAGGGTCATTACTGTCAGAGTAACTGGTGTGACTATAAGATACAGAAGTACCACAACAGAGATAATGATACATATCCACACTTGCATGGTAATTTGAAAATAATTAAAAATGAGCAGGATATCAGACAAGATTAACATCAAGCTATCAGACAGTAATGTAACAGCAAAGAACATGTAACGTGCAGTTGTGTAGAAACACTCTTTTTCAAAAAAGGTTACGATGAGCAAAACGTTGATACAACTAAAAATCATCACCAGGAGCTGCACAATAATGACCCTATCGATCTGCCGCAATAAGAACTCACCACCAACCAGTGAGCTGTTATCTGCCATCTCTTTTCTGAATAAATGCAAATGTAGTTGAGTTACTGCAGAGTGTTAAATTGTTATTATTAAATATATCTGTCAAAAGAAATAATCAGTCTTAACAAGCTTGAGGTCAAGCTTTTCTGTGGTGTTAAGATGCTGATTCATTGAAAGCAATTGACCAAATCCTCCCTGCAGCCTTGTGGCACACATGTCCAGAGACAAGAGAGATGTTGTCTGTTGAAGCCTCTGCGGTGTTTCTGAGAGGGGTCTGTGCATGAAGACTTTATAGGAGTGACTAGAGTACGAGCATAGTAACAGCAAATGAGACTTTTCTCACCGCAGTGTCGTCATTGACTCTTTCTGTTAGTGTCCACCATTAATGCAGTGGCACCTCATGAATGTGTAACACGGCCATGTACAGTATATAATAGACTTCGAAATTTAAATACAGATCAAATATGTATTGTGGCTAGTTTTTAATGCTACAGTGGTCTATAACCAATATTACATAACATGAATGACAAAAAAAATTAAAAGTTGTCACCTCAAATGAACAATGATGGAATAATGCAAACAGTTTTGAGTCTAAATGCTTAAAGAGATAGTTCAGATTATTTGAAGTTGGGTTGCATGAGGTTTCTCTCCATAGTTAGTGTATTACTTAGAGCAGATTGTGGTCAGCAGGTCTCCAGTTTAAAGGAACAGGCAGGAGTCTCTGCAATTTTACCTCACAGAACTCAGGAATTTCAAATCTACTGCTGCCACATTCATTTAGTTTGCTTGTGTTATTGAGTGACCTCGGTGTTTTAAACTCAGATTGGAAGGTGGCTAAAATACTTTTTTTTCTGACTTCATCCACAGCAGTATAATGTTTTGTATTTCTATGCCGGGACTCCTGCCTGCTGCTCCAAGATGAGGGTGTGCTGACCGCAATCTACTGTGAGAAATACACTGACTATGAACCTCATACAACCCAACTTCAAAGGATGCAAACCGTCCCTTTAAATAGAAATGCAATCATAGTTATGTATATAACAATAAAATAATTTGAAATACCACATTGTTAAAACATTATCATGTGTATGTAAATTACAGGTATGTTCAATTCTTTCTCTCTCTTTTTAAATGACTGTATTTTGTTATGTTTCAGTTGGAAAATCATTCCTCAAAACATATTTGACCTAAGTGCAATGAATAATCTTCACTTATAACATTTCATTATTTTATCAAACATTTTTTCTCTACACCCTCAATACGCAGGTCATTTTAAATGTGACAGCAAGTGTCATTCACTGTTGTGTGAGTGTACATTTTCTGTATGCTTTGCAAAGTGGTAAGGGGTGTGGTGCGTTCTTTTTCTGTCCAAACATACATTTCAGTCATTGTTAAGGGAACTTTGACAGTAATTGCACAGACATGAGGTATGAGGCATAGTAGTTATTTATTGTTAGTGCAATCCCCCTTTTAACAAGTACATCAATTTTGTTTCTTGGTTTGAGTGTTACAAGTGTCTATAATCAGTATTACATATAACATCATAAGGCAGGACACAAAACACCCCAAAAAATTTATTGGCCTCAAATAAACAATAATGCAAGAATAAAAAAATTGTGATGAGTTTGAAAATTCGGAAAACTGCTTATGCAAAAGTGAACTGCAGACATAGCAGATTTTTGTTTTAAATTTTGCAGTATTTCTGTTGTAAAATTATTTATCTACCTTATCAAATATTTCTTTTATACTAGCCAAAGAAAGCATGTTTTTTTAGTGCATAAAAAAAATGTTCGTCCCTGAGGCCATAAATAAGAGGACTCAGACATTTAGGTGCAACACTGAACAATATGTAGTTAAAGTACCTGACATCATTAAATAACATGAAATTAATCTGAAGTACAGCACTTTCCATCAATGGGGTCCACAGACGGATGAGACAGAGAAGCAGCTGGAAAGCATGAAGAATTACTGTTCTCAGACCTTTCCTTGCTGACTTTGTTTTTTCTGCTGATGCAGCTTTGGCCACTTTCATTATTTTAACATAGGAGAATATGATGATAATACACATGATCAAAAAGTAAAACTGATGTACAGCTGACCTAAGATGATTCTGCCATCTGTGCAAAATGAATATCTGCACAGAGCAAATCCTGTATTGTTCATAAAGGCTTAGAGAAGCTGATGCAAAGAAGGTGGACAGAACAACAATGCAGGGTCCAGAGCTGAGGCCATGAATGATGAGGATACACTGCAGAGCGCTGCGCTGGGAGCACAGCTCTCCATGCTGCAGGGGCATGCAAATGGCAACATAGCACTCCAGGGTCATTACTGTCAGAGTAACTGGTGTGACTATAAGATACAGAAGTACCACAACAGAGATAATGATACATATCCACACTTGCATGGTAATTTGAAAATAATTCAAAATGAGCAGGATATCAGACAAGATTAAAATCAAGCTATCAGACAGTAATGTAACAGCAAAGAACATGTAACGTGCAGTTGTGTAGAAACACTCTTTTTCAAAAAAGGTTACGATGAGCAAAACGTTGATACAAATAAAAATCATCACCAGGAGCTGCACAATAATGACCCTATCGATCTGCCGCAATAAGAACTCACCACCAACCAGTGAGCTGTTATCTGCCATCTCTTTTCTGAATAAATGCAAATGTAGTTGAGTTACTGCAGAGTGTTAAATTGTTATTATTAAATATATCTGTCAAAAGAAATAATCAATCTTAACAAGCTTGAGGTCAAGCTTTTCTGTGGTGTTAAGATGCTGATTCATTGAAAGCAATTGACCAAATCCTCCCTGCAGCCTTGTGGCACACATGTCCAGAGACAAGAGAGATGTTGTCTGTTGAAGCCTCTGCGGTGTTTCTGAGAGGGGTCTGTGCTTGAAGACTTTATAGGAGTGACTAGAGTACGAGCATAGTAACAGCAAATGAGACTTTTCTCACCGCAGTGTCGTCATTGACTCTTTCTGTTAGTGTCCACCATTAATGCAGTGGCACCTCATGAATGCGATGTACAGTATATAATAGATTCCACTTTTTAAGTTCTTATAGCAAAAAAATTCACAGATGTATTAAAACTATAGCAACTTTAAACGTTTAACAACTTTTCAACAAAATGTTGAACATTTTTTTGAATTCACACATTCTGCTCAGCGTCAAAGCAGCATTCTCACAACTTTATTTATTACATTTTAAACAGACAAAGAAAAACATTTGAATGACCTTCAAAACAAAAATAAAATAAATAAAAAAATAAAAAGGTAATGAAACAGAATAAAATCAACATAAAATAAGATTTTTAAAATGTCATAAAATACAGACTTATATAAAATAGTTACATTGCAGTAGAAAGTAGTAATTTGCCCCAAACGCATCAGAGGAAATAAAAGTGCAGAAGAGAAACTAATTCTCAATAACACAGGAGACCAACCAAGTTTTTGATTTAGTTTAGTTTTGGGGTACATTTGAGCTCATTCCTTGTAGTGGTAGAGTAGAAGCTAAAAACAGCTAAAGGCCCATTAATCTGACCACACAGGGCCGATGGTGAGCTGCCACACCGCTCAGCTCTTGCTGCCTTTGTGTTCTCCTAAATTTACCAGCCAACATTCCACTTTTATGGTATCATGTCCTTCAGATTTTTATTTACTGTATTTATTCTGATCACGCTGCAAGATATCATGGATTACAAGTTTGATGATTGATAATGAGAGGTGGAGTAAATCTAATAACTCAACAGCACTTTCACATCCGCACAGTGGAGGTTGGAGAGAAGCAGTGCCTTTTTGTTATTTCTCCCAAAGACTGTGCTCATTTCTTGTGTCTAAATGCTATGATGTGGACGGATGTATTTGGCAAAGAATAAGCCAGCGCCAAGCCCTATGTTTAAAATTGTTTTATTTTATTGACTTTGAAATTTAAATACAGATCAAATATGTATTGTGGCTAGTTTTTAATGCTACAGTGGTCTATAACCAATATTACATAACATGAATGACAAAAAAAATTCAAAGTTGTCACCTCAAATAAACAATGATGGAATAGTGCAAACAGTTTTGAGCCTAAATGCTTAAAGAGATAGTTCAGATTATTTGAAGTTGGGTTGCATGAGGTTTCTCTCCATAGTAAAGTTAGTGTATTACTTAGAGCAGATTGTGGTCAGCAGGTCTCCAGTTTAAAGGAACAGGCAGGAGTCTCTGCAATTTTACCTCACAGAACCAGGGGCGCCCCCAGAAGTTTTTCACAGGGGGGGCCAGATAGGGCCAGAGAAAATCCTGGGGTGGCACACCAAAACCAAAAACAATAACGGAATTCCAAGAAGAAAAGCTGTTGTGAGTATTGAGGCTAGTCAAAATCGATGTCAATATGAGAGTTAAGGAATCACGTACTCATATACTTTCTAATTTTACAGTTAATGTTACTTAGATGTACATGGACTAATACAGTACAAGCCTGTTTTAGTAAGTGTTGGTTTATTTATGAGTTAGGAAAGTCATTGTTCTAATAGGGTAGTTGTATTATACAGCTTTACTATTAGGGAGTACATTCATGTAATGAACTAAACAGTTACAGGGAACAAGTCTACTCAAGTTTAAAAGCACCACACAGAGGCCTTTGATTATTTTCAATACAGCTTTATTCTGCTGTAAACATGTAACAGACTATGTCCACAAAAGCATTGTCTTTGACAATAGACATTTGACCATAGCTCTGAGAGTATTCTAGCCATGTGTGAGCACTGTGCCAGTCTTTCTTGAAGCCTCGTCTTCTGTCCCCTTGAAGAGTACGAGGGAAAAACTTGAGATGCTGCTGTTTGGGCCCTCTGATGTTGACTGGGAAATATCTGTGATGGGGGGGGGGGTATAGACACAGCGCAGTGAGCACACGAACTGGAGTGAGGGAGATACAAGAGAGCGAGAGAGAGCACTGCTACAAGTCAGACTGCAGGCAGGACAGGTGACAAACATGAGCGACAGAAAATGATATTTATTTATTTATTTATTTTTTAATATTGATAGTTCAAAGGCAGAGTGCAGACTTTGCAAAATTAAAATTTCATATCAGGCAGGCTCCACAAATAACCTGCACAGGCATGCGTGTACTGTTCACCCATCAATTCAGTTAGAGGAGGAAAGACAAGCAAGGGAAGCTGCTGTTAATGAAGGTGCCAGTGTGTCTACTGCTCCTACAATGTCTACAGCATCATCCAGGACAACACCACAGCCACCAAGACCTGCAGCCCAGAGCTCTATGACCCCAGTAAAATTAAATAATTTCAAATCAATAAGGCAATATAAACAATAAATATTCTATATAATGTGTATTTTACATTAATAATTCATTTTACACATAAGTTGGTAATACATTTATTGAAGCAACAAAAAAAATCTGAGGAGCCACTTGGGAGCCGAAAGAGCCGGCTCTTTTCAAAGAGCCGAAATTCCCATCACTATGCTGCAGTGCTGCCTTCACTTGCACTCGGACAACGTAGATACAATTTCCGAAATTTTCAAATGTGAACTTGACCTATCAGAACTGTGGGGGCCACTGGGTTGGACATTTTTCAGGGGTGGCCACGGCCCCCCCTGCACCCCCCCCCCTGTCAGCGCCTCTGGGTCTTAAATTATATAAACCATAATGGTTATTTTGTAATCAACATTTAATTGAAGCATATACAACAAGCAAACCATACCAGTAAAAACATCACAATTTGAAAATGGGACAGTAAAAGAAAAAGGAGCATTACAAAGCAGAATCACAAAGAGGATTGACAATACATCAACAGGTTATACACTAAGACTTCTAGAGGACATCTCCTGTAATGTAGATGAAGGTACCGGGGACATTCATAGGACATAAGCTATATGATGGATCATTTAGTTTCCCCAAAACATGCTGATTATGTTGTTCAACTTGACGTTGGAGCTAATAGTTGAACCGTGTATTCATCACAGCAATGAAGACACAGTCACCAGACAAAGAAACTGATAAGAGTTCATATTTACTGGGACAAAATACAGTTTAAAATATTCATGCACATCACATGTAATATAGCATGTATTATATAAACATTTTCTGTAGCAACATTATGGTTCTAATTTGTTCTTGTACAAGCCACAGAGAGCATAATATTTCAGTGAAAGCAAAAACCTTTCATCCCTGAGGCCATAGATAAGAGGACTCAGGCATCTTGGGGCAAGATAAAAAGTAATGTAATTAAAATACCTAACGTTAGTATATAACATGAAATTAATATGAAGGACAGCAGCTTCTATGAATGGGCACCACAGCTGGATGAGACAGAGCAGCAGCTGGAAAGCATGAAGAATTACTGTTCTCAGACCTTTCCATGTTGACTGTTTATTCTCTCCTGATGCAGCTTTGGCCACTTTCATTATTTTAACATAGCAGAATACAATAGTACAAAACATGATGACGAAGTAAAACTGATTTATAGCTGACCTGAGATGACCCTGCCACGTGTGAAATATGAACCTCTCCATAGAGCAGACCCTGTATTGTTGGTAAACCTTAAGGGAGGCCGATGCAAAGAAAATGGAGAAAAAAACAACGCAGGGTACAGAGCTGAGGCCATGAATGATGAGGATGCACTGCAGAGCGCTGTGCTGAGAGCACAGCTCTCCATGCTGCAGGGGCATGCAAATGGCCACATAGCGCTCCAGGGTCATAACTGTCAGAGTAACTGGTGTGACAAAATTGTACAGAGATGACATTATAACCATAATGAGACAGAACCATGTCTGTATAGTAAACTTAAAATAGTTTAAGATGAGCAAGACATTAGTCACAATTAAAATGAAACAATCAGACATCAATATAGTAGCAAATAAGATGTAACGCATGGTTGTGTAGAAGAAATCCTTCATGAAAAAGGTTGTGATCAGCACAACATTGATGCACAGGAAAAGTGTAACAAAAACTTGGACTAAAATGACTTTGTAATTAACGCTTTGGTTTAAGGATTCACCAGCAACCACTGAGTTATTATCAGCCATATATTTAAACATTGTGACTAAATACAGAAGAATCTTAAGCAGTTCCACAATTCATTGTCTGAAAACGAAGCCAAAACAAATCATCATATCATTATTTACACGGTGTCTGACAAAACCATCTGAATATAGTATGACAGATGTTCCTTTAAGCACGATGCATCACCGTTTTGTGGTTTTGAATTTAGGAACCTTCAACAGTTGCAACTGGTGGAATTTGCTTTAACCAGAACAAACACATCTATAGTATTTTACACACATGAACCTACTAACAAGTAAAAGGCCATAAGATCCCTCTCAACAGTGATATGGCATCATGGCTCATTCTCTCTGCCGAGCTCTGCACAGCCTTCCCAGAGAAACTTTATAGTCCTGAGTAGAAAACAAAGAGAACAAGGACAAATTTAGATTTGAACAACAATGTCGTCATCACTGCGCAACACCCATGTGCCCCAGACTGTATTCATTTAGATACAGTGAGTGCTGGAAAAGGCCTTTGATAGACGTCAGTAGTTGGGCTTCAGTAGGTTTCAGCAAAAAGTGATTTTTTTCTTAAAGTTTTTGTTGGTTTGGCTCAGTCCCTAAGGCCATTATGTCTCACGTGTGTGTGAGAGAACTTTAATTTCTGTTTCAATTTTCTAATATCTTTTGTTTCTTTCTCACTTTGCTGCAGTGTTTGGCCTGGAGAGTCAACTTCTGATAGTTAACTTTAGACGTCACGAGGGGAATATTCCACTGATCGTCCCAAGTCATAGCTTGTTTTTCATTATCAGACGATGTTTTCTTTACTGTAATGACGATGATAACTAGCCAGTTATCTGTAGTCCTGTGTGTAATGACAAACTCCAGTGAAACTAATTAAAGGTGACGGTTCATGGCATGGCATTAATTATTTACCTACAGTCTACATGCAATGGTTCAAGAAGAACACTTGGAGGAGAAGCAAGAAGGAAAGAAGAAAACAAACAACCAAAAGAGAGGTGACAAAGTCACAAATGACCTGGGATGATGTAGCATATTTAAGCCCAGCATCACGAAAGATGTCTCTCCAGAATCATTACTCTACATCTCAATGTGACAACAACTATAGTGGTCATTCAGAATTCATCGAGCCGTAGTTACATGTATACTCTTGTTTTATTCCATTCTTCCTGACCGCCAGAGGTTATTCTTAACACTGGATGATGACTACCCACATGGTCATGAGGAAACCCATCTTGAAAGGAACAGCAATAGGATTCCTGAAAGGCCACTGCAGCTACTGTCTGGGAAGCAGCAACAATTACCTTATAAAAATGGACAAAGGTGCATGGCCTAGCCCAGGAGGTTGTAGCGCAAAAATCTCAATTAGAGGGACCCCCATAGTGCTGCCCAGGAAGTGGAGATACTCCACTCCTGACATTAAGAGGTAAAGGCAGTCCTTTTGACTTGTATGTCTCCACAATTACTTGGACAAATCAGTTGGAAAGCCTCTATTTGAACAGCCCTTTTCTATTGCCCCCATAGCAGACTAACAGGCTATCAGACAGTTGAAAGCCCAAAGTTGCCTGTATATAATGCCTAAAGGCCTCCCTCGCAAGTTTGGGGCAATCAACAAGAGTCTGTGACTGCCTTCCTGGAGTCTGTGTAAAGCGACTAACGCCAGTCACCGATTCACCAGCATGCAATTCAGCATGGTGGACAGTACCAAGCCACAGCACCAAGCCACAGCGCCACTGTGCCACTGTCCCACCAGAGCACTGAAATTTAGATGAACCTTTTGCAGAGACACCTGAATATGTGCTTGCCACAAAACAGTTCTGTGAACTGAATGAAATTAATAAGCTTTGTTTGTGAAATTTTCTACAAAAGGTAACTAATAGATTTCTACTATAATTTTTCTTATCTTTTGTTGCTGAGAAAATATAATGCTCTCCCATCGGGACTGGCTTATTGTCTAGTTACCTTTGAAATAAAGATCAAAAAATGCAGCAAGTTACAATGTTGCCATGGAAATGGCGGAGTAATATTTTTTGTGATGAGTACGGCAGCAGTTGGGTGTGCTGTCATGCTGAGTAGAGCATGTTCTAAACATATAACTGAGCAATCAATTTGCTTGGTTGGACCTACTTGTTACGACTTGTTCCAAACTACTTGTATTGTGTTTTTCAACCAGCTTGTGTAAAGAATGAATGTGTCTGCATCCGAATTCAAACCACAACATGAGTAAACCTTATTAATTTCTATTACTTTTAGTTTTTTTACCCAATGTATTGTACTGAAATGGTCTGAGTATGTAATTTATTTGTAATTTATACCCGGACTGAAAACATCTTCACTTGCTGTGTGTGCTATTTTGTCCATATTTAAGAAAGCTTGGCCACAGCATGATAGCACACTCCAAAAAAGAGTTATTTACTGACAAATAATAAAAATGGATTTGACAAGCAAGAAGTTATGATTTTATTGGTATAAGCAAAGATGACAGACAACATTAAATACAGCAATCGCTGCTCAAAAAAATCCAGTCGAACAAAATATAATGCACGACCACTTCAAGTGTGTAGATTAGGAGGTAGGATAGAGAGGGGAATGGATTTAGCCTCAGAATTTGAAAGATTACAATTTATGGGCTGTGCAGCATGTGCAGGAGTAGTGATTAATCCATCTAGTACGAAGCTCATGGGATGTTTAGGGATGCGATTATTTACATCAAAACAGGTCACAGACATCAGATCTGACATTTTGATACTCCATCATTCAAGACATGTGCGACAGGATGTTTAATGTAGGTTGTGGATTAAATTCTTTATATCACTATATGTTGTTTTGGGATTTTTTTGTATTGAACCGTATAACACACATGACAAACCAAACAAGTAATTCAATGCAAACAAAAAAGGCCACAGCAGAATTACAAAACTCTTGACAGTGAAGATTCCAAGTGTTACTGAGCACTGACAAAATATTTAATATCAATTCAGGTCATAATCGACTGACATTTTAAAACTACATAATTCCAGAAATGTGCAGCTGTAGGGGTGGATGGAGGTACTGGAGGCCTTTAGAAAACACACGCTCCTACATGGATTAACTGGGCTGCCCGTCAGATGTGGACAACATGGTGTCAATATGATTCAGAGACTGTAAAATATTGTGTTTGATTTTAAGAATTGAAAAGAGTACTCATCATGGCAATCATAACAGTGTGTGAACACACTGAGAAACTGAATTTAAGGCGTTTACTGATTACATGTTCATGAGATGAAAGAATTTCAATAAATAATGTGTATTCATATGCAGTAAACATTCATTTCTGTGGTGGAATTATAGTTTTAATTTGTCAAATGAAAAACTGTGAAAAGTTGTTTTGACAAAGCCACAGAGAACATTGTTTTTCAGTGCAAGAAAAAACTCTTCATCCCTGAGGCCATAGATAAGAGGACTCAAACATCTTGGAACAAGACTAAACATTATATAGTTAAAGTACCTGACATTAATATATAACATGAACCCAGTTTTAAGGACAGCAGCTTCTATGAATGGGCACCACAGCTGGATGAGACAGAGCAGCAGCTGGAAAGCATGAAGAATTACTGTTCTCAGACCTTTCCATGTTGACTGTTTATTCTCTCCTGATGCAGCTTTGGCCACTTTCATTATTTTAACATAGCAGAATACAATAGTACTAAACATGATGACGAAGTAAAACTGACTTATAGCTGACCTGAGATGACCCTGCCACGTGTGAAATATGAACCTCTCCAAAGAGCAGACCCTGTATTGTTGGTAAACCTTAAGGGAGGCCGATGCAAAGAAAATGGAGAAAAAAACAACGCAGGGTACAGAGCTGAGGCCATGAATGATGAGGATGCACTGCAGAGCGCTGTGCTGAGAGCACAGCTCTCCATGTCGCAGGGGCATGCAAATGGCAACATAGCGCTCCAGGGTCATAACTGTCAGAGTAACTGGTGTGACAAAATTGTACAGAGATGACATTATAACCATAATGAGACAGAACCATGTCTGTATAGTAAACTTAAAATAGCTTAAGATGAGCAAGACATTAGTCACAATTAAAATGAAACAATCAGACATCAATATAGTAGCAAATAAGATGTAACGCATGGTTGTGTAGAAGAAATCCTTCATGAAAAAGGTTGTGATCAGCACAACATTGATGCACAGGAAAAGTGTAACAAAAACTTGGACTAAAATGACTTTGTAATTAACGCTTTGGTTTAAGGATTCACCAGCAACCACTGAGTTATTATCAGCCATATATTTAAACATTGTGACTAAATACAGAAGAATCTTAAGCAGTTCCACAATTCATTGTCTGAAAACGAAGCCAAAACAAATCATCATATCATTATTTACACGGTGTCTGACAAAACCATCTGAATACTTGCCACAGGAAGACAGATGTTCCTTTAAGCACGATGCATCACCGTTTTGTGGTTTTGAATTTAGAAACCTTCAACAGTTGCAACTGGTGGAATTTGCTTTAACCAGAACAAACACATCTATAGTATTTTACACACATGAACCTACTAACAAGTAAAAGGCCATAAGATCCCTCTCAACAGTGATATGGCATCATGGCTCATTCTCTCTGCCGAGCTCTGCACAGCCTTCCCAGAGAAACTTTATAGTCCTGAGTAGAAAACAAAGAGAACAAGGACAAATTTAGATTTGAACAACAATGTCGTCATCACTGCGCAACACCCATGTGCCCCAGACTGTATTCATTTAGATACAGTGAGTGCTGGAAAAGGCCTTTGATAGACGTCAGTAGTTGGGCTTCAGTAGGTTTCAGCAAAAAGTGATTTTTTTCTTAAAGTTTTTGTTGGTTTGGCTCAGTCCCTAAGGCCATTATGTCTCACGTGTGTGTGAGAGAACTTTAATTTCTGTTTCAATTTTCTAATATCTTTTGTTTCTTTCTCACTTTGCTGCAGTGTTTGGCCTGGAGAGTCAACTTCTGATAGTTAACTTTAGACGTCACGAGGGGAATATTCCACTGATCGTCCCAAGTCATAGCTTGTTTTTCATTATCAGACGATGTTTTCTTTACTGTAATGACGATGATAACTAGCCAGTTATCTGTAGTCCTGTGTGTAATGACAAACTCCAGTGAAACTAATTAAAGGTGACGGTTCATGGCATGGCATTAATTATTTACCTACAGTCTACATGCAATGGTTCAAGAAGAACACTTGGAGGAGAAGCAAGAAGGAAAGAAGGAAACAAACAACCAAAAGAGAGGTGACAAAGTCACAAATGACCTGGGATGATGTAGCATATTTAAGCCCAGCATCACGAAAGATGTCTCTCCAGAATCATTACTCTACATCTCAATGTGACAACAACTATAGTGGTCATTCAGAATTCATCGAGCCGTAGTTACATGTATACTCTTGTTTTATTCCATTCTTCCTGACCGCCAGAGGTTATTCTTAACACTGGATGATGACTACCCACATGGTCATGAGGAAACCCATCTTGACAGGAACAGCAATAGGATTCCTGAAAGGCCACTGCAGCTACTGTCTGGGAAGCAGCAACAATTACCTTATAAAAATGGACAAAGGTGCATGGCCTAGCCCAGGAGGTTGTAGCGCAAAAATCTCAATTAGAGGGACCCCCATAGTGCTGCCCAGGAAGTGGAGATACTCCACTCCTGACATTAAGAGGTAAAGGCAGTCCTTTTGACTTGTATGTCTCCACAATTACTTGGACAAATCAGTTGGAAAGCCTCTATTTGAACAGCCCTTTTCTATTGCCCCCATAGCAGACTAACAGGCTATCAGACAGTTGAAAGCCCAAAGTTGCCTGTATATAATGCCTAAAGGCCTCCCTCGCAAGTTTGGGGCAATCAACAAGAGTCTGTGACTGCCTTCCTGGAGTCTGTGTAAAGCGACTAACGCCAGTCACCGATTCACCAGCATGCAATTCAGCATGGTGGACAGTACCAAGCCACAGCACCAAGCCACAGCGCCACTGTGCCACTGTCCCACTGTCCCACCAGAGCACTGAAATTTAGATGAACCTTTTGCAGAGACACCTGAATATGTGCTTGCCACAAAACAGTTCTATGAACTGAATGAAATTAATAAGCTTTGTTTGTGAAATTTTCTACAAAAGGTAACTAATAGATTTCTACTATAATTTTTCTTATCTTTTGTTGCTGAGAAAATATAATGCTCTCCCATCGGGACTGGCTTATTGTCTAGTTACCTTTGAAATAAAGATCAGAAAATGCAGCAAGTTACAATGTTGCCATGGAAATGGTGGAGTAATATTTTTTGTGATGAGTACGGCAGCAGTTGGGTGTGCTGTCATGCTGAGTAGAGCATGTTCTAAACATATAACTGAGCAATCAATTTGCTTGGTTGGACCTACTTGTTACGACTTGTTCCAAACTACTTGTATTGTGTTTTTCAACCAGCTTGTGTAAAGAATGAATGTGTCTGCATCCGAATTCAAACCACAACATGAGTAAACCTTATTAATTTCTATTACTTTTAGTTTTTTTACCCAATGTATTGTACTGAAATGGTCTGAGTATGTAATTCATTTGTAATTTATACCCGGACTGAAAACATCTTCACTTGCTGTGTGTGCTATTTTGTCCATATTTAAGAAAGCTTGGCCACAGCATGATAGAACACTCCAAAAAAGACTTATTTACTGACAAATAATAAAAATGGATTTGACAAGCAAGAAGTTATGATTTTATTGGTATAAGCAAAGATGACAGACAACATTAAATACAGCAATCGCTGCTCAAAAAAATCCAGTCGAACAAAATATAATGCACGACCACTTCAAGTGTGTAGATTAGGAGGTAGGATAGAGAGGGGAATGGATTTAGCCTCAGAATTTGAAAGATTACAATTTATGGGCTGTGCAGCATGTGCAGGAGTAGTGATTAATCCATCTAGTACGAAGCTCATGGGATGTTTAGGGATGCGATTATTTACATCAAAACAGGTCACAGACATCAGATCTGACATTTTGATACTCCATCATTCAAGACATGTGCGACAGGATGTTTAATGTAGGTTGTGGATTAAATTCTTTATATCACTATATGTTGTTTTGGGATTTTTTTGTATTGAACCGTATAACACACATGACAAACCAAACAAGTAATTCAATGCAAACAAAAAAGGCCACAGCTGAATTACAAAACTCTTGACAGTGAAGATTCCAAGTGTTACTGAGCACTGACAAAATATTTAATATCAATTCAGGTCATAATCGACTGACATTTTAAAACTACATAATTCCAGAAATGTGCAGCTGTAGGGGTGGATGGAGGTACTGGAGGCCTTTAGAAAACACACGCTCCTACATGGATTAACTGGGCTGCCCGTCAGATGTGGACAACATGGTGTCAATATGATTCAGAGACTGTAAAATATTGTGTTTGATTTTAAGAATTGAAAAGAGTACTCATCATGGCAATCATAACAGTGTGTGAACACACTGAGAAACTGAATTTAAGGTGTTTACTGATTACATGTTCATGAGATGAAAGAATTTCAATAAATAATGTGTATTCATATGCAGTAAACATTCATTTCTGTGGTGGAATTATAGTTTTAATTTGTCAAATGAAAAACTGTGAAAAGTTGTTTTGACAAAGCCACAGAGAACATTGTTTTTCAGTGCAAGAAAAAACTCTTCATCCCTGAGGCCATAGATTAGAGGACTCAAACATCTTGGAACAAGACTAAACATTATATAGTTAAAGTACCTGACATTAATGAATAACATGAACCCAGTTTTAAGGACAGCAGCTTCTATGAATGGGCACCACAGCTGGATGAGACAGAGCAGCAGCTGGAAAGCATGAAGAATTACTGTTCTCAGACCTTTCCATGTTGACTGTTTATTCTCTCCTGATGCAGCTTTGGCCACTTTCATTATTTTAACATAGCAGAATACAATAGTACTAAACATGATGACGAAGTAAAACTGACTTATAGCTGACCTGAGATGACCCTGCCACGTGTGAAATATGAACCTCTCCATAGAGCAGACCCTGTATTGTTGGTAAACCTTAAGGGAGGCAGATGCAAAGATGATGGAGAGAAAAACAATGCAGGGTACAGAGCTGAGGCCATGAATGATGAGGATGCACTGCAGAGCGCTGTGCTGAGAGCACAGCTCTCCATGTCGCAGGGGCATGCAAATGGCAACATAGCGCTCCAGGGTCATAACTGTCAGAGTAACTGGTGTGACAAAATTGTACAGATATGACATTATAACCATAATGAGACAGAACCATGTCTGTATAGTAAACTTAAAATAGTTTAAGATGAGCAAGACATTAGTCACAATTAAAATGAAACAATCAGACATCAATATAGTAGCAAATAAGATGTAACGCATGGTTGTGTAGAAGAAATCCTTCATGAAAAAGGTTGTGATCAGCCCAACATTGATGCACAGGAAAAGTGTAACAAAAACTTGGACTAAAATGACTTTGTAATTAACGCTTTGGTTTAAGGATTCACCAGCAACCACTGAGTTATTATCAGCCATATATTTAAACATTGTGACTAAATACAGAAGGATCTTAAGCAGTTCCACAATTCATTGTCTGAAAACGAAGCCAAAACAAATCATCACATCATTATTTACACGGTGTCTGACAAAACCATCTGAATACTTGCCACAGTAAGACAGATGTTCCTTTAAGCACGATGCATCACCGTTTTGTGGTTTTGAATTTAGGAACCTTCAACAGTTGCAACTGGTGGAATTTGCTTTAACCAGAACAAACACATCTATAGTATTTTACACACATGAACCTACTAACAAGTAAAAGGCCATAAGATCCCTCTCAACAGTGATATGGCATCATGGCTCATTCTCTCTGCCGAGCTCTGCACAGCCTTCCCAGAGAAACTTTATAGTCCTGAGTAGAAAACAAAGAGAACAAGGACAAATTTAGATTTGAACAACAATGTCGTCATCACTGCGCAACACCCATGTGCCCCAGACTGTATTCATTTAGATACAGTGAGTGCTGGAAAAGGCCTTTGATAGACGTCAGTAGTTGGGCTTCAGTAGGTTTCAGCTACTATCAATAAATTAAACATACAAGTTTTTCTTGGCTTCTTACCTAAGGCCATTACGTATCAGTTGTCTTCAATGTGTAGGTGTGTATGAGAATATTTATTTCATGAGTGACACAGACAATAAATCTGCTTAGTTACTCAATGCTTCATTCACTATATCTTTAAAAATACCTCCTGTGTGTTACTCAATTTGAAAATCGATTGTTCATAAGTGGCTATTTTAGTCATTCCCCCCATTCATTCACTAAAAGGTATGATATAGTCAGTTTTCCAGTGTCTGCTGAGCTGATTGGCCTTCCCCCCTTGCATTTATTCCTAAGGAGTAAGGAGTATTTAGTAGTTATTTAGAAGTACATTGTTAATGTATACTATTATATTCTCCCACAAGTTCCAGGTCAGTTGACAATTGTAAATGTGCAGTTTTAGTCTGGCTGTTTTACATGGAGTCCAATAGCCTCTATGAATGATTCTGTATGTAATTAATCTAGTCTGTTTTTCCCTTGATGTCTTATACCGTGACCCATTAATGTCCTTCCACACCTCCGCAGCTATTTCACCCCCTAAATCTTCCTCCAAAGCTCTCTTAAGCCCCGCAAGTCTTGCTGGGTGAGATTGTCTTTTTAAACCATAAAACTTAGAGGCCCCTTTTCTGTCCAGCCGACTGACTGAGACGTTTCCAGCACTAATGTTTGGTTTATTAGAGGTAGTCTCTTTTGTGCGGACAAAAAGCAGCTTCTCAACTGGAGGTACTTCTTGGAGGGAGGTAAATTCTCCCTCCAAGACATCTTTAATAAATATAATCCCCGCTAAAGCCCACTTCCTCCACCTTCAACAATTTATTATTCTAATTTCTGTTTCAATTTTCTAATATCTTTTGTTTCTTTCTCACTTTGCTGCAGTGTTTGGCCTGGAGAGTCAACTTCTGATAGTTAACTTTAGACGTCACGAGGGGAATATTCCACTGATCGTCCCAAGTCATAGCTTGTTTTTCATTATCAGACGATGTTTTCTTTACTGTAATGACGATGATAACTAGCCAGTTATCTGTAGTCCTGTGTGTAATGACAAACTCCAGTGAAACTAATTAAAGGTGACGGTTCATGGCATGGCATTAATTATTTAAAGACTGCTCCCTGGAAGTTGTTTTGGCTGATGAATACATTTGTAATGGTTTGTTTGTTAACATTTCAACATTTTAAAAAACACTTATGAAACAATATTTGGATTTAATGTTGTCTGAGTGGATATTTAAAACATGTTTTTTTTTTTGAACATATTAACAGAAAGTGTCAAAACGTTTTGTGAGGTGAGTGTGATGAAGCCAGTTGTAGTGGCATATGCACTATCACAATGCCATGTGAACACAGCATTAGAAGCTGTGACACACTGGGAGCTACAGTATACATGCAAGGGTGCAACCAGTTGAAGGACAGCAAGAAGGAAACAAACAAACTTTGCTTGTTGACTGCCTCTGACACCTGAGATAAAACTATCGAGCAAACACATTTCAATCAATTATTTTTTTCACTCAAAGCCGCATTACTGTCAGACTGTCAGCTTAAAATCAATAAAATACAGGCCATGAAGATAAACTATTTTAATTTTGAATGTATAAGAGCCCATTAGAAAACAATTCATAGGGCCAGTAAAAGATTTTAGTAGCCAGCAGTTTCTTGACCTACTGACACTATGCAGCTCTTGACAAAAACATACACACTATTGAACCCAATGCAAAAAAAACCCATACAATATTTTCAGGAGTACAGTCATGAAGCTGCTATTGCTGTAGAGAAGTAATGAAGTTTCAACCCATTTCTCATGCAGAGAATTTGAATGGGGTATTGTTGTTGATTGGTAATGCATGGGGGCAATGTGTTTTACAGACCATATTGAGAATTATTTCTCAGTATTAAGTATTATAGATAATCAATGAGGATAAATTAATCTTTAATCCTGATTTAGTTGCTTCTTGTCTTTTACTTCAAACTAACTAAAACTCCTCATGTGCTGTAATTCTGCACCGTGACTGAAAAAAGTATTTGGACACAACAGGCACTCATCATAACTTCCCCTTCGATCCATCACATCAGCAGTCACTGTGAATCCATCAATATTATTTTAGCGACCTCTTTCAATGATTTCCCTCCAATTTCTTATAACGTACTTCTCCAAAACTAAGTATACTTATCACATAAATATCATATTTTATATCTCTGGTGGACATTTTTGTAGTAGCTGATAACATTACTTTGCTGACTACTAACCACACTGTTATCACTTTTGCTTGGGATGTAACTGTACTCTAAGTTTCCTTGTTAATTTGAGTTATTTGCTCTTGTACGGCTTATATTTTTATTTGCATGTATACTCGTAATGTTGTGTATTTGATCTGTTCTTCTTTCTGTTCTTGGTGCTGCTGTAGCACCTGAATATCCCCTCTGGGGGTCAGTAAAGGCGGATCTTGCTGAGCGCAGGATAATGTTGCTGTTTTCTCCACCAGAGGGAAACAGTGTCTCACAGTGTCTTCGTCTTCACAGCGGAGGAACCAGAGAGGAACCTTTGATCGGTGACGACGGACACTTTAAGTGGCGGACCGACATGGCCGCGCTGAGGAGGACAACAATCTGCTTCGGTCTCCTCTGGTAGGACGTATAACATACTTAGATAACGCTACACCGCCAATGTTTGCTATTTAAATCATACACACTTTACTAAACTAATCGACTGTTAAAAAAGAAATCTTGTTTTCGACTTAAATGTGAATAAAATGAGAATAATTTGCTTCATAACGACAGCTGGAAGCTGTCAGAAAACACGTCAAACTTGTTTTTCGTAGCCTCAGATTAGCATCAGCATTTTAGGAGTTGTGCTGTTGCCATGCAGAAGTGATTCAGTAAGAAATAAAAAAAACAAAGTACGACTGCAATGTTAATAATACATTAAAATAAAGTAAAAGGTCTAAAGTCTAAACTAGCTTTAGCTTCAAACCTCAAAACATCTGTAGTAGCTTTTTATTTGTTACTATTACACCTATATACATATATACACCTATAGGTGTTTTATCAGGAGTAAGTAGTATTGCTTGACTGATTTTTCTAGGTTTATTTATACTAGAATGTGGTGGTATTTCTTGTTTAGTTATTTGTTTATTTTAGATTTTTTCTTGTTTAGCACATTTAGCTTTTGGTAAGAAATACTGTGGGCACCTGACGCTATAAAGGTAGGTAGGTAGGTAAAGGACCAGCATGCACCTCGGTAGGCCTTTGGTCTTTTTTTTTTACCAGTGGAAGAGACACAGCAGGAATCATGATAGTATTACTCTTCTATCTGCTTACTTGTTTTGTGAAAATAAACCAGAAGAATCCGCTGAGATTTTGCGTGGATAACGAAATTTGTCACAGCTCACATACAGTGCACCAGTGTCCCTTTTGATTCTTTGTTTGATTATGATTTTTTTGAATAAATGGCCACTGCAACTTCAACGCTTGGTTTAAGCTGAAACCGGTTATTTGTTTTGCACAGGAGTTCAGCTCGTGGTCTATTTAGCAGCAGAGTACCTGCACTAAATAAACTGGGGAAATGGAGAAATATTCTGTACACAAGCGTTGCGTCTTTAACCGTCGGCGGTGGGCTGTGTGCGATACCTTTCAAACAGGTGAGTCTGTCACTTACCACATATAGACACACATAACATTTCCAACCTGTGCTTTGGCTTATCTCTCCTTCTGTGTCCCTGTTGCAGGTTGACAACCTCTCTCATGACTCTCTGATCAAACGAGCAGCCTCTCTGGCAACAGACAGTTCAAGCACTTTTCTCTCTCAGTCCACCTTGGCTCTCATAGATGCCATCACAGAGTACTCCAAAGTAAGATTTGATGTTGTGGTTAACATTTTTCCTATATCTTAGGTTTGCCAGATTCAGGTTCAGAAATATTATAAGATTAGTGTAGTAGCTCCATATGCATGTTTCTATATTTTAAAGTAGAAAACAAGATATATATATATATATATATATATATATATATATATATATATATATATATATACTATAGACACATAATAGTTTTATTTGCCAATAAATTCTCACAGACAACACAAACAAGGTGCTGAAGTTTATATAGTGGGACGCAACATAATCACATTGAGCTTCACCAGATTGAAATAACTGAGGATGTAAACAATGTACTGTTATATATGCAAACATGATTATTATGTATAAGAGTAGCATCTGTGACAACTTGAGGTTTTTAAGCTGTTACAGAAGGTGTATTTACTTCCTTAGCTCACTCATCACACAGGATTTGGATGAGTGAGCTGAGGAATTAAGAGCAAAAAACAGACATGGGGTAAAGAGCCGAAAGACTGGAGCTCCCTTAGTTTTGTTAAGTTTTTATGTTTTGTTTGCCTCAGTGTATCTTGAATTAGGCCTGGGATAGAAGCAGAGCAGCTTGGAGGTGCAAGTAGGGCTGCACGATAATCACAAAACGGCAATCACACTTAGTTTGATCAATATTGAGTATTTACGAGGATTTATCAAGATTATTCATTCATTACTCATATTAGGGAGAAGATATTTTTATTTTGCTTTCACATTTAAATAAACCTTACAGTGTTTTCACTTCCATGTTGAACTGCATTCCTGCTAATGTACAAATCTTTGCATCAAAGTTTGGAGTGATCCATGTCCAGATGCCGCATGATATAGAGACATGTTAGTGGTGATTTATACAGATCTGTCTGCAAACTGTAGGGCATTTTGTAAATTATGGTCTTTACACCTTAAAAGCTCAGCAAAAGCACACATACATAGACCTTTTTCCCCAGTTACCTTCATGAAAAATATGCAGACAGCTTTGGCTTTGAGATCAAAATCTTTGTGACTTCTGCTGCCTTTCTGATACAACAGAGATGAATGGCATTTCTTTTGTGGTACTCCATATGCCACAAAATCCATTCCACCCCAGAAACGTTGTCCTGGCTAGTGGTAGGGATAATCTCAAGATCTTTACAGATCTGTTTTGACACAATTTTATCAACTGAATAGTGTCCATACTCCAGAAGATTCAGTTTTTTAACGAAAATGTGTGTGTCCTCCCTGTTTTTGCCAACAGGCTGTGCACACACTCATCGCTCTCCAAAGGCGATATTTGGCCTCACTGGGAAAACTGACTCCAGCAGAAGAGGATACAATCTGGCAGGTGATCATTGGCCAGCGTGCAGAGGTCAGTTTATGTTGTCCTCTTCGGAGAAAAGTATCTCAAAACAAATCTGAGCACAGCGTTCTTCTCTTTTGATTGCCGCATCATAAATATTACAGCAGCCCTGCAAACCCTACGAAACAGACAGCTGTAGATCTGTCTGTGTCTGACTCTGGTTGTATGATTCTCTCCGTCCTGACAGGTTAATGACAAACAAGATGAATGCAAGCGTTTCGAGTCAACCTGGGTCAGCGCCGTGAGGCTGTGTGAAACGGCAGCTGAGGCAGCGTACACCTCAGGTGTGTAAAAGAAACTGTCGGAGTGCAGTTATAGAGCTGTGTGACTGAATAGTTGGGATGTCATGGTTGAAATGTTGAGGCGGGTTTTCTCAGGGCTCCTGTAATGATGAATAAAAGTGTTCAGCTGTGAATCATCTTCTCAAAGCTTTGTACACCGCTGTTTGCGGCTGGTCCTATTCAGCCGCTGTCAGCGTTACACTTCGGCAGTGTATGGATCATTTGCTGTCCGTCAGTAGAGCTTTGTGTTAAACAAAACGGAGACGATGGACAGGAGCGCCTTCTTAATGACCACACCTAATGCCTGAACCTGAGGTGGTGTTTATGTCCACGTTTGAACTTTTCCAGCAATTTGACACAGTGTGTGTTTGTATCTATTTTTGTGTGTGTGCGTGTGTACAGGAGCTGAGCATGCATCCATCACAGCAAGGACAAACATTCTGTTGGCCCAGTCGCAGGTGGAGGAGGCACAGAAACTGTCAATGGATGCGAATGAAATGTTGGCGGAGACTAAAGTAATGGAGGTTGAAAGGATGGCAGAATACTCCACCTCCGTACAGAATAATAACGATGAGGAAGAGGTGCCTGAGGCTTATCTAAGAGAAGACTGAAAAACACCCGGAGGTATCGCAGAACAGAAGAAAGCATTTAAAAAAAAAAAAAAAAAGTCATCCTAATTGCTAACTTTTTATCATTCCTGCAGTGTCTTCTTTAATTTTGAGTCGGTAAATGTGTTTGGCTCTGTGTTTCTTCAGATTTTGCTCAAGTTTTTAGTGCTTACATCTGCAAAAGAGTTGAGCACCTCCTTTTGAATTGTGCAGTCATTTAAGACTATTTGAATTGTGATCATCAACTGTTTCTGCAGCATAGAGGATTATAAATGCACTATTTGTTATAATGTGACTCAACCAGCAGCAGATATTTGTGTAATATTTTGTCAGAATTCACTGTAATAAAGACAAGAAACAGTATAAAAACATACAATTGTCTAATTTTGTTTTTCTTGCAGCAGCATCAGACTGTGAAACGTAGCATCTCATTTCCTGTTTACCAGATGAGTATTTTCTTTGCTGAAGCGGCGAGTGGATTAGACTTCATATGGTGTTGCCAGAGCTGGTTTTTGCAACATCGCGTTGATCCTGCGTGACCTGAAAAACATTTAACCAGTGCTAAAAATGGAGAGAAAACAATGTGTCCACTTCATACGTGTTGCCAAAAGATGAGAGTTCACAGCATTTTCCAGATTTATTCTGGCTTAATTGTTGGTGTGAGCAGATGTTACGCAGGGGAAGTATCTCTGCCAGCGATGTGAAAAAATGCATGTTGTGGCCATCTTGGGAAGTTTTCTGTTTGCTAAAGTGACCAGAAGCTGCTCTGTAAACACAGTTAAACACAGAGGCACCAAACAATTGGCTGGCTAACGCTGTGGTTGTGAGATTCAACCAATCAGCTGGTAGAAACGCATTGTTTACATGTTACCCTGTAGTAAAGTTGTATCCAATAAGCCATCCACACAAATTCATATCTGCAAGTGAATGAATTTCCCACTGATTCCTACCTCAAGTAGTGTTGCTTCACTTGTTATTTTTGTTTTTCTGTTTCACTCAACAACTTCACCTTCACTTCAAATTACCCATGTCCTGGCTCTCCTGTAGGGCTTTTAGGCCATTTCTCAGCTCCCCCACCCTGTCATCACATCATCCACAGCACCACCTTTCCACACTGTCAAAACACAGAAAACAAACCAGTCGAGTTGTGAGACTTCTATGAGACTTTCTAAAATGGAAAAGAATAATTTCTGGTTTCGGAAAGATTTGTTTGCAGCAGAAGATGTGAGTTATTTGCATGAACGTAGGACTTCACAGGTTGTTTCCTCTTTGGACCCGTTTCCCAGAGCAGCACATGATTTAGAAAAGTGACTCTGCTGAAGGTGGACCAAAGACCTATCCTACCTAACTGCCTGGCTTTGTAAACCTTAAGGTTCACTTTTTTTTCTTTCCTAAAACAACAGTCAGGTGCCCAAATGTACACTGAAAACCAGATTTGCCTCTTGTAGCTGTTCCTCTGTTCACACTGATCTCTTCTTAATATGCTTCTGATGTAAGTGATGGGGTCTGTGCAAGGATGTATTCACTTGATGTTTGACTCTGGCACCTTTAGGAAGAAGGTCTTTTTTTTATTATTATTTTGAATATTTTTTTTGGCATTGTCGCCTTTATTGGACAGACCAGTGAAGAGCAGACAGGAAATGGGGGGGGTAGGGAAGGACTCAGACTGGATTTGCTGCAGTAAGGACTGAGCCTTGTGGTATGCGCTATGAACTACAGGGATGCCCCAAGGGATCTGTTAATAGTCAGTATGAACAGGAATCATCACAGCAAACAAAATCCTGATTCACACCTGAATCTAGTTTTATGGCGGCCCTGAAAAGTTGTTAACATATCCTTTGATTCCAGCAGAGGGCGATCTAAATCCATTGGAACTTATTTTTCTTTTTCAGTGCTGCATTTGGATGCACTGTGTTTGCACTTTGACTTCCAGTCAAATCAATTTATTGGAGTCACTAGTTCACATTGTACTTTTTTTATTACAACAGATTCGACCCACATGATGTTCTGTGGTTGCGATTAAATGGGAACACCAGACTGTTAGAGAAAGTTTGATGTGAATATACTGTGACTCCTGGTGCTTATACCTACATTTGCATGTGGCATTTTGTCTCTAAGCCAGTGTGTGCACTTACAGCACAGTGTGACATGACACTCAGTTCTGTCACTGTGTGCAGGACTTAACAGTAAATTAAAAACTGGGGAAAGTTAAAGTACACTTAAAAATATATACCTAACCTGCAAGTCCATCACCAAATCTACACATTGTAGAAGCCTTATCCTTCAGTAACATGAATACGCTCTGTAACAGGTACGCTGTCTTCATTGTCTGCACGTATGCCTTCTAAAGGTCAGTGTGTACTGCAGAGGGTCATTTCAGAGGGAGCTCATTATGGGGAAGACCTATGTGGAGCTGCAAACGCAAGTGTGAAGCGTCAGCAGCGAGGTGACCTCTCCCCAGTCTAGATGGTCAAGCCTTGGCAGGGCCATGAGTGTGGCTACAGGGGAGGGGGGGGTCGAGGGGTGGGAGGTTTTGAGGTGTGCAAGGACTGGCTCACCAATGTGACTAGTGAGGAATGTTGTGTTTAACAAAGGCTGTTTTCACAGACTGTAAAACCAAATGTCCCAGACAGTCTGTGTGGATGTGCACCCACTGGTCACAGGGGAGGTGGTGCCAGTGCAGCCTTGCCTGCATGAAGAGAAAATGTAATAGCGCTTACTAAGAAGTATTTTTGCAGCATAAAACCTCAGTGAGGTAACCACAATTACAAAGGTCATGGGCCGTAAATGCTCATAAACTATTTAGTGCTATTGAGGGGTTTTGAGCATTTATGCAGGATTAATGCAGCAGGGTTATGCTATGCCAGGGGTGTGAAATAAGCCTCACCAAAACAGTTTCACCCAAATTGGTGAAATCATTAACACATTGAATGTTTTGTGGACAAAAATAAGATGTGATTTACAGTCTCATAAATGCACAATCCTCCTTGCTGTTGTTACTCTACTGTTCCAATGCAAAGTGGCCCATGAGGGGAGATTGATTAGTGAAAAGGGCAGCACTTTCACCTGGGGATTTATAACTCTTTGAGGATATAAATAAACCACCAGAGGGTGTTCAGGCAGGGGGTATAGTGTGGTGACACATCATGGGTCATGCTTTAATCACAGTGAGGCTGAGCTGCAGCGCTAGGAGATGGAGTGGGTTAAATTTTGCAGGAGACGGAGGCTCCCCGGAGAGCCCACGTCCCCTGATGAGGACTCTGAGCCAACACAGGCACTGAGGACGTCATTTGCGCAGTGAAATCTGCAGCCCAACATGAGGGAATCACATTGAAACGAGCATTTGTGCTTATCTTCAGTGAATAAATATGATGTCTGCCTAAAACTGCTGAGGGAGCATGTTTATCAGCTCAGGCTACGGTGCATGATAATAACACTGTGCTGCACACAACGTTGGATTCCTGAACGTGTAAAAGCTGTAATTATCTAAAAGAAAAGAACAATGCAAGAGTGTTTCATTACCACGTTGTTTTAGGATGGAGCAGTCACAGTGTGTCTGTGTTAAAGCTGGTGAGAAGACAGTTTTTCACTTTTTCAGAAACAAATCAGTGAAGCGTTTTAGTTGCATGTGACTGCTTTGTCCTTCAGTGGCCGATCTCCTGCGGTTTATATTAACTTTCACATTCACTTCAGCCAACAGTTTTACAATACCTTTACAACACTGGTTATGCATTGACTACAAAATATGTGGCTCATCAACCTCCACTACAACAATCACTGAATATCATCACCATGTTGTTAGGCGATTAATTTTAACACTTAGATATACTATTTCTGTAGCAGTAGGCCTAGTTAGTGGTACAGAAATGTTAGTATTTCTCTGTTGTGGCTGTTTTTTAAGACAATAAATGCACTTAATACATTCTGGTAAAGGTTCAAGATGTCTATATTTTCATGTCAGGCCATGTATGCCTGCCTTGTTCATATTTGGACTGATTGAAACTGCAACAAGGATCCCCATGCCTTCACCCTCACACACAAAAGTGTGAAAACAACATTTATATCATCTTACAATTTAAAACCTCCATGTATAAATAAGCTGGGCCTGGTGGTTAGAGAGACTACAGTGTAACCAGTTGCAGGTCTGATCTCCACAACACCCATGGAGCCTGCCAAAAGCACATAAAGGTTCAGTGTCTCCTTGAGCAAGACAATGAGCCCTTATCTGTTCAGTTCAGCGAAGAAGATAATCATGCTTTCAAACAGTAAACTAAAATGAAGGGTTTCGTTACAGTTTAGAGTGCATGTACTGCCAGTTTTCATTGTTTTTAAGAGAAAGACAGACAGAAAATAATGTATATATTAAACTGTTCTCCATTTATGCATGCATCTCTATCCAGGGTCAGATTAACCCTTCAAGGGACATCGCTGAACCTCCTGACTCTGTTTCTTCTGCTTTCTGTAGATTGTGTAACTGTCTACAGAACTTATTTATTCTAAAATATAAGCAATTTTTAAACACACTGTATACACACTGTATATACTGTAAACATTCATATCCTGTCATGTCCATCTACCTCATGTCAACAATAGAACCTGCACATAACTGTCCCATAGTCGCATCTTTTGTCGCTTTAGTTGCTTTTTACGTATTTACGTTTATATACATTTATATGTTTATTTATTTGTGCATAGCAGTTAAATGTTTATTCCTACGTTAAATGTTTGTTTACTTTGATCAGATTTGTTTTCCCTGTACGTCTTCTTATGTGTAAGTACATGAGAGCAGTGGAATAACTGGAGTCAGATTCCTTGTATGTGTTCACATATGGTGAATAACGCTGATTCTGATTTGTTAGAAATCAGTTAGTATTATATGGCAACCTGATTAAGAACATTTCTAATGAATATGCATAACGTAAGTGCAACACACACTAAAATCACATACATAAAAGCTGCAAAACTAGACTTTATCTTTGGGCCCCTGTACAAGCAAGGACCTCAGTATGTGTCATGTGTCAAGTTAGGGGCCTTATAGCTTGTGCTTTAGTGCTGCAAACAGTGTTAACTTAACAAATGTCCAATTAATCAAATTACCAAGAACTAATTGCCACATGGTGACCCTGGAGCCTTCGGGGGGCCTGAGGTTTTGGGGCCTCAGGGCAGCTGCTCACTTTACCCAGCTGGTAATCCAGCTCTGGTCCTATCCAACAGCAAATGTCCTCTCTAATGTTTTTAAGTCTGTTCTGGCATCTAGAGGTACAAAACTACCACTACTAACAAATGTAGCGAAGTACATTTACTTGTACTTTATTTGAGTGTGTCCATGTGACGCAACTTTATACTTTGACTCCAATTCAATTCTGAGGAAAATATTGTATAGTTCCTTTTACTCCATGACATTCATTTGACAACTATAGTTATTAGACACTTTGCAGATTAAGATTTTAGATGCAAAACATATAATAAAGCATTTTTAAACAGATAGTTGACCACATGAATGCATCATCATTGAAGGCCCCATATTCTGCTCATTTTAAAGTTTCCTACTTGTATTTGGAGGTCCTACAAGAACATGTTTAAGTGGATTAATGCTCAATGCAGTTGTTTTCAGCCTCTGTCTGAACGCTCAGTTTTAGAAGAACAGAACAGTCTGCTGCTTTGCTCGTGCCTCCGACATCCTCCTGCTACAGGTAGCTGATGATAGTGAGGGGAAAACAACAGCGGACAGTGAGGTGGATTCAGGAGGTTTTCAGAGGGCCCTTATGACATCATAAGGGGAGCCAAATTTAAACAGTGTGTTTTCACACACATTTACTGAAAGATGGAGCAAGGGAAGGGCGGTCTGTATGCTGTGGACACATATTTATGTAGAAAAGACATTGAAAAATGCATTCTGCATAATGTAGGACCTTTAATATTCTATTACGATTATATGAAATACTATCTTTAAGTATATATTGCAAGTAACAAATACTTTACTCAAGTCCTATTTTGAATGCAGGGATTTTACTTTTAATAGGGTATATTTGCAGTGTGGTGTTGCTACTTTTATTTAAGCTAAAGATCTGAATTGTTCCACCTCTGATTTATACTGCATTACAAATACAAGTACCATGCTATAATACACTACAAGCTCCAGAACTCATAAAATGTATTCACTCCTCTTGTAAGCTTCCTTTTTTGTTTACAATATTGAATCAAAGGGGATTTGGCGTGAATTTTTTGACACTAAGCAGCAGAAAAATGCTACCACTCCAAATAACCACCACACAATCACCAATTTACCACAACAAATACAACTATCTATTCATTGCATCTCAGAAGTCTTAATTTAAATGGGACAAAACATGAAATAAAAATGGGCATGATTTGTATGGCGTGCGTGCGTGCGTGCGTGCGTACGTTACGTGTGTTTCTGTGGTACAGCCCACGCGGATCGGTCGCTATGGAGAGCAGCTCCCCACGAGCGCGAGGCAGCCAGAGAGGAGCGAGGAGCGAGGAGTAGCGGGTCACACACACGGGAGCCATGGAGGAGACATCATCGCTCACTCTGCCACTTTTACCATCACTTCTCATCGTGTTCGGACTCACCTGTGAGTTAACGCTGCTTCTGTCTTTATTTCATTTTTCTGCCCGGACTGACGTTACTTTTTAGGGCCACTGAGAGAAGTTGCTGCGGAGTCTCTGCCGCGAAGTGACCGATTCAAAACGCCACAAACCGGCTGCTCCTCGTTGTGTTGAAGTGGGGCTGTGCTCCGTTCAAAGCCAGCTAGCTTTGTTTAAGCTAACGGTGGGTAGTTATCCTGACATTACGGCGGTGGGAAAGTAACGTTAACGCTAGCCGCTGGCGTCAGTTAGCTAAACCTTGTCTGAATACAACTTCATTAACGGCACCAACTACAGTTTTTGCTAACTTAAACCACAAAGAGAAACTACCAATTACACACTAGCTGACTCAATTAGATTTGCAGTCAAAGTGGCTCCACTCGGGACGGGAGATAACTTAAAGCGCAGCACAGATTTTTGGGGGTATTTCTGCGCACATTTCCCAGCTAGCGTTACTTCCCATCACGACTTAGCTCACATTACTGAAGGGAAATGCCGGCTGCTTTCTCTCCCACTCTGATAGAAACTCATTGAGGAGCAGCAGCGGCGAGTCGTGGTGTGCAGAAATAGAAACGAATTGGTATGTAATGGAGTGTACCGGGTGTCACTTAATGGTGAGCAAAGAGGAGCCCCTTTGTGTTTTCCAAGTATTTGGATTCAGATGGGGGATGAAGGTTTTTTTGGTACAGAGGAGAAGAGAGGCAGCGCAGACCTCTGAGGGGTGGCAGGGGAAATGAAGACATATTTCAGGGGAGGCACTGCAGTCGCAGAGTCTCTGGAAGTATTGACCTGCAGTTGGGCTGCATGCCAGCCAGAGCACCTTCCAGTCATTATACTGTCCCGAGGAGTGCAGCTGGGGAGCTCTGCTGTATCCCGGTCCTGAGCTGGGATTACACTACATGACAGGCCTCCTAGGACAAAAGAAGAGACAAACTCAGATGGATGCTAAAGTAAATACTGCCCAGGAATGCACCATTTGTTTTTTGTTTAATGTGAGGGTCGTAAAAGCTCTGATATGCCACTAGCAGGTCCTTAAAGGGACCATAAAACCGTCCCTGCATTGCTAACTGTATTTGTGTGTGATGGCTGTAACTAATTATCATTTTTGTTGATTAAACCTCTGATTATTTTCCCAATTAATCAATAATCTCCTAATGTATAAAACATCAGAAAATGCTGGTAAATGTCCAGAGCCCAAAGAGATGCCTCCAAATGTCTTGTTTGGTCTGACCAACAGGCTTAAAAGACATGAAGATATTCAGTTCACAATCATTGAAGATTAAGGAAAACAACAAATATTCACGTTTAAGCTGGAACCAGAGAATTATTTAGATTTTTAAATTTTTTTTACTTTAGAAAAAGACTCAAAGCAATTATTTCATTATTAAAAGGTTGCCAATTAAGTTCCTCATATCGATATGTGACAGTTTAAGGTATTCAGTTGTGATACATGGGGAAATACTCATGTTTTACCGAAATACCAATACCGATATATCTGCGATAAGATAACACTGGCTGATCTGTTGGCCTGGCAGATTCTTCTGTCAAGGTCTAGTTTGTAGTGTCTCTTCAGCTGTCATCGTCATCTCCGGCACACACACACACACACACACACACTTGCAACACATACTTTTCCAGAGTCGTCTTCATACCATACTTTTTCTGTCTGCACCCACAAAACATTGGTTCATAAATCAA
The DNA here is from genome assembly GCF_042242105.1 of Pempheris klunzingeri. Lineage (NCBI taxonomy): Eukaryota > Metazoa > Chordata > Actinopteri > Acropomatiformes > Pempheridae > Pempheris > Pempheris klunzingeri. The sequence continues at coordinate 8,300,742 of NC_092015.1, read as the reverse complement.
CACAGGGAACTGATAAACAATGAGCTGTTGCAAACTAAGCTGATTAGCCTCCAAACGTGCTGTGTGGCGTTGTGTGTGTGTGCAGGCTTTTCAGTCCAACTAGTCACCTTGGCAGCCACATTAGCTGATTATTAACATAGCCAGTGAAAGGTTAGTTTTGGTGTTGTGTTTCGAAGAGAAAGACGTGCTGGTTTTTGACTCTCACTAACATATGGTTGGAGCCCATGTGGCCGAGCCACACTGTTGTGTGTTTAGCAGAGCACAAGTGTGCAGGGGGGCTTGGTGACAAGAACAGTGTTGATGCCAGTTTCCTTCACTGTGTCATCTTCAGGTTCCCTGTGGTGTAGACGGGAGTTGTGAGGAGGGGATTTATTCAAGGCGTGGCTACAGGCTGTGAGGTCTATAATTGAAGACCGTAGTTTTGAGGTCTGTTCTCTTGGGGCCACATGATTCATAATCTAAATAAATAATGTAGTAATGGAGCCACCTAAATTACAGACTCAATACAGAAATAGATTTGAAAAAGCAGTGCACTTACTGAGCAGATTTGGTCCATATAGAGCTTAATGTTCTTCAGTGGTTATTAATTGACCTACCAAGAAAGTAGGTTTGTCCTTGAAAATAGCTACAGCTTACAGCTCCTGTCACCACGTCATAGGGCCGATCAGGTCAAAAAGTCTTCTGGGACCTTTTTGTTTTGAGGAGGTTAGTGGATAATAGAGCTACAACGACTTGTCAATTAACTGATCAGTCAATGGACAGAAAACTAACTTGTAACTAGTGTGATAATCAACCAATCTTTTGAAGTCATTTTGTCAAGCAAATATTCCACAAATTTGATATTTTTTCAGGTTCTCAAATGTGAAAATTTGCAGATTTTCTCGGTTTTTGCAATACAATAAATGGAATAATTTTGGGTTCTGGACTATTTTTTGGACAAACCAAGACATTTGATGACCTCACCTTGGGCTCTAGGTGATTGTAATGGACATAATTCGTTAGATGCAGCCCTTTTAGAAAAAGTAATGCCATTGTCAGTATGAACATTAAATTTGTGTTCATAGATGTAGAGACACAGTTTCGTGCCATCCTTGCTGGCTTTTCTGTGAAATTACAACAAGAAAGCTTTTGTGACATTGGATTTTACTTGATTCATTTTTAATTTTTCCAGTCAGTCCTCTCCAAACGATGATTGGTTAAGTTTAAGCATGACTTAATAGAGTAGGCCCACTTTTTATCCACTGACTGAATATGTCTGCAGATGCCAACCTTTTGCTGACGCCTGGCATTAATTATCCACACTAGTTATTTGGTATTGGAATTATATGCAAGAAAGGTCTTTAAATTGAGTTTGATCATGTTGATGCACATCTGTGGGTCGCAGCTGTAGCATTCATCTGATCCTCTCATTCAGTCTTAAATCTCAGTCGTGAAGCAGCAGACTGAAAACTCCTAATCACATTAAATGCATGCAGTGTTTTCTTTTTGAAGGAGGGCCATCAGCAGATGAGTTGGCTGCTTTATTGTGGCACATGGAGGCAGTGTGTGGGGTTCAGGGAGCAGGCTGTGGTCACCAGCCTCTGTTGACTCCACCCTTTGCTTCCTCATCCCCGACAGATGTGACTGACTGTCAAAGGCTTTGTATGGGAAGCTGCTCCCTGGTGGTCCATTAGTAAATTCAGAGCTTTAACCCCCAGTTTTAGCTTATCCCCGGCTTAATTACACTCACCCCACTGCTTTCACAAGTTAATTTAGGTCTGCCTGCGCTAACCTGAATTACCCTAATTAAAGATACTTTATATTATATGTTATAATAGGGGCTCTGAAGATGGCACCATGTCCCATTCATTTCAATTATAGTTACTCACTTAACACATCTTCTCTTTATTGATATTCAGTATATTTCTTATTGTCAACAAATCACATGAAAAGACAAAACCAGCAATTAATTATCTCTACTAATAGGTACTGTCAGTGTAGGCCAAGCATGATGTGGTGGAGTGACATGTACCTACATTACAATGACTGCGGCCATTGAAGGTTATTCTGAGTCAATCCCACGTACACAATGCTGGAGCCATAAATACTAGCCAGCTCACCAACAAACGCAGCGCACATTTACTGCTGTTTGAGTAACCTATGCTAAAAACAACAATGCACAAGGCTTTTAGGAAATATCTTTTAAAGCTTTTAACGATTTATATCTTCTGTAGGAGTGACTGGGCTTGGGGCAGAGTGCCATGACATTGAGAAACAGACCAACTCATTGTCGAATTTGGTCTTTTCGTGGGATTTAATGATAATGACACAAATATAGAATCACGCCAGCCTCAACCTTTAACCCAACAGTCTGGTTTTGCGATCTAATCTTGGGGCTTATGTTGGCATTTATAGTTTTGTGTCTACTTCCTCTCCGGGCCAACATTGGGAGTTACCAGTATGGATGGGTAATTAGCCATTCAAAATTGGGAGGAAAAGGGGAAACGTGCAAAAAATACATAGCAAATGCTAATATTAGGAATGTTTTTTTCCACTGTGCGTTAGCTAGCATGTCTTGTCTATTGAACAAATCTTGGATTGACAGGACTTGACTCTTTGAATCACTGAGTCATAGGAAACTGCACAGTAAAAATGGCTTCCAGATATTTCCACGGTTAATTACCTACTGTGAATGAACAGAGGGAAACCTTTTAAACCGTTTTTTTCCCTGCTGTTTTCAGAAGTCAGGGTTTTTCCCTGAAAGAACAGATCACAGTATGTGACTGAGGGTCGGGTCACTCAGATACTCTGTGGCTTGACGGTTCATATTAAAGAGGTATACATGCTGGATATGCACAGTCAGCAGTTGAATCCCCCAAGGAGAGGAGTGGCCGGGGTTATGGGAAACAGGTGTGGCTGCTTTTCACCACTCTGTCTTGTTTGTTTCACTCATTCAGCTGTCAGGTGGCTCTGATGTTTGGGATGAGCACACAGTCGGCTATATGCACTGACACACCCCCTACCACCCAAGTGGGAGATTATTAACACCCACCAGTCAAATACTGGGAAGTGCTGATTCTAGCCAGTTGTGTTATCTTATTTGCTTGTGCACGAGGAAAGGTGAGTATTCTGCAGCTAATAGAAGGAATCTCTTGTTTTTCCGACTATGTTTTCAGCACACCTGCAGCTTCGATCCCTCTGTATCACACACACTAACATGCTCAGTCTGAGGTCTCTAGCACTGTTTATCTCGTGTCCAAACCTGTGATATGAGTTAAGAATAAAAACAGACATTTGGCTCAATATATCTGGAAAATTTCAGCAAAGTCGCTCAACCACTATTCTGGCTTCCTCTGACCTTCTCCTGCAAAGTTAATCTGGCATTCGATCTATCTGTTTTGTATTATCAGCAAACATTGATAATCTGTGACATACAGCTGAATTTAGCAGTGAAAACACAGAACATTATTGGACTTACTATCCCAGCACCACAGGTCCAAAACCATCAGTGAGCAGGAAAAATTCACTGCATGCATTATTTACAATAATGGACGTGTGCATGAGTGACAGACCAAAACAGTTTCTTGTAGAACTGAAGGGAACAGTTTTAACATTCCTGCTTTTCAGTCAGGATCACTCACATCATTTGAAGCAGACCGCCTGTGACAAAACTAATCGGATATGACGCCATTTTATCACACTGGAGATTTTACCATTTTATCAGAACTTTAGTCCAACTTTTCTATGTTTCAGCACCCACCCACTGCCCTCACTGTGTGTGCGATAACATCAGACACTGAAAACTGAGGGAAAGAAAGAGCTCTCCCTTACCTCAGAGTTTCCTGATTTGGCTTGCTGAGCAGCCCTAGTCCTTGATGCAGATATATTGCGGTAATGGCTTGAATAGGATTTTGCACAACTATATCCCCTGCTGGTTGTCAGCCAAATTATTCTGTATTCCCCTGCCATCCTTGCTACACCCCACATGTCCACCTTACCCCTGTATACTTAAGTTTCACGCTTCAGTTTTAAGTTGCTGATGCTGTCTTCTTTTTCAGATAGACTGCAAGGCTGAATACAGGCCCCCTCTTTGATTAAAGCTGTAGCAAGGAAAACAAAATAGACTGCAGTCTATGTTACCGTTTAAAATTGATGAAGGAAGGTGGAACATGTGTTGTATTTCTTCAATAGCTTAGCTGCTCTGTCACACAGGAGAAGAGTCATAGATTAGTGCTCACTGCTGACAAACATGATAGTTCAATGTGGTTGCTATTTTTTGCCTCTACTTGGATTGCGAAAAGGATCATAACAAAACTAGTGGCCAGTTCTATTTAGGGCTTGAAAACAATGTTAGAAATCACATTTTCCACAGATTTCATTGCAGTTTAAGGAGGAGGGCATCACATGTTTACTTACTCTACAACCCAGAGCTGTTGGACCAACAGTAAACGGGGTGCTACTGCCTTTATGTGCTAAAAATATTTTACAGCTTCATATTATGGTAACACTATGTCAGAGCAGACGTGTAACCTGAATCCCAGAGAAAACACACTTGGATGTTGTCTTACTGACATTTTTTTTTGTCTTTTCGCAAATTGAATGTGTATGGATTTTCCAAGAGGGGGGTGTGTAGCACATTGCAAAGAGGGGTGTTGTCACTATACCCCCTGAAATTGAAGCCTAGACATAGTTGGACAGGAAGTAGGGCAACATACAGGCTTCACACAAAGTTTCGAAGGTTTGGAAAATGCTTGAGTTTTGCTGACATGGTTTTAACATTTGGAAAAGGCATAAATCCAAATGTACTCCTTGAACAGTGATTTTCACTATAATTTGGTCTTTTCAACTACACAATCACTCATGTAAACCCTGGCAAGTATTAAAAAGTCATGATCCAAACATGCAATCAAAGTTAATGTGAACAGCTGGCAAAATAAACTGACAATATACATTGCTTGTTGTGGGTATAAAGGACTAATGCAAATTTTATATTTACACAATGTGATGATAAAGGCTTAGAGAATCTGTACATTTTTGGTTTAGGTGCCTAGAAAATCCCTGAAAAGTGCTTGAATTGTACTGGAAAAGCTAAATGAACCTTGAATATAATGCCATCATAGAGAGAGCAGTTGACTAAATGTTTTGCATTGGCATGCTATATTTTTGTCTCTCTGTGAGATCACTGTAGCTCTTTTTTTTTTTTTTTTACATTTTGTCCCAAGTGACGTAGGCACCGAAATCTCCTTGTTCCCACTGTTCAAAGTGGGTGGTAAGTGTGTATCAAGAGTATCGCTCTAATCTGTTGCAGAAACAGGGTGAGAATATGTGCCGGGAAAAGTGGGTGTGCCGGGAAAATGAACTCCCTCTGACCAGGGTAGTGCTGCTGAAATGCCACACTGACCAAACTACTTACTGTTTTTATTGACCACTGGATGCACACAGTACAGAGGCAGGTTTTTGTTGGACTGCTTTACTTCCTCCCCTGTTGTGAGCTGGTGATTGCTGACATGTGCAGTGATGCTGATTGCTCAAGTCCAAAGCAACTTCCTCTGTCGAAGTATTTTTCTGTTTGTTCATTTCTAGAGACTATATTAGAGGAATGAGTTGCATCCAATCTTGGTTTGTTTGGGACACTGAAATGAAAAATGGAAAAACCCTAGGAAGTAAACAGCTTACTGCAGATATTAATTGAATTATTTGAATTATAGATGAAATGACAAATAATGATTCACTGTTGCCTCTTTTCACTGCTGCTATTCCACAAAAGACTGGAGAAAATTACATATTAAACATAGCAAATGACTTCCAGGCCCCATCAGAGGACATAAATAAGATGAGATGCTTGCTGGGCAGGTCTAGCACTTAAAACGAGCCCTGACCATTTTCCTTCTACCAATAAAAAGGGCTGTAAATATGTTCAGGTAGCAATTTTTTAACTGAAGATTGTTTGCTTTTAGTTTTTCATGTATCTTGCAGGATAAAACAGTTTAATTATGTATTAAAATAGCAGTGTGTTATTCATCACCCACCAGTATTCATAGCTCCATCTATGTTACACATAAACATATTACTATACAAATCTATGCATGCACATTCCCAGGTAATACCAGCTCATTGTGTATAGCCTCCATGTGGCAGTCTCAAACATCATGTAGAAACCTTGAAGAGAAAAACAATGCATGTTGCTGCTGATTGTTGGCAGGAACAAGCGTCACACAAAAAAAAATCTAAAACTGGACAATCATGGGAATCATTTTAAAGAAAAACAGTCGAATTCCCTCCTGGGTCTCTTTGGCATGTGGGAAACTATGTTTCCATTATGTTAGATCAGCCTAATGAAAGTACAGTAGCCCATTTAGACCCACTCAAGGGCAGTGGAGTCTGTGATTAGTACACAGCCCATTCTCTCTTCTTTGCACAGCACCACCCACCACCACCACCACCACTCAACAAGGGCCTGATCTATTTCTGTCCTAATGAATGAAAATTGAGCTTGGATTTTTAACATTATTTATCAGGAAATTACAGTATTTTTCAAAGCACAGTGAAATGTAAGTGTGGTGAAAACAGCACGTGTCTCAAGCTGTCTGTATGGTTCATGGCTGGGTTTACACTTGTGCATTGTTAAGGAGACTGCAATGAGGAAAAGGATATTGTGTATATGTGTCTTCACATGAGGAATGGGAGCCCACGGATGCAGTCAGAGTCGAGAAAATGCCAGTTTTGATTATATGAGTCCACCATAAACGTTACCTATTATCATCAGACGTTAATGTGGAGGGTTGGAACTCCAATTATCACTTGGTAGCCTGTCTCTGCTGTCTTTGCTTGGCTTGATGGTAGGTTTCAGTGAACGCTGTGAATAATTTACTCAAATCAATTAAACAGATACTAGGCCAACCATGAAAAGCCACTTGTTCTGAAATTATAGACGCATCAGTTGTCTTTGCGTGATGTCCTGCTAATTGTTTTATGAAATAGATGTCTAAACATTCATTCGTGGCTGTCAACTTCTGAGACAAGATGAACGTTTTTTGAGAACACTCAGCTATTTGTAAAAGGACAAGCTGTAGGGATGCTCTTAATGAGTTGGCAAACCCTGACATGAATAACATTTCTACTTCAGTGCAAACTTCAACACTACTGTGGAGGGATGGTGAATGCAGTGCGGTCTCTATTAGCATCAGCATGCTATGGATGATCTACACATAAGCTCTAATTGTAAAAAGAGAATCCCATTGTAGCCTCTCTCCTTAAAAACAAAACCTCCAAAATTAACACAGCAGACTGAGAAATGCCTTTCCTTGCCTTCTGTGTCAGTCTGTTACTTTTCTGATTGTCCTTTCTGTTCAGAAATTGTTTTATAATACAGTTTCTACCTCCATGGGAAAATAACACTCCTGCCTACTTGTGGGTCCATGGCACTGTGTGCACATACTGAAATGCCTCAAACCCCCACAACAAACAATAACAAATCCCACACACTAAGGCAGGATGCTGTAGGAGTGTTTGTGTTGCTTTGATACACAGTGGCAGACATTGTCCTTCACAAGTCCTACTGCATAGCTGTAGTTGACTCTAATAGGTTGTAACCTATCGCGACACTTTGTATGTCACCATATTGATCTCTTTCTTTTAAGCATGGATCTTTAATCAAATGTGACCTGGACGAGAAGGGCACATAAGTCCACATTGCTATGGGGGAGCAATGAGAAAAAGGTTTTCAAGAGGACAGTGACATGTGAAAAGAGGCCCGCCTGCCCCTTTTTAAAGGCCTGTCAGCCTCTGTTTGTCTCCACCATGAATTAGTCCACTGAAAAAGCCTCACACCCTCACAGGATACAATGCTAGGAAGGAAGGGGGTAGATTAGAGCTGGTGTTGGGACTAATGTTTTCTTCACACTGCACAAATATTTCTTACGATAAAGACACGCTATAAAAAAGGCAATTCACCACTTAGCCTATCCTGTCTCTAACTGAGTGAGACAAAGTTATAGGCCTCACAGAAATAAAGCAAAGGTCTGGGGGCCTGTGTTAGGCATATAGGCATTGTCTGATGCTTTTTTTCCCCTGGTCACCTCTTTAGAGAGTAACAATACCAAACAAATGGCTCCACTCTGCCTATTGACTTCTTTGAGTTTGCAGTGTTTAAAGGCACAGATGACAGCCAGAAAATGCAGGCCCCAGTGGAAGATTTATTAATAAGATTCCCAAGGTTTTGCTTCCTCAGGTTTCTTCCATTTATTTATATTTAAACCCTCAAACTCCCAAGCCACTGGTAGAGGACCCAAGCTTGAGGAAGACACACCACCACTCATGAGGGGGTTGTTGTGGGCTTAATGATTACACTCAGTGGCCAGTTTATTAGGCACACCTAGCTAAACTAATGCAGTCTAATACAGCAATGCAGCAGTAACTCCTTCCTCCATGAAGGTTATAATGTTCAGTTTTCAGAAGTGTAGATTCAGTGGTGTAGACACAGAGGTGTTTCTGTTATTTAACCTACCCTCCTTGATGTAAATGAGGTGGACAAAAGTCATATATTAATCCATATTCAGAGTCATTAGGGTGCTGTATTGTGTGAGGTTGGCAGAGTATTTTTGTACTTAATTGCTCTTAACAGAATAATTCAGGTTTATTACTACTTCGATCTTATTTTGGTAGGTTTTGCAGTTGATTCCATTGGTTACGATTCATATTCCTCAAAGTAACTGCTGAGGTCAGGGAACACGGCAACATCCCTAAAAAGTAATTCAACAGGGTAACAAATGCCAGATGTCAGATGATCATAAAGGGTTAGTCAAACTTGGATGAGAGATACTGCACAGGCGAACAGTAAAACTGTGACCCAAACTGTCTGTTGTAAACCTCACAGTTTATTCACCAACTCCCTGGTTCACGTATGACCTTGCATGCTTACTGTAGTTGTACATGGTCACAGTTTTCCTGTGTAATGAGGGATTAAAAGGGAATAAAGTTGTAGATAATATGGCTAAACTGTAGTTTACAAGCACAGTTTACTCTAATTGTCTGACTGTGCATGTTTTTTTACCCTGTTGGACTTCATTGGACAGCAATGATGCAGCATTTCAAAATGTCAGTTATTCGTTTAGTGAACAATAGATATAAAGGGTACCAAAAAAACTCGTTTTGGAAAGAAACAAAATGAAATATTATTACATCATCAGTAACCCCATGACCTAAATACTGCTGCAGAAGTGAACTCATAATGATATGTAGACACTAAGGAGTATGCTCAAACCATCCTGTATGCTGTATTTGTTGTGCAGACGTGTGTTTGTATCAGTAGTTTTGTCCTGATTCAACAGCAAACTTGGTGGTCTGAAATACTTTGTCAGGCTGTCATTGTCTGTCATGTAATCCAAGTTTGTAGAGATGATTGACTCAGCCTAGTTACATTTTTATGTCCTAACACAGTTCACTCTGCTGTTAAGCTCTTGCCTTCTGTCTGTCTCTTTCTCTCAATAACTGCCTTATTGCTGGCTTTGTCTCCTTATTCATCCTCACTCCTCTGTATTTCTGAATACTGAACACTCAGAGTTTCCTCTTGCTTCAGTCCTAAACCACACTCCCTTCTGCACAGATCTCATGTCTGCATTCTTCTCCTGTGAGGTCTTCAGATCAGTCCCTCATGAGTGCTGTTTGACATGATAATCTATGCATGGAGTTTGTCTACATGAACATGACACATTGTCTATTTTGTTGCTGCTTGTGAATGTTTTTGGCCTTGGATCCGCCTTGTCTCACACGGTTCTGACATGCACTGCAGGCTTCACTGCAGGGATCTCTGGCCAGGAGACGGCCTCCTCCACGGAGGTCAGGGCTGAAGCTGGGTCAGGTCTGAGTAGGTGGAGATTTTGGCTCATCGAGTGGCCGACGTGGAATGTTTGAGCCGGTTGCCAGGCAGAGAGGAAGGTTTTGATTTACCATTGCGTCCTTCGAGCAGCTTGTCGCAATTAGTGATGTCAGGAGGGAAAGAAACAAATATGAAGCATTTCTTCAAAGGGCAAGCATTTCCTTCCCATGAGTTCATTCTCTCCTTGGGTTTCTCAAAGAAAAAGGGGCAAAAGTGCAGATTATTTCTCTTCGGTCAAACTAGGTTTCGTAGGCCAGGGTTCGTCCTGTTCTCTGGTGCAGGGTGTCACAGTTTGAGTTAATGAGACTAGATGTGTTGCAAAGTATCAAAACAGTGACGCTGCATAACGATGGCCAGCAAAATATAGTTTTCATGTTTATCCTATTAGAATTCTGAAACTGTGTACTGAATAAGATGAATAACCAGCCTCAGCTCTGCAGCGGTATGCCTGTTTCTTTGATGAAATAGCATGACAGCTTTGTTTAACGCACTGCTTACATTTCATTTGCCTGCAGTATTTTTGATAATATTGCGCGGTGCTCTAGTTTGCGAGCCCTGGCTGTGTTCTTCATGGTCGCAGCTAGCAGTGCCAAGTTTCCCCACTCTCCTCCTGGCTGTAGGTATCCCATGCAGAGGCCATCTGTCTCTCCTCCCCTAATGGTAAGGGTGGAGTCCTCTTTAAGCACTTCCCCCCTTTCTCTCCCTCCTTTTCTACTCACTCCCAAATGCTTACTGTAAAACAAACAGAGCATAGCATGGATGGAGTCTTGTTTCTTTGTATGCTTTGACAGGCCTGAAAGCTGACACACTGAGATAGACAAACTACGTACGGTAGCAGTTGGGGTGTCGTGTCAGGTAGCTGTAGTATGTAGAGCATGTTAGGGAGAAGCCTGGTCTGAGACACGTGTCTGCGTGCATCAAAGCAATGTCACACATGCCAAGTATGTTAGTTTACTACACATACAACTGGTGCTGCAGGAGGATTTTTATCAGCCTGCCATCTATATTCTTGTAGCACTTGTAGATATATATTGCAAATATTTATCTTGCTGTCAGGTTCTTGTCATGGCAGTATCATTTTGTTATATTTGTCGTGCAAAGCGACTCTTAAACTAGTAAGGTGACAACAAACAGCTGTCGTGTCAGCTCAAATGACCATACAGCTCTGACCCTGATTCTCCCCCACACCAGTGCACCCAGAGGACTCCAGCAGATGCAGTGCAAACGCAGGGTAACACATGTACTGCAAAGCGCAGTGTAGCTGAGTGGGCTTTTTTTAGACGTGGTCGTGATTCATAGGTGGGAAAATATGTAACGTGATCCCTAAATTATCTTGGAGAAATGGAATAATAATCTAACGTGACTTTCCCATGTGACTGACGAATAAGTTAAATACCTTAGGTTAATAGGTTAAAAGTCTTAACAGATTGGTAAGGCAGGAAACACAAGGAAATATTTTGGAAATGTGGGTCAGCAGAGAAAAAAACAAACAGGAAAGCCAAGTATTATCGCACAGCATGAAACTTCACAACACAATGCAACATACATTTAGGACTCAGCAGCAAAATGCCTGACTCTTACACACATGGTCACACTCTTATTCCTTATTTTGGAAGAGAGAAAACTCTCTCTCTCTCTGTGTGTGTGTGTGTGTGTGTGTGTGTGTGTGTGTGTGTGTGTGTGTGTGTGTGTGTGTGTGTGTGTGTGTGTGTGTGTGTGTGTGTGTGTGTGTGTGTGTGTGTGTGTGTGTGTGTGTGTGTGTGTGTGTGTGTGTGTGTGTGTGTGTGTGTGATCACTAAAATTACAGGGGACGTAATGGAGCACGGGGAGCCTCAGCCTCCTTTGGCTTTACTCCTCACAAACCAAGATAGCATTGCTGTGGCTTACCACTCACATTCATGCCAAAGACTCAAAATACCAGCCAGTGGACCACTTTTATAAGCTTTACTCCATACACATCCGAGACTAGGTACAAAGTAGAAATTTATGGCTCCCAAATATAGATTACTCCAACTGCAACCATGTCAGTGAAACTGAGACATACTGTTTGAATATTGTGAATGAAATCAACTTTTTACATTTTATCTATAAACAAACATTTTCACAAGTTTTAGTTTGGATCTACTTGAAAACATGTAAGCTTGGGCTTACATGTTTCTGTCAGTGACTCATTTGTGTGATTATGCTCACAAAAACTGAGTCTAGGATGAATTTTGTTTTCCATTCAGACCTTATAGCCATAGCCTGTAATTTAGGATTTATTTCCGGTAAGTTTTCCAAGATACTGCATTCATTCCCACCAAGTCGGTTGTTCTTTTGCTGCAGCACAGTAGCATGTCTTAACTGTGACATGCAGATTACTGTCCATACAGTTTATGCATTATGAACACAAAGTCACTCTTTTCTGTGATGGTTTCTCAAAGTGTAATATTTTTACTGTGACCACACAAGTGTCTGTTGTCACATGCTCATCTTGTCTTGGATTTGTTTCAGGAATTACAGCATTCAAATGGCAAAACCAAGTTTACATTTTGCACTAGTTTACAGTAATTCATAAAAAAAACTGTGGTGGGCTTCAGTCAAATTAAGGGCCTCATAAAAAGAGGGGATAAAACCATCAAGTTGCTTGTTTTGTTTGATCTTCTTCCAGAGTTTTTTTTTTTTTTTTCTTTCCTGCTTAAAAGGTGCTGTGGTGATTAGCAAGAGGGACAGTCTGAGTGTCCTGCGGTGAAAGTGTGTTGCTTATTAAGAGGCAAAGGAAAGCACTCAGAGTAACAGATCAAGTCTGGTCTTTTTTTCTGCAACCCAAGGAAAAAACATGTCTGAAACAAATGATGGCCGTTAATGAGACTATGGGAAGACGAGTAATGTTGATGCATGAGGGGAATGAATACATGAAATGATGTACGGCAGCTTGTTTAAAACCAATCAAGAATTTAATCCAAGTCTTTCTACTGCCTTGATATATGGATCAAAATTTGAGCTGGAAATGAGGAAACTGTGTATCAGGATGGGTGGCAACACCACATGCAAAAAGTCACGACTGTTTATGTCAATGTAATCACACATGAGCGATGCTGAGGTGCATCTCAGTACAGGTAGATGTGCAGTACCATGTTGGTATATGCTCATGTGCTGTTTCCCAGTGTTAACACTGATCAGTACTTCAGAAAAGCAGCAGTTTCTCCACATTAGCACCCTGGATTGACACATCGCAGCTCCTGCACTTTGAGGTCTAATCTTGTCTGGTGATAGCACGTCTCACCCTGTGGTGTTGTAGCTGTCACAGTAAACTAGGAAAAACGTAGTGTTTGACAAATTGAATCTAGATTTGAATTCACAGACAATTTTCTTCCACCGCTAGACACCAGAGAACAAAAACTGTAATCTCTGAATCCAATGCAGTGACGGCGTCGTGAGCAATGTATTTTACCATTTAATTAAAAGTTGCAACAGTGCTGTGTTGCTGTTCCAGGAATCTATTTATCTGACTCTTATCTCCATCCTTTTCTCTCCGCAGGTGTGAGCTGTAACCAGGTGGTTGCTCCTGAGAAAGTGAATGCAGTGTTGGGGAAGAACATCACACTGAGCTGCAGAATAGAGGTGGGCTCCAACCTCAGTCTCACACAGAGCTCCTGGGAACGTCGTCTTCCTTCAGGCACCATTACCTTGGCAGTGTTCAACCCCGAATTGGGAATCTCCATCTCTCAAGATTATGCCAAGCGCATCTCGTTTGTTTCCCCCTCTGTACGAGATGCTACCATTTCTATTGAAGGAGCCAGCTTCGCAGACATTGGATCCTACACCTGCAAAGTTGCCACATTTCCTCTGGGCAATACACAAGCTTCAACCTTTGTTAATGTATTAGGTAAAGTAGAGCTCTGTCATTTCCTGTTTTCATTGCGAGTGCCTTTTCATGCTGTTCTTAAATCTCACTTTTCAAAGCAGGAATTTGTTGGCCGTGATTAAGCAAAGCATAGGTGACCACTAAGTGTTTGCCCTGGAGATCTGAACTTCTCCCTGAAGCTACATAGTTTTTTAAATTACTACCTGGGCAGAGGTCACGTAAACTTAAATCCCTGTAGGAATCTGCAGCTGTGTAGAAGCTGCTGCAGTGTGGTCCTGCTCAAACCACTCACCCCAGTGTCACTCACTGTGAAAAGCTGCTATATCAAGTTAAAATTAATTTCATAAGGCCACACAAAGTGGACACATTAAAATTTGGAATATGCAGGCTCTCCTCATGGAGCAGCCAGAGTGTAAACAGAGTGCAGAAAGTCCCAACTTGATGGAACAAGCTGCATGCAACAACAATTTAATTGCAGGGTGCGATACAGAGTCACTCTCTTGACATTCATTTGCATTTAACCAAACTGTATGAAAAAGGTTAGCATGTAGTGCTGGTCTTAAAAGTACAATGCGCAGCCATGTCCCTCATGGCAATGAGTATTGTTGTCAGTTCTGCTCTCTTTAACCTTTGTTACTAATTATGAAATCAGACTCCAGACTGAGTAATTGGCATTTGTAAGCTCTCACATGCACTGGAGGAGAAACAGATGACAGACTTGGCAATCTGCAGTGTAAAAAATATATAATGAAAGATACTTTTGGGTATCTGCAAACTTCTGTATGGTGAGGCTATCTGCCTTTCCTTGATAACCCCCCAAAAAACATGGCTACAGAATATAATTAAGACCAAAAAAATCAATAAGAAATGTACAATGCTCTATCAAAAACACAATATGCCAAGATCTATTCATTTATTACTACTCATATGAATAGGAAACACATTTTAATTTACATTTTAATGCATATTCTCATTAGCATTGTCTTTTTTTCATTGTGTACATACAGAAGTTTATTGTTTACATACATATTCCACACTGTACGGACATGTAACCTCTCTGAGGAGCATCAACAATGAACTTTCTCTGTGGTCAGCGTATGCTTGAAGCCCTAAATGGGTAGCTGGATTGCACTCAGGCTGAGCTGAGGGTAGGAGATTGCACTGTAGGCAGTAGTTTCACGTCTCCCTCCTGAGACTGAAGGAGGCGCTGATGATGACTAATGAGTGGTACATTAAATGGTGCTGTGACAGCCACAGTGTCTGGGACCTCAAAGAGTACAACTACACCTTGCTGTTCTCTCTGAACAGCTTCTCAGCCACGTTTTTTGCTCACACAAACACAAATGCATGCTTAGGCCTACTGCAGAATTCAGTTGTAATTAGGGTAAATTATGGAGTAAATGTATGCTCTTCACACTTTGATACATGCCATGTGGGAATTAGTTTATCCCATAGGGTATTTTTCACAATTACAAGAAAGTCAGCGTTGAAGAGTGGCTTCCTCATCTCTGCCTTGCTTAGTTTTGTTGTTTTTTCAAAAGGCTGTTTTGAGAAAAGACAAGGTGGCTGTACACCAGCGACTGTGTAGTCACTGCACAACACGTCAGTGTATCGTAAATATATTCATGCTGAGCCAGAGCTTATTAACATATTGTTCTGATATACATAATATCTGGTGTATGGTGTGTATTGTATTTGTTGCAGTTTAAACATGTTTTTTCTTTTACTAAACTCAAAGATCCCAGTTTTGATCCGTGTTTATACTTTGAGGTTTATGAGAAAACACTTGACTTCATTTTCATTCCTTTCAAATGAACTAAAGTAAAGCGATGAAAAGGCTCAAATCCATGAATAATAGACCTAAGTCACGACACACATCCTAATGATTAACAGGTGCAGTGGACATTTCAAAAGTTGCACAGTCGATACCAATCTTGTCCAGTATTTAATCAGTATCATGACACCTCAACGCACCATATTTGTTTTGGCCCGACACATTCTGGCTTTCTTTTTCATCTTTGTCTGTAACTTCTCATAGACGAAGCCAAGGCATTTAAGGAACAGTTCAGCAGGAACTGTGCTCTACAGCACGTGAGCCAAATGCCCCCACCATTAAGCAATAGGAAGGAACCAGAAGAGGAAAATATGACACATAAAGCAAATGAATTAGAATGACCCTTTGTTTGAAAGTGCTGACATGTGAATGTGAGATCTAATGAAATTTAAAAACAAAACATGCATGCACATTAAGTTGGGAAGGCAGATTTTATTGATAAGCAGTGGTGGAGATCATTCTTTAACTGCATAAGCTCCAAGCATTTGAGCTCTATCCTCAAACCATGAACTGCATTCTTTTTGGTTTAAAGTTGTCTGTTCATTCATGCGGCCAGTAATACGCAAAATCAAAAAGGGTGTCATAGTGTGCTGTGGTGAGAAATGTTGAATTTCTCCTTTCAGTCTATTCCAGTAATTTCCCCCCAATTTCTGTTAAGTATGTGTCATAAAGCTATTTGTTGCTTGCATGTTCCTGTTAGCTGATAAAGAGCCAGCAGCTTACCAACAGATAATTTCATTGATGTTACTTACTTGCAATGTGTGTCTTCATTTCCACAATGAGTAATTGTTGTTTTACTACACAACTACTTGTCTCAGAAGCACCAATTTTTTGCTTCACAGCATCCAGAATCTAAAACAAAATTATGGCTGTTCATTTTAGAACTGCTATAGATCATAATGCCAATGTGACCGTTTAAATAGTAAAAATGCTAATTTATAGGTCGATGCTAAATCTCATACTCTCTGTTAAGATGCCCAAACATGATGCATGACCATTGAACATCCTGTTAATTCCCCTCTTTCCAGGGGTTCCCACTCTGACGTCAGTGTTCAGCGAGTGTATGTGTATGTGGGCGGGAAAGAGCCAATGCAGCCAGTTTGCTGAAGGGAAATCTTTAGCCTTTCCCCTATAGCATTTCCACTCATCCAAAATGTTCCCCTCCCTTCCTGACAGCAACTCCAAATTAACACGTCTCTCTGATTTAGTTAGTCCGAAGCTTCAGCCAGCTCGCCTCCCAACATAGAGCTGCTACTGTTTATAGTCAGAGGCCTGTAAGGAGGGGCAGCGTGAAGTGAGTGAAGAATGTGAGGTGGATGGCTGAGAACGGTGTCCCCACCCCTGCACTGGGTACAGGAGACGCCAGGTTATTTTTGGAAAAAAGGGGGGTGCCAGGAGTTATTTGAATTTGTTGTTGGACCTCCTGCTCGTGGGGGAGGTGTGGGGGTGGCAGATGTTAAAGGTGATGGCCTTGTCTTGTGGATTAGGTTGGTGTGTGCCCCCACGTGCCGCCTTTTAAAACTGTCACCATTGCAGTAAGTGGAACAGCTGTTACTGTTGTTTTAAGAGGAACAGAGATGGAGGAGGCGGTGCACCGCAGGACAAAGAAGCAGAAATGAACTTAAGATGGAAATTCTAGCAGTGGTACACAGAAGTGTAACCTTGTGTAACCTGTGTTGCCAGTTTGCTTCACTACCCCTCCATTGTGTCTTTTCCCCCAGCAGGCCATCTTTTGTATTCGGGCTGTCCTGTTTCCTCTTTTGTCTCGCTGAACTTTTCCCCAGTGTCATTTCTGACAGTTTGTGATTATTAAGCAGGGACCCATATGTGTATTTAGGCCAGTGCAGCATAAGTTAAACAGTTTTACTGCTTTGCAAAACAGGTAGAGGGTTGCGTTAGTCTTGTCACGTCCGTCTTGCATGGATCTGTTTTGCCTCTCTGTTGAGAAATCCTTATTCCATGTAAACCCCCAGTTATTCTCAGGAAGGCGGTATAACATTACCCCAGCTCTAAAGCATTTAGAAGTGTACAGTAACTTGGCTCCTCATCCTCCAGTACAACACAGTCAAATACAAACACACCACAGTGGGTTCTGATACTCTGCGGGTTTTTCCCCAAAATTCATGCACATACTTCGGGCACTGATAAACTTTGTTGGACCATAAGCACTTCATGTTTGACACACAACAAGAAAGACAGCTAAGTCTCCACTGCCATGATTACATATGAATAACATGGTTCATACATTTTTAATGCATATATGTGAAATGGAAGACGTCAATCTGCTCTCTCTGGCAGTTAAGTGTACTAAAGCCACTTCCTTCTGTCCATATAGTATATGATGGATATTATTTATTCATATACAGACACAAAAAGATCAATATTCATTTCGTAATATTTTCTCCACCGTGTCATTTCCTCCTCCCCCATCTCTCCATCTCTCCTCTTCGCTCTCTTTTTACACAGTTGAGCCAAAGGTCTTCGTGTCCGCCGGCCCCACAGCTCTGCTGGACGGTGGGAACGAGTCACTGGTGGCCACTTGCATAGCCGAGCGAGGCCGTCCCGCCGCTGAGGTCTTCTGGGAGACGGAGCTGTATGGGCGAAGTGAGAAGCAAAGCCAGGATGAGGCCAACGGCACCAGCACTACACATGTGCACTACATGTGGCAACCGCAGAGCTATGCCCAGGGGAAGACGCTCACCTGTGTGGTGCGCCACCCGGCTCTGCAAACGGAGTTCCGCATACCCTACATGCTAAATGTTCAGTGTAAGTGCAGAAGTATAAGACCTCCTTAATTCCTGTTTACATCTGACAGGATTAGTGAGGTGATATTCTATATTTTTCTCATCATCAACAAACTCCATGAAACCACCAAAACCAACAATGAGTTGATACCACCACTTTTACTAAGCCTTGCCTCTGTAGCCAAAGCCTGATGGTTTGTTCCTCCATGCCAAAGACCTAAATTGTTGTCCAAAACCTATTGACTGACCTGTTTATCCTCCTTTTCTAAATTTCTTCTGTAATGCATCAGGAGAAGTCCAACATTTCAAGTCCAAATTGGCTGTCCGCCGGGTACAGTGGAAAACCTCTCAAAAAAATTGCACCTTTCCCAACGTAGTGAAATGAAAAAAATGAAAGGAGCACTTAATAGTGCTGTTAGTCCTTGGGAAGCAGCTGAGACAGTTTTAGTTTTTTGGACTCACAAACAGGACAAGAAAAATGTCCATGTGTTTTGCACACTTTTTTCCACAGTAAGCCAAATCAATGCACTGGATGATGCTGAACTGGTGCTGTGGGACTGAGTTCAGCACAATGGCTACTCAGATAATTATGTAATGTTGTGCAGTTTAGTGAGATTTTAGTTATCATCATCCAGCAAGTGAATTTTGAATTTCCACTATTGTTAGTCAAAAACAGAGTGAAAAGATTTTGTCCCCAAAATTACCAAGATGAATAATTATGATCATTACATAAAGTAAAGTAATGATTATTATAGCTCTCATTGTGCAGCCCTAACAGGTACAGTATATCTTGTCAATACTAACTCTTGCTGATAACTTGATTTATGAACATCCTGCTCACTAACTTTCCTTCTCCGCCCATAAAGGGGCTATTTAAGAGTCGTCTTAATGTTATAATCATTGATGCATACTTCCATGGCGAGTACTAAGGGTTAGGCTGTGTTTGGACTGTGTGAGTGCAGGCTAATGAAGGTATTTTATGAAATATTGATTAGGCCTCAGCAGCAACACAAGTAGCAGGACGCTGCTTGGGGCAGCGGATGGAGATGCAGAAAAAAAACAAGGTTAATACAGGAAGAAAGCAGCTTTCCAACTCAATAAATCATGTCAAATGCAGAGGCAAGGGATTTTAAGTGCAAAAGAAGCACAATTTTAACTTGAACTGTGTGAAAAGGGTCAGCGGACACGATAAGCAGAGGCATCTTCCCGTGTGCTGTAATGAGTTCCTCATTTGTCCTCCAGAGAAATCAAAATGAAAAATTGGATATCTAAGTCTGTGTTTGCCATGTTTTATTACAGTGGCATGTGCTGCGCTTCATTTAGGCATCCTCCTGCCTTCCTTTGTGTTTTTTTTTTCTTTGTCACGGTGAGGCAGTAGAGTTTATTATTAGCTGCAGTACATCTACTGTCTGAGTGAGTTTGTCATTTTCTAACTTTCCACCAACCCAGGGTCATTTGTTTGTTCTCTTGGCTCTCGCTCTCCAGCAGATGCTGTACCCTGCTACAGTCCTGCACAGCGTTTGTTTTTGTCAGCGTTCGCTACTGTGCTTATAATGCACGCTTTGTTCCTTCTGGAAAAGCTCATTTGTCATCAGGATGCTGGGATCACAATGACTGATTGAGTCCTAGTCTTTTACCCTTTGAAATAAAAATAAAACAACAGCCTTAATAAAAAAATATATTGAAAAAATGTTCTCTGTAAATAATGCAGGTTCTTAAAATGATAACCTTCTGTGTATTTTGTTTTACAGTTGCACCAATGGTATCAATAATAGGAATTGACAAAAATTGGTATGTGGGTCAAGATAACGTGAAGTTCACCTGTGGTGCCAAAGCCAACCCTCCTGCCCGTCAGTTCTCGTGGGTCAGGTCAGTATTCCTGAAAACATTTGCTCCCTGGGACCACCTAATCCATGAATTGCAGTGATGTCAGTGTTTTGAGGACATAGCTTTACTGTCTCTCGTAACACAGGGCTTTGTAATAACTATAATCAAAATTCAAAAACATACATTTATACTCCTCTATTAAAACAAACAGAATGCATTATGATGCACTTTCTTTAATGCTGGCTTAAGAAGAAAAACCTCACTGTATTGAAGTGAACTTCTCATCAGAGACACTTGGTCGTTTTTTTCCAAAGCCTCTGTAGCTAATTGTGCTCTTCTAAAGGTCAGGTTTTGTTAGAAAATAACCAGCACGATCAAACTGGGAGGCAAAAGTTCTCATAACCGCTGCGAACAGCTACACTTGAGGGCAGAGTGAAAAGTCATAAAGGGTGGCAAGATCCAATCATCATTATTTGAAATTGAAATTGAATTGAAACATAACTGAACAATTCATTGAGAACTGTCCCTTGTACTTTAACTTCACACATCAAAATTTGACCTTTAAAGGGACTCAGGTACCGCTTGGTGTCGGTGTCTTTCCCCTGAAAGTCTGTCTTTCAGGACAAAATATGTCAAAACATACAATGTATTCTGTCAGAGTGTCTTGTAAATGTGGCGTCTGTTGTATCTTTTGCAGCCCTCATCGCAGAGGGCAGTCACTTGTTGAAAAGGTACCTTTAAAAGTCCTTATCAACTGCTAAGCTTGGGAAAAAAACCTTTGGTATTTGCCTTCAGGTTGTCAGTAGCTAATGTTAAATTACATAACATGTTGTGGACCATTTAAAAAAAGCCATTGTAGAATGTAAACACTAGAAGCCAGGAACTGATTGTTCCTTTTAGCTGGGACAAGGTAGCAGTTCATCATGTGTTCAAGTAAAATCTCTCTCACACACTTAGCTGGAGTATAATGAAGCTCGGCTGAACTGAACACTGGTATGTTGCACAACACAACTGTTTCTTAAATAACTAATGAGTTTATTTTTATGTGTGTTAGTTTTGTTGATCAATAGTTTAGTGACAAGCAGGCAAAAGGAAGAGTAGCTAATGAGTAACTAATATTATATCAGCTGCTATTTCGTCCAGTTGCGTAGATCTAAACTAGGCTTAAACAATCTTGTATTAAGTAGCGAAGCGATGAAGCTTCTGTCTATAAATTACCTCCAGGATAACTTTGGAGCCCGGACACTGGAGCTGTCGAATGCCCTGCTGCACCAGTCGGGAAGACTCCCTGCTATAAATAGAAGATTCATAATGGTTCGTGGATCAGAACAGCACTGGTCTGTTGGCAGCTCTTTGTCATCATCTTACTTTGAAAACTAGAAATATGGTCTCATTTGAGCTGACAGGACAAGTGAAGTCTAGACAGCCAAGCTCTTTATTTTCTTTTTTCTTCTTTCTTTTTTCTTTGCCCTGACGTTGAAACCTTGTGTTCATGCAGAAAGCTTTTCCCCTCTTCTGATGGAATCACAGTCAGCTCAAATTATCAGTCATGTGGCCTATGAATGATACAGTCAACACAACCAGCAGAACGCGACGTCACTGCAAATCGTGGAGAGGTTTTTGCAATAATATAATGATGATAAAATATAATGTAAATAATAAAATGTATAATATAAAAATTATAATGACTGTCTATGAAACATACAGTAACATAAACATAACAGCGTATGAACTTTGAGTCTTTGTATGCAGGTCTGTGTATGATGTACTGTACACGGTGAGATTTTTGTAATGTTTTATTGTTGCACAGGTTGGACGGATTGATGCCCGAAGGTGTTCATATCTCAAACAATAGCTTTGCTTTCACTCGCCCGTTGGAGCGCAACGACTCTGGAGTATACCGCTGTGAAGTGATAAACGACATCGGTCTCCGCAGTCAAGACGTAAACCTCTGGGTACAAGGTACGTTCAGACTTTTTCACTTTCTAAGTTTCAAAGTGCAAGTGGATGTTTTTTTTCATACTTAAATGTGAGCTTTAACAGCTGAGTTTAAAAGAGGAATCCGTGCCATTTGACTTCCATCATGCCTTCTGATGTAAGATTATCCTCTCAATACGATCAGCCCTCAGTTCAACACTTCTAACAGAGCTAAGCCTCCATCTAAGTGTCCCTGCCCAGATCCACTTTCACACATTCCTGGCAACAGAAAAGCACAGAGTGCAGATAAAGAGTATCGGTACCAAACGTTTCCAGTGTTGTGGTTTTGGCAACATTAGATTTCCCAGATAAGGAAGAGGGTGTTTACCCCCGCTGGTTCAGCAAAGTATGCACCCATGTAGCCTTTTACTTTGTTTTGTTTGAGGTCAGGTTTCACAGCAGGACATAGTGAAGTGTGTTCACAGATTTGCAGTACACAGAAGTATGTGCGTATTACATAAAAACTGGTGTTCAGCAGTATATTGTACTTTCAAAGCTTTTCTGTATGAAATGTGATCAGATTCTTTTGTTTAATTCAACAAACAAATTAAAACTAATAGCCAGAGAGGAGATTTTTCTGGGTCATCAAAAGGGGATTCCCTGAATTTGAATTTGTTAATCCAGTTGATTCATTGACATAAATCCATGTCAGAAAACTCAGAGGGTACTAAAATACTCCTCCATGAGTTCATTATTGTAAAGACAGGGCGTGTATCCTGAGAACTCTGCATCTCGTTTTATTTTCATTTCTCCTCTGCTCCTTTTAATCCTTTTCCAAACAAAGCAAGTGCTGCTTTTGGACGCGTACTCCACTAACACACACACACACACACACACACACACGCAATCCTTTTTGTTTCTCACTGTCGAGAGGACAGAGCTGGACAACCCCCAAAAAAGGCTGTCAGCCTCCATCTGTGTCCAGGCCTGGTTTGGAGTCGTGCTCCAAACGAAAGCACAGCTGACATCCTGTCCACGACAGACTTACACTGAGCAATTATCTTGCTTCTCTTGTCAAATATTAAGACTTGGACATGCTGCCCCTCACTCCCCTCCCCTGTGGAGATAGCCAGGTTGAGCTCAGCTATATTCCCTCCCTCTCCACGACTGCTTGGTGTAGCTGTTTCACATCCCCAGTTGTCTGTCAGCCTTGTGGTTTTTGGCTGCTCGTCTCTGCGATGATCAGCTACATGGTTGCAGATGCTCATAACCTACATGAAGTTAACGTATCACGCTGCAGGGTGGGATTAATGACAGACTAAGGAGACGATTGCCAGTATATCAGTTCACTGACCTTGATCTATCTCCACTTTCCTCTCTCATGCCTTTACTTTACCAGATCCCACAGGCTCACACGCAGTGTGTAATTGCAGGTAATTAGATTCTTACTCAGTTACACAAATTGTGGAAATCATTACAGCTCTACATGGAATCCCGTTGAGATAACTAGTACCTAAAAACCTCCCAGAGATGCAGACCTCTGTTAGTGCGCATCATATTGCTTTGTAGTCAGGCCTTTGATGTGCCTGTGCAGAGATCGACTAGTGGTATCAGGCTGCTCTTAGCCCCAGAGGCTGGAGGTCAAAATGGAGACACTTATCCTGACCTTGAGCTCCACAAAGCTCTTTCTCCATCCGACTCTGGCTGCTATCACAAACGCCAGCCACCGAAGGACAAATCAGATGCAGGAACCTCACATCGATCACAGAGCATTTCATCTTCTCACATGACTTCCCCACAGCAGGCTTTAGAAAGAAAGGGGGGAGCGCCAATCACGCTCACTCAGATGCTCATGAGTGCATGTCCTCTGTCCTCCTATCCCTCTCTGTCTTTCTCAGAGCACACACACACACACACAATGACATGAAACACTTAACCTTTTTCTGCCCCTCTCATTTCCCTCCTTTTTGCTCTACAGCACAGCTTTCAACAGATTCTTCAGTCTCAGGAGAGGCATGTCTCTGCTCCGACACCGCATTGTGTTATAAATTAATCTAAAAACCTTTCACGGTTGCTTTACAGAACATAAAGTGTGGTCTTTCTCCCCGTTGTTTTTATGACTGCTCAGTCCATCTGCCATCCCTCCTCTCTGTTTAAATCTCTTCATCACATGTTCACTCTGCAGATCCTCCACCCACCACAGCCGCCCCCAGCACCACTGCATCCCTCCTCCACGACACCTCTGGAACTGGCACTGCTGCAGACCAGCAGAGCGCCCTCTTCAGCTCCCCGACGCTGGCCTCCTTACCTGACAGCAGCCTGGGCACCATAGTGGGCGGGGCTGTAGGTGGAGTTTTATTCCTGATTCTCTTGCTGATCCTTGGCGGGGCCTGCTTCATGCGACAACGCAGGACCTTCAGAGGAGACTACTACACCAAACAGTACCTGGGACCCTCCGACATGCAGAAGGAGTCTCAGCTGGATGTGCTGCAGCCGCACGAGCTGCAGGAGGTCTACGGGGACAAGACGAGCAAAGGCAGCCAGGAGCTGAAACCCAAACTGGGTGGAGACATCATTTACCCCGACTATACCCCTGAGCGCAAAGATAGGGATGACTGGGCTGACAGGGGGGATGCCCACAGGGGCCTCAAGGAGGGAAATTACTACCCAGATCACTACAACACCCAAAACATGCACCCCTGCGGGCCTCCTGTGCACAACCCCATTGTGAACAACGGCTCCCCCTACCTCCCGGAGGACTGCTATGACAATGGCACAGACAGCGACTATGTGTCCCACATGGACGGATCTGTGATCTCACGCAGGGAGTGGTATGTTTGAGCGAAGGAAAAAAAACAGACAAATGACTGAGAATAATTTAACAAGTGACAGATATAAATATCATTAAAGGTTGCGTCATTTCACTTAAAGGATGAATACAATTTCTCAGCTCAGTTTACAATGAGCTCTTTGAACAATTCTGCTCTGCCTTGATTGTAACCACTTAACCTTAAGGACGTGTATGCGGATTGTATTACACTTTTGTAGCTTTTCAAGAAGCTACAAATGAGCTGGAACGCCCCGGTGTTATGGTCTGTGTGGGCTTAAGAGGCTTTGGCGTACAGTGAAGTTTCAACTGATGTGAATGAGGTTTTGTATTCTGCTTGTTTGTGTTTGCACCTGTCTTTAAAACAGGTCACAGGTCAGGTGTTCAGACCCTTGTTAGTGAAGTATTTATATCCCCGACTGACTGAGCTCTGCTCCCATAAAACCTCACAACTTCTGTGGCATTTTGAAAGTGGTCTCCTATTTGCTCACAGCGTTTTCATACAGGTGAAATGTTTATCATGGCTGCAACCAGTATTTAAAGCAAATTATATTGCATGATATTTTTAAAAACAAAATGTATCATCAAGTTAAAGGGAAGGTTTGTCAGTCACATGATTAAAAGGGAGACTTACACAGGCATTGTACTGAGGGAAAAAAACTCACTAACACTAGTGCATTACAAAAACAAAAACACTGCCCCTTGTAAAACTCTGGTTACGTTTTTCAGTGGCTTTTGCAAACTTTGAATGTCATCTGTAAATTATTCATGAGATGTTGTTGGTGAAGATGACAACAGAGTAAAAGAGGTCACTCCCTGTGCTTCTTTATTTTCAGCTTCAGGTCAGCTTATTTATTTTACAGATATCTTTGTTCCTATAGTTGTCATCCTTAAGATTTCCTGCGGTTATCGAGTAACAGTAAATATTTTTGAATGCTGCAGCAAACACTGAGCAACCAAACTGGGATTGTTTTATTAAAAAATCAGTTATAGTTTTGACAGTGATCTGATTTCGTGCTGCAGACAGTGTGAGTGGTTTTTCACACAACGGCTGAGCACGGTAAAGTTTGTTACCTCGCTGAGGAGTTGGATGCATGCAGCTTGTCCTCCATAGTATAAGAGCTACTCCCTCTGCTTTTATTACTTGCTTGTTAAAATTAAGAATTATCCGCTGACCAAAAACAAAGCCAGAAGAGACAATTACTTTGCTTGGGTGCTTCACAGTAGAAGCCACCCCGAGTTCCTCCAGTTGAATGCCTTTAATTTGAAACAGCAGTAGGAGGAAACGTTCGGCTCGCATTAGACGTAACTTGACAGAGCTCTGACGCAGTGTGAAAGAATGCAAACGGTAAACAGTGAGGCTGCTATCAGTAAGATGAAATCGTGCTGGATCACACACAAGCATTGTTGCCTCTGAATCTCTCGTGTTTAGGAAGGCGACCTGAATCTAGTGTGGGAATGGCGGACTCCGCCACTGCAATAACAACTACAGAGAGATAATTACTGAATATAAATCAAATTAAATGGCTTTTGCAGAAAAAAAGGAGTTTGATTACATGAAAATCTTAAGGATTAGAACTTAAACCCAAATTCACTGTTAACATCAGTATTAAAATGTGTTAATCCAGTCACTTTCTTTCAGTGAAAAAGCGCAACTTTATTATTACAGTTGTCAAACATTAAAGGAAGACAAACAAGCCTTGGCTGTCTTTACTTAGCCATGATAACAGGCTGCATCTCTGTCTTTTCCATTTTCCCTCCTCTGATTTCTGTCTGCCTGACTAACACCAATTGGTCATTACAGTTTTTATTTTAAACACGGGATCAAAGCAGTGTATTATAGATACCAGATGTGACTATCGCAGCTGTCATCGTCTGACGTTATGTGGCTCCATAAACCACTGCCAGTTTCACTGCCCCTGCTCGACACTCCGGCGGTGATTCACGGTGGTAAATAAGCAAAATACTTGTTGAAAAATAGGTCAAAGAGCACAAAAAGGGGGGCACTAATAAACTGATCCTTCAGCTGTAGTTTTGTGTTTGTTTGAAGCATGATTGTGCGAACGCCTCCCAGCACAGTTGGAAACATCATGAGCGGCTGACATCACTACTGATCACAGAACAGGATATAATGTTGGGGTTTGGCTCCTCTGCAGCTCCTCTGAGGATACACAGAGATCATGGAAACTAGAAATTTAATCCATGAGTGAAAAAACTGGTTTTAAGAACCTTCTAGGTTAGAGCTGTCTGTGTTAGGCTTCCCCAGTGGATGTGTATTTCTTTTCTTTTCCTACAAACAACAAACCCAGTGACATCAAGTTAAAACAAAAGCGCTGACATCATCAGTGATCTCATCTCTCACTGCTTGATTTAACCTTAGACTTTTCCACTTAGTGCTTCATTTTTTTGTTTCCTCAGGAATGATACATGGATAAAGTGGCCTCTGCAAAGCCTCACATGAAAGGGAAAAATTACCCTTTTTGGACAGAGCCCTGTTTAGTCAATCAGGGTGTTTGTTGCTAGAGGAAGGAACCATATATGTGTGTCACTGTCAGATCAGAACAGGGGGCTGCGTATATTTTTAAGTCTCCTCCTTGCTTATTGGGGTTTTATAGATTGAGGGTGCACATTTTCTCTTTTTTTCTTTCATTTTTTTTCTCCGCCCTCGCTCTCCCATGCCAGGGCTTTGGTCGAAGGTTCAGATGTCTGAGAATAAACTACTTTAATGTCGTTCTCACTCTCATCGTTGCAGACACGCACCCAGCCACCGCACATCTGCCACTGCAGCCCGCATTCAAAGAGCAGTCCTCACCTCAAACCGTGAGCTTTTTAATTAACTTTTCATTTTTTTCCTTTCTCCTCATCGCACTCGGCAACTAAAGCGCTCCAACTCTGTGATATACAGCACACCCGCGTCTGCATGCACACATTTTTTTAAACGGCTGATTCATAGCTGTCAGCTTGTTTCTTATTTGGTAAAGTTGCTCCATGCAAACTGCTGTCTCTGTTCCAAAAATGATGTGTTTCTTTTTCTTTTTGTTTTGTTTCTGCTGCTTCAAGACTGTTTGACAAAAGCAAAATGAGCTGAAGTGATGAATGTTTCTGTACAGTTCAGCTTTGGTCTCTCACCAACTGGTTGCATGTAAATTAAGTTATTCGCTACTTACTACGTTTATTACTTCTCATGTCTAATTTCCATATACATGTACATAACGCTAATCGTAGGATTATCTCTTCTCTCGCTTTTGATTTATATGTTCATGTACAGTTTGTTCTGGACCCCCCTACTGAATAGTCGGTGCCTTAGATGGGCTGAGCAATGCACAGAAACTTTGAAAAATGACAAATACTGAAAACGTTTATATAAAAGATATTAATATCGTTGAAGAGGAGGGCTGACTGGTCCGTGAATAAGTCTTCCATCTTGATATTTAAGATTTGCTGATATCAAAACATCAGACTAGACAAAAGGTTGATTGTCACGCCTTATACACTTTGAAAAGACACATGTAACAACTTAGTTACTGAGAAAATCGTGAGGAAAGTTTCACTGGGAATTTAGGCAAGCCAGATTCATAGAAAATATTATTGTCCTGTAAATATGCTGGCTGTTGTTTTTTTTTATTGGAAAAAAAATCTTATTTTTTTGTATGACGTCTGTAATTTTCACAGAGTATTAGTTTATCTTACGAGCGTTGGAGAAGCTCTTGTCTCATGTTAATATAGACGGCGACGCTTTTTTCACTGCATTTTATATTTGTTCTCAAGAGTTTCTGACCAATTATTTTGTATGTTGTTCTTTGAATGATTGATGTCTCACAGGAATTGGAGACGAGAGTGCGGTAGATTGTATTTTGTTCCTTTTCGTTTGCAATAAATCGCCATCGTTATTGCAATCAAATGTGTCCTGGGATTCTGCTTTCAGAGAGGTTTTTTTTTTTTTTAACTTACATCAGCTTATTTAGATCAATATTGTGTTAATGTCGTATTTAGATTGCCCGTATCCATCAAGAGCTTTAGATACAGCGAAGCGTTTTCTCTTCATTTGTACGACTTTTCCTTGTACTACATAACATGGAAATGTCATATTTGACCTTGGAAACAGTTGATGACGAAACGTCTATTAAGTACTGCAGCTGCTCAGTAGATTTCGATCATACCACACACTCAAATTACGTAGTGTATCACATAGTCTTCCTCAGATTAACCTTTTAGGTGAGAAGTGAGGAAGATTGCGTCATACAGTAGAAAGTTGTAATGGACCCTGAGGTGAGGTTGGTCTGTCAGGTTTACCATGAAATCATTAGTCTACTAATGTATCAGTTATTTGTAACTCAACTTCCACCTGTTCTTCCAGAGCTTTCAGCCACATCTCATCATAGCCGCTTGATAACTTACTGCTATCATGTGACCAGGCGTCACAATCTCAACTGACAGCTGAGCAAAGGCCACGACGTGTTTAATGTCCCTCAGGCTGGACTGAACAGACTGAAGAGCCTTTTTTCCCCCTCAGTTAAACTGTTAAATCAGACTTTGGGTTCTCCGTGTTCCTGTGTGAAAACTGAATGTAAAAGAGAGACGTTAATTTGTTTGCACTTATTCATAATGTCTGATGTAAAATACTGTATGCTGTCGTATTTGTTTTGTTGTTTGGTTAAATGTTGCATTTTGTAATTTATGTGAGCCAGTGTCCATCTTTAGAGAGAGGGTTCAGAATAATACTCTGATAATATAGCGAAATCAAGTCAAATTGACTGTGGCTGAAAGCTCTGGGAAGAAATTTAGTGAGTGGACTTTACTGTAAGTACATTTGCTTTATCTTATTTTTATATTACTGAATAGGGTTTGACATGAGGCAGAGGCTGAACCAGGTACCATCAGGCCACACACTCACTGGTGCACTTATTCCAAGTGGTGTAGATCAAAGTTACAGCAAACTGCCCTCTAGGGATGTGATGCATATCTTAAATTTATTCCGCCGTATATGACCTGTCAGCAGTTTGCTGCATTTTTTAATTCTTCTTAGTTTTCAATGTGAATTTCCCCTCTAGTGATCAATAAAGTCTCATCTTTTTAATTACTTTAATCAAATGTCACGTCTTCCACCACACTGTCACAAAACTCACAGTCTCTTATTAGACTGGGAAGAAATGTTACAACTTTAAAACTAACACACACAGTACATCATAGGCTGATGTCCAGTTATCGCATTATCAAAAAAAAGGTTTTTCTAACGTGTTAAAGTTGAGACTTTGCTGCAGTTTTCATATCATTATAATTTGAATATTTTTCAGTTTTGGACAAAACTAGCAAACTAAAGGCGTCACCATGGGAACTGGAAATTTGTGATGAGCGTTTTTTTGACCTTTAAAAGTGAACATGTAATTAACAAGGAAAACTATAAGATGGATAGATAGATAGATAGATAGATAGATAGATAGATAGATAGATAGATAGATGCTGTTTCTCCCCCATACAAAGTCAAGATGTTTGTCTTTCAGGCCAGCGGCCATCAGTCTCTGTCACCTTCAGCCTCTTCCACTGTCCACACCTGTGATAGTGACTAACTGACCCATTTCACACAACTCTTCATCCTGTCTAACTCAGCACCCTCTTCATCACAGAGTGAAGCGAGCGAGGCCGCCGGGTTTTTGTCACGCCTGCATCGACTGGACGGCTGCTGACCACCCACAACTCCCTCCTGTCACCCATCAGTCCTCAGGGAGAAATCAAATGTGTCTCTTTAAATACTGTGAACTTGTCACACCGAAATTATGCCCTCAAGACTCTTCCAGTGGGATTTACAGCGGCATTCCTAATCCAGGCCCTCCCTCTCCTAAGTGCCTGTGTTTAATCCCCAGTGTTAACCTGGCTTTGGAGGAGACACCAGCACTATCAATACGTGTTGTTTAGCAAAGGGACAATCATCCCCTCTGGTCCAGATTAAGAGCTGGAGGAGAAACCAGATACTTAATCTTCTGTGGCATGCTGGGCAGAAATCTCCCGTCTTGGACTTCACTTTCATCACTTCGGCGTCCACATCACTCCGGCCCAAAAGCACTCACTCTATTATCATGGTGCTGCCTGACCGGGATAACCCCAGCCTAATCCATCACTGCTAACATCTGCATGTTTGTGCAGGCAGTGTGGGTAAATAACGCTGTGTTGGTGGGCTTGGGTTACTTCTCCTTTTTCTTTTCCTACATTTTTGGCAGATGGCTGCAAGGGGCTTTTTTCACACTTAATGAATCCGTCAGCAAATGTGTTTAGTTTTGTTACCTCGTAAAACAGCAGCGGGTCCTTTCAACATTCTCAAAGGACCCCACCTGAAAAAGTTAAAGTCTAGATGGGTTTCAGCATCAAGCCCTAACCTTTAGAAACTATTCTTGTAAAAATGCAGCTTTTCTTCTTCCTGCCACACTATCAGCAGTGTTGCTGATTTAGTAATTCAGACTGAAGTATAGAGAGGTGGCCACTTGTATTTTGTGCTCCTACCCTCCCCCGCCTCTCCAAAAACACTGATTGTTAGCTAATGAACACGAACACAGCAATGGGGCGCTCACATCAAAGGCCACAGCTGACTGAGCTGAACAGACAAATTGTTTGAGCTCATGGGTTTGGAAATAATGAAATGCTGCAGAGGGTGGGAGAGTGCGGAGCAGTTACAACAAAAATGTTGTCACATGGCCTGCAGTCCCGCTGGCCCTCCTCTCGGTGTGAAGCGTGTGAGGCTTCAGGGCAGCAGTCACCTGTGGCTGAGACGGTGGTGGCGAGTACCAGCGGAAAAAAAATATAAATCTCTGGCCTGTTTCAGTCATAAGCAGCTGGTGTTGACACTTTATACAAGAGAAAAGTGAGATGCAGATTTTTATCGTTCATTATTTTATTTTATTGTTTTTTTTTTTATTAAGGTCCATTTAGTCGCTAAATTCTTAAACTTTCGATCCTACCGCACAGTCTTCCACACCAACTTGTCATTGAACTGTAGATGTTCAAATTTCTATATCCTCCTTTAAGGACATGTCATCGACTACAAGATGCTATAATCAATATTTTTTTGTTAACAATGGATCAGATGACGATCCCACTGAGAATTATCACCTGACTCTGCAGTTCCCATCAGCTTTACACACCAGCAGGCAGACACAGTTAGTGACTAGCTGGCGAACATAATGAAGCTTTTGGCAGCTAAAGAGCCAGATATTTCCCTCAGGAGTTGGTGGAGACCAAAACCAGAGCTAAAAGGAGAGTGAATATTGGACTTACATTCATCAGGTGACCTGAAACACGACTCTAAATGAATGCTGATGTTGCTCTAAATCTGCTGGATGTCTAAATGGGCAACTTCTTCCTTTAAATAACTAATAATGGCAACTGGGGAAACTCCACCTGCTGAGGAACACTGCATTGGGATTGGCACGAAGCAGAGCAAATCTCTGGCCATGCTTTTTCTTGTTTTTCAGGGCTATATTTATTTTTTCATAGAAAGATGAGCAAATAAGGAAGTAAATGAGGGGAGATTTTTAGCAGTCACAGCCACTCACTTGCAACATAAAATACAAAGCCCCAACAATACATACAGAATCAAATAAACCTTGTAGAATCAGTCTGGAAAAGCCCTGTGGCCTCTAGCCTGTCTGTCTACAGGCTGCTACTGTTTCACTCTGCCTTTTGTGATTTACAGGCTACAAGTGTAGGTTTTCATTGTGCTACACAATGGACCATTTAAATAATGCAGTTTATCACCAACATGACAGTCATATGCAAGCAGTCTGCAGGGTAGATCTCTGACAACCGTTCCTGTAGATTTGTTTTTACCATCAAAAGCTGAAAGAGAACGATTATCCATTTTTTTCTGCAAAGAAGTCCCACGTGAGCACAAGAGAAATGGCTTCAATGTGATTCAAGACGTATATCTAAACCATCCTGCGTGTTTCACCCTTAAGCGGTAAATTTGACTTGTCTGCAGTATAGATGTGTACTTCCGACAGAGACGGTTGGGCACCGTGACAAAAGCCCCGTTGTGCAGCGACTCCTCTGAGACCGAGAGTGAAGACAATGAAGCCACATTGTTACTCTAGAATGCACTGAGGGCCATTCACAAGCTCAGACCCTGTGTGCTGTGCTCCCAGCTCGCTCTTTCTGCTGCCGTGGAAGTACTTGCCGCTCTGGAGAGCTGTGAGCCTGCGTTTCTCTCTGCTGACTCAGAAAGTTTTCCAGAGACAGTTTAGAGAAAAGTACTGAGAGAAGCATATCTTATTGCACAATATGAAATTAAACTGGGATGATAGAGTGGTTTTCCCTGGTGCCTAATAAATAAGGTATAAACATACAGATTGGGTAATGTGGACGGTAAGAAAATACCCATAGGATCATTCTTCCCTTTGGCAGACTGACCATCTCTGCCGCCCACCGCTATAACAGGCACATTTAAAGACAAAAACATGCACATGTTGGAGTGCAAAGGGCAGACAGTTATATGCTTTAACATATGAAGCTCTGAGTTTTTCTTATGGATCAGTCTCTAATTGGGCCCATGGCATGCCACAGGCTCTGATCAGAATGGGTGGGCAGCCAACTTACTGGGCCGTGACAGGGAGACCCCCACATCCCCGGCATTGTTCTGCAGTGCTGGAGCAGATATAATCTTCAGTGAATTTTAATCCCTGCAAAACAATGCAACGTACCCTGGGAAATGTCCAAAGGGTATATAAAAGGAAACAACAACATACAACTGAATGGAGCAGACTAAAATACAGCCAGGACTGGACTGGACCTGCAACTTCACATATGTTAGATAAATATGTGAGGGGCCTGGGGGAAGCTTACGTTCTGCATTTAACGAGAATAAGAGTCTACAGTCTCGCTAGCAGCTCCACGAGGCTGTACCAAGGCGCAGCAGTGCTTCCAGTTGATTGCTGTTGTCAGCGTGCCAACAAGCTGATGCAGGTGTAATGTTTACCATCTTAATTTAGCATGTTAGCGTGCTAAACTGCACTAATCAGCACTCAACACAAAGCTGAGGCTAATGGGAATGTGATCAGTTAGGGCAGATGTTTAGTCATGATTGGACAAATTTAAGATGAAAGTTATCACCATTCATCCTCTGGGAGCCATGAAGGTCTGTGCAACATTTCAGGGTCACCCCTCCTCCAGGAGACCCTGACCCTAACCAAAGTCAATGGACGGAGGCATGAATGTTGGTACCATTCATTCCGGGAATTACCAAAGTCGTTAGCAATCCCCAAGGACCTTGAATATCTGTAGCAAATTTTGTTTCAATCCAGACATTTGGGATTCATCCTATGGGCACCATGAATGTGTACATTTAATTTCAAGGCAATCCACTCAGTAGTTGTTGAGATATTTCAGTTTGGACTATAGTGGTGGACCGACTGACGTTGCCTCCTTAGAGCTTAAAAAAGACTTCAAAATTGACATAAGAATCCCACCATCTATCACTTTCAGGGACGTCTGTCTGACTGTCTGTCTGCACGTCTGCTGTTCTCTCCGTCCGCTGTTGTTATTTTTAGTGTTAAAGCTCTGTTTCCTTCACCTGCCTGCGTCTGTCAGTCTGCGACTACTACAAGGCCCGAGAAGAGGCATCTAATCCGGCTGACCAGACACCCGCCACGCCCCTCTGCATGCTTCCTGTGAACAGCTGGAGCTGGTCGTGTGGATGCAGTCTGACAGGCCGACCAGCCGGACCGGGTGTCTGCTCCCTGCTCTGCTACCACCAACTGTGTGCACGTGACGGCGCTCGTCATGTGACGGCTGCCTGCCTCAGTGTCAGAGCTCAGCAGCCAGCAGACCACCACCAGAGGCTGTTGTTGTTAGTTCCAACTCCTTGGAGCAGATGAGCGGTCATATAACCTCACATCACATTAAGCCACCCGCATGCTCAGGTTATCATGAATCAGTCAGATAGTTTGGGTTTTATAATGTTTTATCATCTGTTAAGCTCTGATTTGTGTTTGCTGCCGTTATTTTCCAGCCTCCCTCTTCAGTCTTTTATCTAACAGGAAGACCTCTCCTGACTGGGACAGATGAGCCTGTCACACTCAGCTGTTCGGCCGGATGATGTATCACCAGGACCCCGGGCTTACAGTCAGGACATGTGCTTTTTGGTTACAACAACATCAGTGCAGCCTTAACATGTCTGATTTACAGCTCTGATTTACTGCAGGGGCAGACAGAGCATCCACATGTCTAAAGCAGATAGACGTCGTTATGAGTACAACTTTTTTAATTTCTTGACTTATACTGTCACTCTGGCCCATATTGTTTGCAATATTTTCTGATTATGTCTGTTAATGCTGCTTGCTTTTCTTTAGAAACATGATTTCCTGTCTTCTTTTAAAAGTGTTTTTTCAGTGCTTCCTCTCTCGTTTACTGTGTGCTTCATGAAAGGAAAAAGAACAGTACGTGACAAAAAGCACACTGAGAATATACATCTATAATCTGAAAATCTCATGTGTATAAGTAACACATACTAAAAGAATGCATTTATGCCATGGACTTTTTAGGTAGCTTACAACTTACATGTTAGCTTACATAC
The DNA here is from genome assembly GCF_042242105.1 of Pempheris klunzingeri. Classification (NCBI taxonomy): domain Eukaryota; kingdom Metazoa; phylum Chordata; class Actinopteri; order Acropomatiformes; family Pempheridae; genus Pempheris; species Pempheris klunzingeri. Next base: position 8,265,332 of record NC_092015.1, on the reverse strand, counting down.
TCTTTATATATTTGGTGTATTAGTATCTGTGCACTCTTTGTAATGAAAGTACCGCTGATTGAGTTTTAACTGTACATGACTTGAATTGTTAATGGTTTTGAGATGTGTATCACCCAGGGCAGGTTTGATGGTTATTTACGCCTGTCATCGCAGAGCTAACGGGACAGCTGACCTCAAAGGGCTCCAGGTTCACCAGGTGGTGTTTGTGGTAATTCCATAAATTGCTTTAAGCACCATGAAAACCAACCATGTCAACACAAATTCCAGATGCCTTCAGGTGATCCTATTTTGTAGAGGGACCCTGAGTTAAGATGTAGTTTTAAAGCCTTTATCTTGTATCTTATATGTATACATGTAAATATTTTGGCCGTCTATTTGTGCTTAATCAAGTTACCACAAACTGATTAGGCTACTAACTAATAGGCGCTCAAAGAGGGAGAAATTTTGGGTCAGTAGGGACCTGCCGCTTATTTTTGCACTGGGGCCCATTAAGAGTTAATCCGGCCCTATTGACATATAGACTTAAGCATTTTTAAACATGTTGACCTAGTAACATATTTCAATAAATCTGTGGTTTGGGGTCAGTGTGCAGATGTTACTTTTTTCATTGATTACTTTTAATCACTCCACCAAAAACAACGTAGAACCTGAACTAATTTAGTGTCATTGAGGTTTTAATGGGCAGACAAACAACATTTACCCGTCTTTCTCAAAGATACAGTACAGAAGGAAAAAAAAGTGCAGTATATATCTGCTGTTCTGTCTCTCTTTGTCTCGGTTTTGTTTTCTCTTCTCGTCTGCTGATTGACCAATTGACTTCCTAATCATGTATGTACTCATCTAAAACGGAGGCACTTTTGACTTAATTAAACACCGCCACGATCATATACAGAAGCAGGAATGACAAAAGCAAATATAGACAAAAGAGGAGAGGAGCTCCATTGTTCCACCGCAGCACAGGCGTGTGTTGTGGGAGAGGCGAGGATGAGGTGAAGCACAACTCATGTCAAATCGAATAAATTACTTCCAACAAGAAGGGTCGGGGGGCTGCGGGAGGCCCATTTAGGAGCTTTTAAAGTCGAACAGCGTGAAGTCTTAATTACTGAGACTAGCTGGCCAGCGCTGTGCTCATGCTGCGACGGTCAGGAGTTGGAGGCTGCTGCCCCTGCGGATACAGAGGAAGGAGAGAAGACCGAAAACTGAAGACAAAACAGGACTTTTCCACTGTCTCTGCCAGCAGGAGGGAAAATAAAGGTTGATGAAAACTCATTTAATATCTGGATTGTTAGATAAAAGCAGCCAAGGCCTCATCCTGTTCTCCACTTGGTGTTGGGATGAGATGGATTTCCAACAAATTACACTTTTCTTCCACCTTTTATCCCTTCTGTCAGATTGGACCTTCATGCACACTCGGGTTTATTGGCAGTAATGATCCCAGGTTACTCCCCGCTGACCAATCACATGTTAATGCTTGCTGTTCAGATGAAGAGGGGGAGGGGTCGTGACTTGGAAAATGACCAGAGATGGTGAGAGGCCCCGGTTCCATTAGTTAGACGGTGTGTTGGTGTGGGTGAGAATAAGGATATACATCATCACCTTTAACCTCAACTTCTTCCTGAGATGTCAGACTTCAGATGAGCCTTTACTGCCTCAGCTTCACTTCACAGTTTGGTAGGAAGTGTAATTAATCAACCTATTGGAACTGTTAATTGGTATAATCTTTCAGACAAATGCCAAAGTTCCCAGTTTAGAGGAGCAGGCAGGAGTCCTGACACAGAAGCTAAGCAATGTACTGCTGTGGACAGATTTTAGCCACCTTAAAAAAGGCCCACTTAAAAAAATCAACATCAGTTTAAAAATAATTTAAGAATATTTAACATTGATGTCAATATATCGCAAAAATCCTCTCTTCAAAGCCACCAGACTCCACTCACAAAAACAATCATTTTTACGACACAGAAAACAACAGTTGCTGGACAACTGCTGCCTCAATCAGTGAGTTTGTCTGTTTTATTGTTTGAGTCTGGTGTTTTAAATGGTTACTTCTGATCTGAACTAACATGTTAGTTTGTGGACTGAGGCAGTATCAGTCCAGCAGTGCTCTGTGAGGTAAAATAACTGTTTTTGTCAATGGAGTCTGGCGACTTTGAAGAGTGCACAGAGTAATACCACAGCTCCAGTTCCCTGACAATAAGGACTGTCTGACGGCAATGTAGAGCAGTGAAAATAGTCTGAATATAGTGTAAACTAATACAGATTTTTTTAGGTGAGGCTTCTTTTAGGTGGATAAAATAAATTTTATTGCTGACCTCGTCCACAGCAAAAAGCGCCAGATGCACTGTGAGGCATGCTGACCACAATCTACTGTAATATACTGACTATCTAAACATACGTGATACAACCCCACTTCAAAAAATCTAAATCGTCCCTTTATTGTAAAGTCCTCACAAAAGGTTTACCACAAGGTTGTATAATAGTATTCATTCAGTTCTCTATTCTTATAAACAGTATTGGATTCAGCATGGATTCATTTCTATGCAGATGATACACTCATTTATATAGTCACCCTCTTCATAAAGCAAACTACTACCAAAACAGAATTCAGTTACTTACTTACCAATGAAAATGAACCTCAAATGCTCAAAAACAAAGTTTATAACATTCTGTAGAAATAACACCCAGTCAGTGTAAAATGTAGATTACATTACACATCAAACACTAGAGGAAATGGAATAAGAAAAAGTCTCTTCATACATAAGCTGCAACTTACTTTAGTTTTTTAATTATCAATCTAAGAATCTAAGGAGAAAGATTACAGTGAAGTCCCTACTGTACATGCAAGGGAATGATAATTGTGCAGGGCCATACCTACCACTGAGGACACTGTGTCCTCCATCTTTTTCTAGGACTTCAGGGGTTTTAACAACATAAGTTACATGCAACAGTTACAATGAATACATAACACAATGGGTTCTAGTGTAGAAAGTATAGCATTCTAGTTTAGACACAATATTTTAAATATTAACTATTGTAGGACAGCCGAAACAATTAATACATAAAACATTCAGCCGTTCCTCAATAGAATTATAGACAGTTTGAAGCGGCAGGTAACTAAAGCATTTACAGAAAATACAATTAAACAGTTAACTGAATACGTAAGATATGACAAATCCAAATGGTTAAACATTATAGTGTTTGTTTTTCAAAAGATCTGAGTGATCGAGTGTGTGTTGGGGGGGATTTAGGCTCATGATCCCAGTATGTGCAAAGCCTGGCTACGGCCCTGCTATTGCACCAATTTCATCTTGATGATTTCTCTTGTGTCAAACTGCTGAGTGTTTTTGCACTGTAGAATTAATTCACATTAGCAAATATGAGTGCTTCCATCACTGTTGCATAGCAGGCATTTACGCAACATTCAAAAAATGAATTGTGAGTGACTGTTAACCCCTCCATGCTGCTGTTCTGACCGTGTCTCTCTTATAAAATATATAAAGTATCTCAAGAGAGATCCTGGTTAAATAAAGGTTTAATAAATTACACCTAAACCCTGTGTTATTTGTTACTTTGGCATGCTGTCTATTTGTTGTTGTTATTATTATTATTAGAACTGTTTTACAAGAAAAGTTTATTGCAACTTCACCTGATTTGAACTTCACATCATTCTGCACAGTCAAGTCTCTTTTCTTTCCTAATTAGCTGAGTATCCGGGTGTCTCCTGTGGTGATATCAGAACAAATGTCACGGGGCATTCTTATTTTGGCCAAAGTGCATGTTTATCCTTGTAAAAAAATCTCCCCGGGCCGTGTTACATTTAGAGGTCACGCACTGGCCCTTCAGCAGCCGTGAGGATCAGGGGTCTGGTAGCCGTGGCGATACACTTTCATTTCAGCCAGCGAGTAATCCCACAATGCAATAAAACTGTCTGGGCCCTGCGTCTGGCTCCAGTCGGCCCACTTTACTAACAAAAATGTCCAACCCCCCCCTCAACATTATTAAGTGGAATGTAAATCTCAAAATAGAAGTTTGGAAGCTCTTCTCTCTTTTTTCCCCAAAATTTGAGATGTTATTAAACAGCCATTTGCCAGGAGAGAGTCAGTAATTATACAGGGAGAGAGAGTCACATGTGTTATAATAAGGGAGTGCATCTCAACCAAACCAAGACACCAGCAGGGACAGAGGTCACTACAGTCTGGTCAGGCTGTGTTTACCTTGGCGAAGGAGTTGTAGCTGTGTGCAGAAAATGTGTCTCTGGGTTTAGACATTATCTCACAGTTGGTTTTGGTCAAATTTTAAAAACAAACAAGTGGCTTCTGCCTCTGTCCTCTACTGTCCTCAGCACACTGTTTGTAAAGATGAACATTGGCCTGAATGCATAGTAACTGTTACAATAATTTTACTTATTAGTATTACTCTGTATAGTATAGTATAGTATAGTATAGTATAGTACAGTATAATCGGTGAGTTTTTGAGGGAAAAATCTTCATTTTCATAATTTTAGAGAAGCCATTGTGTACATGAATGCAAATTTTGATTTCTAAACCTGCAATAATTGATTTTTAGCCACTTAGGGCAGCATAAACAAGCTGTCACCATCACACTGACATATTTTCACCATATAAGTTGATATGACAAGCTGCAAACAGTTTCTCATTTACACATTCAGCAGTTACAGAGCAACTTATCCTTTCGTTTGGAATTGTGTTTCTGCCCACTTGCATGAATGTAACAATAAATACTCTTTTTTAGCTCTGTTTTTGGTCTCCACCAACTCGTGAGAGAAATATCTGGCTCTTTTGCTGCTAAATACTCCATTATCAGACCCTCTCCACAAAAGCTAAACCAGTTTTGGTTCTGGGTTATTACCAGTTGGTGCAGCCTGCAAACCTTCTATGAATTGGTTTGCTTTTCCACAGGCCAGAGTGCCATATCTTTACGTCAGTGTACATGCCGGCATATCTCTCGGCTTTCCCAGCAACACAAGCTCTAACTTCAAGCACAACAACAATATTTTTACAAGCGTTGCTGCTGGCTTTGGAAGCCTACAGTGGCATTCAACCACAACTGGTCCGTGGCTGCTCATTTGTGCTGCTCCTAGCAATGGCTATGACCGACAATCATGCTCATAAATAAAGATAATTACCTGGCACGTTTTGATTCTTATCAATACTGAACATCATAATATTCCCGCCCACAGTCCCTTATGTAAGCAGTACTTTATTTTAGACCAGCAAAGTGTTGGAACCAGTTTTCCTGGCCGAGAACCAGAGGCTCTTTTGCAAACAACTGGTACAAGATTAGGCACCAGCTCTGAACCAGCCCTCAAACTGCTACGATGGAATGGTCATGCACAGTGGTTTTATAGAAAGTTTTGACTGAACAGCTGGTGAAATTGAACCAAAACAGTAAACAGATAAAGAATGAGCTGAAACTCACTATTAAACTCTGGGAAAAGTGGAGCTGCAGATTCAGGTGATAATGCTGCGTAGGTTCATATCTACAAGCGAACCCTTTCACATTGTCATTTGATACGTTGTTATGATAAATATATCAGTTACCTGCTGTAAAGCACAAGCCTGATGATTCAATATTGCCAGCAAATCCCATGAAAATACCAAAACCAACAATGAATTTACTCAAGTATAACAAATATTGACTCTGCAGTGAAAGCCTGATATATCTTAGTCCTCTGTGTAATACGACTGTTGTCCAATAACTATTAAAAACACATCAATGAGCCACACTGACGTGTCCCTTCTATATGATTAGCTCAACCACTGTCGTTTATTTTGAGTCAGTCCCACACACACCATCCTGCTGCTGTCGTAAATACTCACCAGAGCACTAAACGTGTATGATCCTACTTAAAGGTCGGCACCAAATATTCTCACGTTTGAGTTGCATTTACTAACAAAACTAAGTGTGCAGCCATGCTAGGAGCTTTGTGACGCTGTACTTAGGCACAGTGGAGCTTTGAGAACATGCTAACATGTTCATAGAGACAATGATAAGCACTCAACAGAAAGCTCATTTTGAAGAAGCTGTACGTGAATATCATAAATGTAACTTTATATGTATTTAACTTCTCATCCCTGAAAATTAAACTCAATTTAAATCCCTGTTGGAATCTGTGCAGCAGTGACAGACTGTCTCAAGTCTCACTGCTGTCACACAATACAGAAAATGTGAAACCTATTGATGACTTCAGTTTCCTTAATACAGATCCATTTCATACAGTGCGACCTGAGTCACTGTAACCTGACCATCATATATTAACCTTACTTCCTGTATCACATATTCACTCTGCATGTGAGTTTTTAGCTCAAAATGACCCTCTTAACCTGACAGGAACCAAATCTAATTAGAAGACAGTTTAATCAGTTATTTAACTTACTTATTTCAGAACATGGGTCTGTATTGAATGTGATATTCATCCATTCAAGACAGAGTTCAGGTGAGTCTAATGTAATGTAATCTAATGTTTCTACACATCAGTGTGTTTTAAACTTTTGTATGTCTGTTTGATTGTGATCTTTGCCTCTTTTTCCATGAAAATGAGTTGAAAAAAGGCAAAAAAATAAGAGAGCTAAATTTTTCTTCATTCTTAAATCTTAATTAATTTTCTTAATAAGTCTACGCTATCCACTTTACAGCAAAAAAGTTACTTAAAAGGGACTTTATGCTTCACCGTGAACATATAGGACAAAACGTTTTGCTCATCATTACCTTTTGCCCATTAAAGGAATCAATTAACAGCGAGTTCAGATAGTTGGGATTTATAGCCTCAGGCTTATCAGGCTTTTAAAATGTGGTTAAGAGGATGTTGGACTGATCCTTGACAAATGCCTCTCACACCCACCGGGCGTCACCAGCAGCATAATCACTTAACATTAGGTAGCAGATGCTGAGTCAGTGTGGTTAAAATGAAGGTCAAGCTGTGTGCTGCTGGCAGACGCAGAGACAGCGGTCACTCAGGGACACAGAAGACACCCCCCAGCTGAAAAGTCTCATTTGACACGACTCCTGGCAGTTGTGATTTCTCCTGTTCGAGGCTAAAAGTGTGGTAATGTCCCTTTAGTTTATGTTGTCATTGTGTTGAAACTTGTGTTAACATGGGCAGGCCGACAGCACAGAGTGCTGCAGGAATGCACTGGTTGAGCGGTCATTGCGTACACAAGAGGCGCCACAGGGATTTCTGAGGGCCTCCCTCTGTGTGTGTGTGTATGTGTGAGAAAGAGAGAGAGTGTGTGTAGCGGATTTTATTATAAACAAGTGCTTCTAAATATACACACTGCATGTGTATTTATTACGTTAATTTGATTTTATCTGATCAATGACACTAACAATGCAAACTCTTGAGAGATGATACTGCCCTTCAGAATAAGGATGCATTCGGCAGCTGTAGCTCGTTCCCTTTGTCATTGAGCACAGGTGGAACAAGTGCTCAGATCTTTTGCTGAAGTAAAAGTACCAACACAACAGTGTACAGATACTGTTTTACAAGTGAAACCATGCATTCAAACATTTTACTTGAGTAACAGCAAAAACATTTGCAACAAAATGTAGCTAAAGTACCAAAACTAAAAGTCATTATGCAGAATAATGTTATGTATGTACATCATGTATATTATTGGAGTAGAGTAAAATGTACAATATTGGCCTCTGACATGTAGTGGAGTGGACATACAATAGCATAAAACTGAAATAGTCAAGACACTGAACCACAAAGTGCTCCCAGTCCAGCTCCTCTGCCATCAGTGTGGGAATGAGATGCAAACTTCTACTTCTACTAATGTTGAAAAATTGCCTCCTAAGTGCAGTCCATTTACATTGTTGTGGGCAGGATGGGGAATGCAGAGGAAACTGTGTTGCTGCTCAAAGCTCTTATCAATTATCAGGTGTGCCCATAGATGGCAGCCATGAGTTTAGTTTAGCTGGAACAGCTCTGATCTACAAAGTTTGCATCAAGCACTTTTTGTCTTTTACTGTAACCTGAACTTGTACATGTGGAGCAGACCGCTGTTAACTGTAAAACCAGATCCGGCAGTCAAGACGGAGACTTTGCATCCGCTAATGGAGAGGAAAAGCATAATCATGTTCATCACAGCATCTGAATGTGTGTCCTGTCTTCAACAGCCACAAGATATAGAGATGAATGAAAGTATCAGAGCTAAGAAAGAACGTTTAGGCATGATTCAGGTCTATAAAACTCTATTGATTTGCTGCTCGCCTTCCTGCACAGTCCCTGCCTGGCCGGTGCCAGAGTAATTTGTCCCCCAGGTCTAAGGTTGCATGTGAATTTTCTGTTGTGTCAGCTGAGTTTAGTGCAGTGCATGCTTGAGAGGAGGTGAACTCTCATTATCCCACACTGCTTTAATTAAGAGCTGGCTGTCAACGAAAGCAACATCTTTAACTCATTTATTACCTCCTGCAGTAGGCATCTCCAAACGGCAATAGGCAGTATTTCATCGTCCATAGTAGAGTGTGTAACTTTGTCATGAAAACATCTGCAGCTCACAAATCAGAAGAACATAAGACAGCATGGAGGCATAAATGCTTAACTGTGACAACTAAATGTGTGTGTGTGTGTGTGTGTGTGTGTGTGTCTGTGACCCCCACAGTGTATAGGGATGTATTGTAATTCCACACCTCATGATGAACCTCCAGTTAGAAAGTTCAGTACCAATACAGGAAGTGATGTGTGTCCTGTGTAGCGAGGCAGAGAGTATGGATGTGGACGTGCCTGTAACACGACTGACTTTCACGCAGGAGGTCAGAGTCCTCAGACATGCAATGAACATTTTTATTAAGAGTAACCACAAACTTTCCCTAACTTTAAACAAGCGTTTTAGTTTCTCTGATCCCAACTATACCATGACAATTGTTTATTTTTCATAAACACAAACTTTACCATACCACAGTCACCATAGTTGGATGAAAAAAACCATTAAATGTGATCAGAGGTTTTGCTGGCTCTTCAGATAAAAACAGAAAACACTCTAGCGGCCAATGGGCCTGGAGGATTCTTGAAGATTTACAGATTTAAAAACCAATTAGATGATGCTGTGTAATTATCCTCTTCATTACTGGCATTCTTTGTTTGTAGCACTTTGCACTTTATGGCTTTGTATAAATGAACATGGCACAGGAAGTAACTGCACAAACCTCTGGGGCTGAATGGACTTTACTGATATTGTTGAAAATTCTTTTTGCCTCTCAACTTGAACTTGAAAACACACGCTTAGTTTGACCAGTTTGTTTATTTCATCTTGGAATTAACTTTTTGTTGTTTTTTATTGTTGTTTAGCACATGACTTCATGTTTAAACATTGTGCAGTGAAGTCTGAGCTCTGAGGCAATATCCTGGGTGTTTGGCTCCCAGAGCCAGTTTAAAAGTAGATAGCCAGGAGATACCAAGTGGTAATTAGTGGAGGGGTGTTTAGAGTACTTTCATGTAAAGTTCAGGCTTCATGTTTTTCTATGTGATGTGTAATGTTATTTGATATGATGGTAGTAGTTGACAGTATGTAGATGTCGATTTTTATGTTTTTTTTATTATCATTTTATTATTTTCAGTGTAAGATTAGGGTCGCACCTCCCCATACCTGAGGTCAGTGCCAGTGGAAACACCTGATTGGTCTGCTGCTCACCTCAGACTCAAGCTTCCTGCACTGCAAATCCAGCAGCTGAGTGGTCAACTTAACAACCAGTAAGTGCCTCATTTTTAACCAAACTAAAGCACGTAATGGGGCACCATGGATGCAACAAAACCAGTTTGAGCCAGGCTGGGGGGCTCTGTTGCATGCTGTTTCCAATCTCTCTCTCCCCTCATTTCCTGTGTTCTCTCTACTATCAGCGTCACCTCTCAGTTTCACCTGCCCACCCAACACTTCACAGTGTTGAGGAAGATGGTGCCGTGGAAAGTTGCGTTGATTTGGCAGGAGTGCTCAGTGTTTCTGAAAACCTGAATGCATCATGATTTCTTGGCTTGCTGCATGCGTTAAAAAAGGAGGCCTCAACGGACGTGTGTGTGTGCAGTTATGACTAATGTGATGTTTTAACTCGGAGCTGCTGAGTTTCATCAAAGAAGGCTTTGAAAGTCTTATGAGAGTCTTCGATTTGAAACTGCATATTGACCTTATCACACGACTACAACTGGAAGTGGTTATCGAGGTGTGGCCTTTTCAGTATTGCAACAACAAAACAAAAGGTTTGTTCGTTCATCAAAACAAGATAAGGAAGATACAAAATTCAAATGTTACTCCCTCAATCAGTCGTGTATCATGACAGAAGAAACTTCAGGTCCAAGAGGTCTTCATTGTGGGCCTCATGAAGGCTCCTTTTGGTATAAGTAGAATCATTTCCTTGGATTCGCTTCAGTAACTGCCCTCCACCCCTGACGGGAGTTGTACAGGTTGCATTAGCACAGTCTCACAGCCTGCTGGTTGAAGAGTCCTGTGGCGGGGGAAGCCAGAACGGGTGCCAGGTCTGGGGGGGGGTGCACAGGCCCAGCCATGCCCAGCAGGTCCCAAATAACCGGTGCACGAACCAGAGCCATCTGCTGTCCATTTCACTTACATTCTCACTTGATGCTCTGCCAGCAGCTTGCTTTTTCACCCCTGGAATGAGACTAATCCTCCCGTCCCCACATGAGCCACCAAAGCTTCGGGTTCAGCAGGCAGGACGACGTGGTTACTCTTCTAATTTGTGCCTGAGAAAACAAAGAGCTATACTTTCCCTGAAATGCATTTCAAATGCATTTATCACAAACTGTCTTCTCAGCTCCATCCTCTACTTTCTTTAATGACCAGATTTTCCTCTTCACTCTTCATGAGTGTGTTTGAGTCATTTCCATCAACTAAATAACCATTAAGCACTCAGCAGTCCGGCCTCTACTGTTGAAGAACATAAATCGCTCATGACCCGAACATCAGATGCATCATCTTCAAGACTGTTGCATTACTGCTCGAGTCATTTCCACCAACTAAATAACCATTAAGCACTCAGCATCCTCGACCGTTAAAACACACTGGGGCATCAAAGAAGAAGAGATTGATCAGATAAGTTATGACTCATACAGGAAAAAGTACAAAGAAGCTGCACTTGGAGTTTTGTCTGTCTCTTTCTGAAAAGGGAGCATTGATTAAATTTTTATTCAGTTGCATGAAACTTTCATTTCTTTGCTGCATCACAAGAGGTGCAAGCGTGAATGTTTTTAATGATGTTTCTTGACAGTTGGAAGAAATTACAAGAGGATTAAAAGTATTTCAGTATGAGTCAACTTACGCTATGAACACACAACAAAGTGCTCGAGTGTGTGTGAAATTTCAATTTTGAAGTTTCCGTTTTCCTCTTTGGGTAATGTCATACTGTTGAGCATTTGAAAGCATTAAAATGAGTGGAACTTTAGAAGGTTGTCAACAACATGCCATAAACATTCATGAGATCATTATGATTCATTATGGATGTATAATGTTTTATAGGAGCTGATAAAACGCATCACTAACCATTATATGCTCTTAAAAACGAGGTCAGGATGCTTTGTGAATGAATTCAAGTTGTTAGTGTTCTTATTCTTCTCATATGAATTATAGATGGGATGTTTTATGTGGTAGGCATCCAACTGTTGGCTCTTATTCTGCATTAAAGGTGTTTATTTTTTCTTTCCTTGCTGCGAGTGTGCAGCTGCTCTTCTGTGGTCAGCACCTCCTCACTGGTGTGCACTTCACAGCACCTGCTCATCTGCAGAAAGTACTATCAGTCAATCAGTCGATCGAACCTTTAGTAAGCCATGTTTCATATGTATACTTTGGAAACTAATACGATCAAGATTAAAAAAGTGAAATAAAAAAAAGAAAATCTCAGAAATATTCACTCATTTGCCCATGACTCAAAGTCATTTTCTCAAGTTCTTCATTGAAGTACAGTTTTAACTCCAATACATTTCCTCCCATTACTTTGCAGATTAAGGTTTTACTCACCTGTTAATACGGCACATTTATGAAGATTAAACAACCCAGCAGTTTAGTTAAGTTGTTAAGTTGTTAAGTGCTGCTTTTTTGTTAATGCATTAATAGCAATAATATAATTCATACAAAAATGTTGCACTCTGACAGTTTCATTTTGATACTCTAAATACATTTTACCGATAACACCTCTGTACTTTTACATATGGGTGATTTCAAGTAAAAGTTACAGTATTTTTACAGTGTTATATTGGTACTTTTATTTAGGATAAGAGTCTCAGAATTTTTTCTGCCACTGCATAAAACTTTTTAAGCAAAAGCCCGCCTCAAAAAGGTTCATTTTAAAGGAATAGTTTGACATTACTCAGAACTGTTCACTTAATGAGGGCTGTTAACAGCACATAAATGATGGATCGATGCTGGCTATTTTTGGCCCGACTTGTACTGGTAGTTTAGTCTGTTGATCTTGTCGTTAGCTTGTTTCTTAGCTAATGTGTTTGTCCTTTTGCAGAATTGGTGGGCGGTGCCTGCTCAGGTATGTGGGAGCTGACCAATCAGAGCAGACTCGGCTTCTCAGGAGGTGGGTCTTAAAGAGATCAGAGCAAAACTGGAGGCTGAAAGGAGCAGTACGCAGTATGCACAGTATGAGAAAAATTCTAACATTATAGCATTTAAATGTAATGGGACCCCCGTAGTACACGTATGAACCTAAAAATTTGCAGAATATGTCCCCACAGATGTATTACAAGACCTGGATACCAGACCAAAACTGTCGTCTATCCAATCCAACATGAATTGCTCGCCTGGTGCATAAAAAGTTTCTAGAGTCCGGGTTAGGTTCTGGGTTATGTTCATTCCATCATGCCTCAGACCCAGCGGCTCCATGACCACAGCCGTAACATCATTCAGCAAAAAAAAAAAAGAAAGACCTTTTTGGGCTTTGGAGAGGTTTTACAAAGGTTAAACCCCCATGGTTTGAAAATATGCAATGCAAAGCATCATAACTGTTCGTGTTTAAACCATTTACAATGGTGGTCTATGGAGAAAATGGTTTTTGGGCCACAGAGGACTTTTGTTGCAATACTGCAACTGGCCACTGGGAAAATTGGAACCAAGGCGTTGCGGCGGCCTGGGATCCAGCTCTTGTGATACATCCATGATAATATCTCAATATGTCTTCTGCTAGTGCATCACTCTTTTAAGTAATAGCCAGGATAAACAGATATTTTTAAAGATGTCTGTTCCAACACCGTGGAGCATAAGCCTAAGAAGCTCCCTTACCAAGAAAGAAAACCTTTTTTTACTTAATTCCTTTTGGTTTTCCAGACCAAAGGAGTGAACATGTGGTCTGAAGTAAGTGTCCTTTCCAACCACTCTCTTTGTCCTTTCTCTGTGTTGCAGACCACACAAGTTTTCAAATGTGAGTGGTTTAAATGTGTACTTTGAGATGGTACTGACACATTCATTTTTTTTTTATTTCTCTTTGTACACAAATGCCAGCAGTGTCACAGGCCAATAATGGTATGTGACTCAGGTTGATAGTGGCATATCAATCAAGTTTTGTGTCAGTGTGGAATCTGTTCAAGTGCCTTTCTGTGTGTGTGTGTATGTGTGTGTGTGTGTGTGTGGGAGCGGTGGGGGGTTTAGTGATAATTCAGCTGTAAATGAGCAACAGCAGGAAGAGATGGTGCAGATTATCGGTGATTTTCCTCCACTAAAGAAAGTGATGATAAGATTTCAGTTAAGTAGGATACCACACAACCTTCCACTGCTGCTTTACTGTGCACACACACACACACACACACCTTTTTTCAAGCTGAACTTCTGCATGTGTGTGCGCATAGGAAGTGATAAAGAGAAACCCAGAGAGGTGAAAAGCATGCCAGTTGTACATCTGTGAAATCTATAGGAACCTTGTCTGTGAATTGTTAACAATTCATTGTCAGTAAAATACATCAGCTCACAGACAGAAGGGCACACCCGGAAAAGACTGAAGGTTTCCAGACTCCTTCTTTCCCAACTCCACTCTGTCTCCTCCTGTCTTCAGGGGAATAACCACTTCAGGTAATTTAATTACCTGGAAAAACAACCACCAGCTCCACCTCCACATGATTACCGGGTTTTAAGCGACAGACTCGACTGCGTGTCAAGTGTTTCCCCTCGAAATCAAATGTTGCATGTAATTTCGGTAATAGACTGAACTGTGTTTTACCTTCCGGAGATATGATCGTCCACAGTCAGAGTCAAGACTGGAAGTAATAAGAGCTTTAGTCTTGCTCACAACATGCCGACAAAACCTCTCTCATCTATCTGTGCGGTTCACAAGCTGATTTCTGTGATTTGTAAAATATCCAAATTTGCTCCCCGTCATCTGCTTTTAAATCGGTCTTATAAAACAAAAACACTCACGAGAAACCAAGATATGATACTTTGGCTTGATTAACACTTGTATGCAAATTTCTTAAAACCGTTTAAAGGATTTGCAGATGGACCACAAGGATAAGTATCTTTTAAGGATTGAACAGCTGAATTTGAGCCTAAAAAGACAAAAGATTGGCCCTGAATGTTGCTTGTGCTCCTTCCTCTGCTCTCACGTGTATGATTTAGGTGTGTTTCAGGGCTTTGGCCTCTTACGGTGCAAAGAAAGACAGACAGGACTGAGACTTCAAATTCAGCATTTTCAGAGAGGTGTGTGGATGGAAAGGCATATTTGTGTGGTGTAGGAGCATGTGAAGACTGTTTCTGCTGTGTGTGTGTGTGTGTGTGTGTGTGGTAGACAAAGAGAGGATGACACAACTAGTTTCTTTGTTGTACAACCCACTTTCACAGGCTTCTAAATGTCTCACTACAGCTGCCAGTTTCACGTCAGAGGATTCAAAAAGCCGTTATAAAACCACACGCAATCAAAACGTGAATGTGTGTTTTTTTTTGTCGGGTCATTTCATTCACTGTCATCCTCTTGTGGTCTTGCTGACTCAATGCTAAAGTTGATCAACTTTAACAGGAAATAGAAAAATGGTAACTTTACATAGACCAGGCATAAAATGCTGTGCAATGCTGAGCCCTTGCAAAAACTGCCCTACCTTTCTCACCCACATTTGTTTCTGTTTGCAGTTTTCCTTGCAGGGTGACAAATTGTGATCAGCAAATATGTCTGACTAAAAAAAAAAAAAACATACACACAGCCTCAAAGTGAATTAGAGGAGCATTATCCCATAAAACAATACCCAGAAGAGAGTGATATCCCAAACTGCAGGGCATGAGCAGTGGCGTGCTGTCTCTCAGACAGGCAGTCTCTTAAGGCCCCAGCAGGAATGGGATGGCATGAATGATGCATGGCTTCACCACTTCCCAAGGCGCCCTACTATATGAGGTGGCTGAGTAACTGAACAGACACACAGTGCATGGCAACTTGGAGAAAACAGACTCTGGGCATGTGAGAAGCAAAAAGTGAGAGGCATGCAAATCTGCAGCAACTCTAAATACACAGAAGCCCAGTTATTGTTTCAGAGAGTGAATGAAAGGAACAGTTTTACACAAAGACACACGCACACACACAAATACACATACATGAATGTGCACGTGTGTGTGAGCATGTAAACATCCAGCATGTGGGTGTATGAGTGTCAGAAAACATGCACACACAAAGGCACATGCAGAAACGTCAGTGTCAGCTGCGGAGGGTGTGCACCTCTAACCATAAACCACAGAACACACACACACACACACACACACACACACTCAAAATACCATTATGCCTTACATACAGCCACTCGATCGAACCTTATTTCACTCAATGACACCATCATGGGATGCTCAGGGCTGTTGATTTTGGGCCTTGTCCTAAATGTTGCTCACTGCTTGGAAATTCTGGGTAAGTCTGCAGGGTTGCAATCTGTCTGTGACTGTCAGCTGTTTATGGGCTTATTTTACTGGCCCTTACGGTCTTGTTTAACCTGTGGCATTTACTAAACAGTGCTGCTGTGGTTTTCCTAACTGATTAGTCCAATTATAAATGCACACGGGCAATAAAGCCACATGCTGAATGCATCTTGAATCTACTAAATAATTACTATTTCTTACTGATGCCATGCTGGTATTGTCACTCTGGCAGACAGTTCATTAGTATTGGTCAATGCTGTCACCTGAAACCACATTAGTTTCTTTACAGCCTTTCAAAGTTAATATATGAGCGTCTTTAAGGTTTCTTTTCTTTGTGTAAGGGGAAAACCCTCTGCAGGCTAATGTACGCTTTAAGGTGCAGATTAAAACCATTGTTTCTGCAGAGTCACTGAGACTTCCAGCCAGAGATGAAAGCTTTAAATGTGTGAAAAAGTTCTGTTGTTTAAGAGCCGAAAGTCTTATTTGTTTACCACATCCCCAGTCTGCAGAGGAAGAGATGCTGTGTGCCACGAGTATTAGTAGTATAGTATTTGGTGAGAAAAAGAAGGCCCTGGGGCTCAGGGAATATGATGCAGTGCATGAATACCTGATTTCTTTCTCAGTTATTACTTAGTTTGTGTCCTTAAGGTGTGCCTCTCTCATGCTTGGCTGACATTTATTTTGGCAATAACCTGCGAGGGCAAATGAATTATAAACCCACAAGGCATAATTGAACCCGTACAGCATATTTATTTCTCTCTCTGTGTCCTTTCCTCTTAAAAGGCTTTGGAGGCTCTCCACATTGTTTCCATTTGCTGTGTTGTATAGTATGACTAACAGCATTTCAGCTTTAGCCGTGCTCGATGCAAACTGTTTGATTTAGACTGCAGCAGCTGTATATTCAATGGTTTTCACATTTATATATTTATAAAGCAGAATAGAAGTTCTTGGCTTCATCTGGCTGATGGAGCTGAAGTGCACTTTGATAAAGTCGGCAGAGGAAGCAGGATGAAAGGGACTTGGTATGCACTGGAGTCTGCGCACTGTCCTTTCTGCAAGTGCTAAAACCTGTCAGCTTCTATTAAATGTCCTTTCCTCTGAAGCCTCCCCTAATCATAGCTGATTTCTCAAGTGAGGAGGGAAGAGGTCGTTGGTGTCTGAGTATGGATCAGGGTGTAACTTTTGGACTGTTTTCATTTCATTAACATAATGGAGTCCTCTATTAAATATATACACGGAGGGGACAAAGCCACATTTGTCAAGTGTCATTGTGTGAACAAAGTCTAACTCCATCTCAAAATGTATACCTTAATATCATTTATGGGTTGCAGCTCCATGTTTTTAGTCATGAAATGAAAATAGCAACTTTTCAATGGATTTTCATGAAATTTTGAACATACAGTCGTGGTCCCCAGAGGATGAATCCTAACGACTTTGATAATCTCCTGACTTCTTATTTAGCACCTCCAGTTTTGTTATTCAGGTGAGATATCTCAACACCTACTGGATGGAAATGTATATTTGTGGTCACCAGAGGATGAACCCTAATGACTGACCATAGCCTAACTTTTCCTCTAGTGCCTCCATGAGGTTGACAATTGTGGTTCAGAGTGAAATATCTGTTGGCTAGATTGCTGTGAAATTTAATTCAGATATTCATGCTCGCCTCAGGATGCATTTTGATAACTTTAGTAAATGCCCTCCCTTCTCACCTGGCGCCACCATTGGTTCAAAAGTTCAATCTGTCCAATAGAGAGCTTTGGTTTGCAAGCCAAAAGTAACTTCAGTTTTTTACTCGTTCAACTCTTCTTGGTTACATGTGTAATCTGCGCTTTTGTATTTATTCTTTGAAGTTTTAACATTTAAGCTTTCTTGTGATTGTTCATTTTCGCATTGCCATTTCTCAATATCAAACATTTTCCATTTTCTCCTTTCACTAAAGAGGACTACTAAAGGATAAGTGGGTACAGCTACATCATGTTAGCATCATCACTGTGAGCGTGTTAGCCATACACTCTTTAGTCTTGTTCATATTGATTAGTCACTGGCATGTTCTAGTTATGATATAATGACTCAGGATTTCTTAACCACTGAGCCGGTTAGTTTGTCTCATCCATCACAGTTTCACTTGATTAGTGAACGACAATGAGATGAGCGGAAACCCCTTTCATAGGCACAACGGCGGACATCTATCAGCCTGCTGTCCGTCCTCTCAGGAAGAGGAACAATCGCATTTTCCCCGTCGAGACATTTCTGCTTTGCCAGTGTTTGCAATTTCAGGGCTGTTCAGGTGACCTTTGACCTCTCATTATTATTGAACATTGTATCACTCTCTGTCTCAGAGGTGGGTGAAAAGTCGGATACTGAGATCACACACATCACAGCAGTGCTGGGAGAGGACGTGTACCTGAGCTGTAGGTATCTGGGCCAGGATGAGATCCAGAGCGCCGAGTGGAAGCGCCTCATCAAAGCCAACTCCAAAGTTAAACGACTGGCGGGCTTTAAACATGGCGAGCCGTTTAGCCGCAACATTGACTTCTCAGAGCCAGACTCTCTCACCAACCTCACAGTTAAGATGAGGGTGTCCAGTGTGGAAGCAGAGGGAGAGTACATCTGTGAGTTTCAGTCAGAGGATGAGGATTATTCTAACAAAGTCTTCGTCATTGTATTAGGTAAGCCAAGCCAATCATGTGTGCAGTATTTTTTTTATTTATTCACCACTATGTTAATAAACTGCGGTGATAAGGTTGATCCGGGACATGCCTAATTCATTTAATGACATGTTTCATTCATTCACAGCTCAGCCTGATATCCAGATCCTGGTGAATGCAGAGACCATAAACGGCTCTCACTACCAGTCGGTGTCATGCTCTGCCATTGCTGGCAGGCCTGTGGCTCAGATCAGCTGGCTGGTCAACGGCCTTCCTCCCCCAGATTACCCTTTCACCGTGAACACGAGTGAAACTGCTCACTCAAACGGCACCTCCACCCTGAGCAGCATCCTTCGCTTCCCCACCCATCTGCAGGACGAGGACAGCGTGACCTGCGTGGTCCAACATCCGACCCTCCCAAACCCCAAACTCACCACAGCGAGGGTGGAAACGTACAGTAAGCTGACATGGCTCACAGCCATGCGTGTCAGTATTGTTGTGTTTGTACATCTGTGAGCTGAGGTGACATATTGTTCTGCATCGCCTGTCGGAGTTTTGTAATCTTGCATCATGACTCAGCATCTTACAACACAATAGCCTCCTCCAGCTGATTTTTCACACGGGTCGTTTCTTCTCACTCTGCTCCACATACGGTGAAAGACCATAAATCACATTGCACAGAGCGATGCATTCATGTGGGAATGCACTCTTTCACTGGCGTCGAGCATATGGAACATCATAATACAGCAGCAGTCCAGTAACTGACTGATAACAATACCAAACCACCATCTTGCACAACGTAAAGTATTAATGGAAGGTGCATAGATCAAAGAATCTTACATGAGAAAGAACAAAAAATGCAGTGCACTCGCTTTGTTCCACAGCCTTTTATCAGGTAAAATCAAAGCTGTTATAGTCAGTATTTTCATATGGATCAAATGACAGCAGTATATAAAACAAGGGGCTGGTCCTGACCTGCATCTGCAGTTTACAAAGCATTTTAGCATCTTATCAGCTCAATGATTTGATTTTCGGGCCTGCGTGTCTGTTTTGGTTCACTCTTAGCAGTGTTGCTTTCACACACTGCAGAGAAAAGCTCTGATTAATCCACTTTACATTACCTGCTCAGCACCTCAGGAGCTGGTGTAGACCAATAATGGAGCTAAAATCAGAATGACTATTGGATTTAGATTCATCAGGTGGCCAGAAACATGGCTCCAAATGAATCCTGATGTTGCTCCCTATATGCATAACATGTAAAGAAACAACTATTTGCAAACCAGTATGCAAATTAACTTGACAATATGTCAATGTCTGCTTTCGCTGCTTCCAAGTGGCAGAAAAGTTAGGTCATGTAGATTTAAAATGATAATATATATGACTTTACTGATGTTTTTTTTCACCTAGTTGGGACATTAGGCTGCAGATCCCCAGATGAAACAATGAATTTGCACTTTTAATTGCATCTTGTAGTCAAACATGATTCATGCCAAACATTAGCACATACAACCCCGGCTGGAAAGAAAACGCAAATACAAAAGATACAAAAACACACAAAACTTTGTTTCTTTTGTCGCCTTAGTGTCTCAGGAACTGAGCCAGCAATCTAAAAGTTCATACGCCATATATGTGCTCTGGTTCCCGTGATGCATGCACTGCCTCTATCTGGCACACGTAAGTCGAAATTTGTGGCCCAAACAAACCAACTAAAGGCTCTTATGTGCCGATTCAGTTGGAGCATAGTGTCCAGAGCCCTGCATGGAAACAGTGGACAGTCATAAGGCGGGCTGTATGGTAATGATCCTATTAGCATGAGCCAGACCAGCCAGCACATTTGTCCATGATGCGTTCACACTCCACTGAAGTACTGCAGCTTCGGTAATTTCTTTAACTGCAGTGATTAAATCCACACAGAACTGTAGGTGTTAACAGATGGGATTTTTAAAGCCGAAGTGCTTTAACGCACTTTAATACCTTTCCCCAACACCGGGGTTATTATGAGGTGTTAGCTCACTTGTCTTACTCATTAGGGATGGCTGGCTATTGTATGACAACCCAAGTTTTATGTATTTGATAATAGACTGATCTCTGCTGATTCCCTGTATTAAAGCCTGCAGTTCTCCCAGCTTTGGTTGGGCAGCAGCTGGGCCAGACATCTGCTCTCAGCTGCAGCCCGGCCAACAGATGGGACAGGTGATAAGCCGAAGTCAGCACTCTCCAAAACCCAAGCAGAAGCCCCTTATAGCCTGTGTTTAGCTAACATTCAGCTCATCCGGCCATGGTTTCCTACTTAACAAAAACACCCGAGCCTCAGCTTACTATCTGACTTTTTAATTTACTGGAAAAAACATTAGACATGTGAAAGAATAACTCTTCTCGCCTTTCTTCCTGCTCCACAGCAAGGCCAAATGTGACCATTAAAGCAGAGATGATACAACAAGGAGGAAGTGAGTTCTGGGTGGTCTCTTGCGTTTCATCTGGAGGGAGACCTGACACTGACATCTCCTTGGCTTTGAACGCTGATGAAGAGCTGCAGAGAGAGAACAACTCAGACTCAGACATAAAAACAAGCTCAGTCGTCCTCCCTGCAGCCGTGTATGAGGGGCATAATGTCACCTGCGTGTTTGACCACCCCAAATTCCCACACAAAGTGTCGCGAGTCATGACACTGCCGTCTTTTTGTGAGTACCATCAGTGCTTTATGTTTGCTGTTGCTGATGAGGTAGAAGTCACAGAAATCAGAGATGTGCTTTGTGTTCTGCAGATTTGTCAGGAGCTCAGTTGTGGAACTCAAAGCTGGGAGGCAACACTGATGACTTCCAAGACACTGAATCTTTAGAGCTGCAGGAAGGAGAGAGTGACACCGTCATCAGCCTGCAGGTCACGGGGAATGTGCCGCGTTACAACGTTACCTGCAAAAAGTGAGAAAGACATGTTGTTAAAGGAGCACTCCATAGATTTTACACATGATGTTCAGCCTACACCTCAACGTGAGAAAACAATGTGAGAAAACAGTAACTCCTCTGTGGAGCCCGCGTTGTCACTTGGGAATGTCAAGATTAAAAGACATGAGTGATGTAAAATCTGGTAACCTCTGGCCTGTAAATGTATACAAGTGTTTTTGACACAAGTGGCTTTTTTTCTCATCCAAACAAAACAAATATTCAGAAACAGGTAAAATCAGTGCCACTTTTTTCCTCATACTGAAACAACTTACATATCCTGTGGAGGATGTGGTGAGACATTTGGTGGCATCAAACCACAAGTGATAGACAGCAGGAACCAGATTTAGACACATTTCCTGACTGAAATAAAAAAAAAATTTCAAGATTTAACTGTAATATTTTAAGACTTGTTGAACATTAAAACTGCAGCATAAAATTCCTCTTTGTACATTTGCTTCTGTGTCCTTCTAGAGATGACGGGCCCTTGCCTGAGGGAGTGGAGCTGCTCGGCAGCAGCCTCACATTTCGGGGTCCTGTGGAGGATCAGCATGCTGGCCTGTATGAATGTTTCTTCTCCTACCATCACCTTCAAGCAACGCTTAAGTTTATTCTCGCAGTCAAACCTTCAGTCGCACAGCTTGGTAGGTGAAACTCCTTGCATCGATTTGTTTTAAGACTTTCATGAATACATTTGGAATGTCCTGCATTGTCCAACTATGAAATATTGATGTGGAGCCTTCTCTCCGTGCCCCTCCTCTCAGTTCCTCCCACCATACGAGTTGATTTGCGGACTGAAGATGGACGCAGGGTGATAGAGTGCTCAGCAGCTGATGCCGTTCCTGCAGCCAACATGTCCTGGCTTCTACCAGAGGGTGTGTCTGGAGTCTCTTGGTTCAATTTCACTTCTCATAATGGAAGCCACTCTGTCAGGGGAGTTTTACTCCTCCCTGCCTGCTCGCCTTGGGAGCTCACTGCAGAGTGTGTGATAAATCACCCTGTGTTTGAGGAGCCAGAGAACAGAAGCGTAGCACTCCCTCTGTGCGGTATGTCTAACAAATCAAGCGATGGATAATTTTGTCTGAGTAGCACACATATTTGGTCATGTGAGGGTATCACAGATTTAATATTTTCTCAAAACCTTCCCTGTGGTTTAACTTCTCTCTCCCACACAGCTCGCCCCAACGTCACCATCAACTCCAGCACTGAGTGGAACGACGGTGACGAGTACACAAAGGTAGACTGCTCTGTGGACAGTGTTGCCCCTGCAGCAACCATAACCTGGCATGTTGGAAACAGCGACAACAGCTTTGATGTGTCAGAGACTGAAGTCCAGGCTGATGGTTTGGTGTCGGCCCGTAGCTCTGTGCACTTCTTGTCTTCTTTGTATTCTGGTCAGAATTTGACCTGCATGGTGGAGCATCCGAGCCTGGAGGCACCAGAAGAAAGGACAATACAGATTCTTGTGCGCAGTACGTTATTTCTTCCTCCCAGATATTTCTCTCAGTGATACACACAAAGCTCAGCTGCCCATCCCCTTCCTGCAACTGCTTGTTCTCTTTTTCAGGAGCCCATCTGCTGAGTGTGTCTGTGGTGAGACAGCAGGACTCTCCCCTCTGGCTGGCGGTGTGTGACTGCAGAGGAGAGGCTGTTGGGACGAACCTCGCCTGGGTCCTTCCCGAAAATGCCCAAAGCCAAACATCCCTGCACTCAGAGTACGAAGGCCGCATCCAGAAAGCCAGGCTGACTTATCGGTTTCCTCTGGCCCTTCATGAGGGACAGAACCTAACGTGTGTGTATCAGTTTGAGCATGGAGCCACAGAGAAGAGGACCATTCACATCCCCAGATACCGTGAGTTTAGCAGAAACAACACTCGTATGAACATCTTTTTTTTTTCCAAGATTCAGATTCAAGACCTTAATTTGTCACATACACAGTCATACGCAGTATAATGTGCAGTGAAATGTTTTGAGTGCCTTTTCCAGACTGAAACAATGATAAAATGAAATAAATATGAAATAACACACAAAGTGAAACAATAAGAGGAGAAACACAAGATAAATATATATATATATATATATATATATGTGTGTGTGTGTGTGTGTGTATATATATATATATGTATATATATGTATATACGTGTATAAAGATAGAGATAAATAAATAAATAAATCTGAAACCTGTACAGAATATGGACGCATAGAAATTCACCTGACTGTATTCAGACATCAAAGACACAAGGTTCATCCTTATTGTTAAACTGACTTCTCTGCAGATATCTCTGTGAGAACCTTAAACCACACGACTCCTCTGCAAAGCCGCTACAGCGAAAAGGCTACCGTACCCAGAGTGACTCTCCAGGAAAATCTTCGCAAGCAGAGACTACTGCTCAGAGTCGAAGGCAATGTGCCAGAGTACGACCTCAACTGTAAAAGGTGGTGTGTCCTCTATTATCCGTTATCATCACGATGTAAACACCTGAACCAAACTCAACATTCTCCCCATGTAAAGGAGCCGATGCACTCTGCGTTCTGATCCATCAGCTTGAAAATATAAACTGGATTGTTTCCACGACATGAATCTCATCCAGCATAATTCTGACATTAAAGTATTAGTTGTCATTGTCGACAAATCCCATCCCAAGTTGATCCTACTAACAAGTATTGTCTGTGTAGCCACAGCCTGGTATATGTGACTCCTCTGTGCTGTGGTCCCACTATTAAAATGTGGGCACTGCAGTTTATTTTGAGTCAATCCCACATGCTGCCATAAATACTCACTAGAGCACCAAATGTATAATGCACATTTATTCCTGTTATGTATGTGAGCAGCATTTGCTAAAACCTGCAGTGCCCAGCTTTTTTCGAAAATTACTGAGCCTTTTTAAAACAAATGAAACATCATATTTGTGGTGTAATTTTGGAGGTTCATGTCTTTAGAAAGAACAGATGTGCTTTGAATTGAGTTGAGTGCCACAATCAGGGTAGAGAAGTCACTGGTCTTTTAAAATGTTTTCTTCCCAATGTGAAAAATATAAATTCCAGCCTCGTCCTTCTTTAGCTAAAAGTTTCTTGTGTTTCAGGAGTGACGGCTCACTTGTCCCAATGGAAGGGGCTGCGATGGTCTTCCAGTCAGAGCTCACAGAGCGGGACGAAGGCCTGTACACCTGCTGGGCGTCCTTCTATCACCACACAGCCATTGTCAACATTCAAGTGGAGGTCATGAGCGAGGACAAGCTGTTTGGTGAGTGCCATGATGTGTTTTCCATCTACAGCCACGTTTAGTCTGATCATTATCAACACACCGAGGTATGTTATCAGACTTTCCTCTTGCATTTGCTGCTTTGAAATTTGCGCCTGTGCATGTGTTTCAGCGCTGGTGGCCATGATCTGCATCTCTTCGGCCTCTGCCCTCACGCTCATCTTCATCGTCACTCTCTGGGTGTGCTGGTGAGTTAAATGCCTCCACAGGTGACAGGTTGCAGCTCAGCAGGTGATGTGTTGACAGGCAAACGCGGCTGGTGGCATAAAATTCGAGACAAACAGGATGCGCGGATCGTTAACCCAACTCACCAAAACCGTGCTGTTATTCACAAACAGGATGTAATGTGGCTGAGGCAGACAGGTTCGTCTGCCACCACAGCCCTGCTTGTAGACAGGTAGAAAATGTTTGTAGAGAGATTTATTTTCCAGTTTTCTGCTCTGGCTTTTAGCAGTGTTACTTCTGGCATTTTCTGCAGTAGGCTGCTGTTAGTTGGCCCATTATCACCAATGCCACATTGCAAAAACAAAGGTAAAAGGTTCAACAAGTCCACATCATTCGGAAGTTATTAGTATAATGAAATTCGAGCTGCCATTCATCAATAAGAAAAACTCCACAAATCCAATCTTATTGCTGTTGGAAAAAAATCAGTGAGTCACTCATCTTTTACGACTGATGTGGGATATCTGTCACGATCCTCTGACTGTTTATGGTTTCTGCTTGCAGGAGCTTGCACATTTCCACATTCACTGCCAAATGTAACTTCTCTAAAGAATGTTTGTCAGGCTCAGATCGGGTCCCACTGTGAGCGCAGCTGCACTGTGCTCGCAGTGGGACCAGGAGTTCTTTCAATAGGCCTACCTCTCTGGTCAGAACATTTGGTCAAGGTGCCATTGGCAGACAGAGCCTTGGTCCCTTTATCCCTCGCCCCAGTGGGAGGGTCCTGTCAGGCTAATTTGGGAAGGTCAGTCACATAGCGTACAACGGTGTACACAAGACAACATGACTCCCCGGGAGTAAAGCTATTTTGGGACTAACATCACACCCCCTGCCTTCCCTCCCACCCTCTCCTCCTTCATTGGGGACATTTTTTGACGGCTTCATTGAGTTGATGTCACTGAGGTCATAATGTACACAGTGAGCTGCTGCTTGTGACATCAGAGATCAATGATGAGGACGGGGGTCACCACTCATCTCCATTGATAACGCTGTCGCATGATGCATTCACACCTGCAACCTGTCCATCTGAAACTGACTCAGTGCGCCAGATTAAGTCACAGTGCCACCTAGTGGTGCTGCTCAGCCTTACAAGTTCCTCAACTACAGAATTATTCATGATTCACACAATATTTTTGTTCTGTTTTGCAGCAAAACAAACAGCAAGAATCAATATAAGGTGGGACTACATTCAGTGAACGTGCAAGTTTAAGTTTATTTTCCTCTAGAAATATGATTCTGCAAATCTGAGCACAAAGTGAATAATGCTTCGACTTGTTTGCTCTTCTCTCTCTCTCTCGCTGCTGCTCTCGGTCATCCAGAAGCAGGAGTGTCTCTCGGCCTTGACATCTCTGATGCAGGAGCCCGGCTCTCCTGAGATGAAGAAGCCGGGAGTGATGGAAAAAGACAGTAAGGAATTCGCTCAGCTGGTCAGTTACTCCATAGTCATTGACGTCAAGAGCACAGTGTGAAGATGAAAGGGGCTTTGCGGAGATCTGGATCACACATTCAGCTTTATACTGCACACAAACTGGAACTGCAGCACTGTTCATGGTTTAAGTGTATTTTTTACGTGTCAGCATTATAAATGAGAGGATTATCTGTTTATGTACTGAAATATCTGTTCTTTTTAAAGTTGTATAGTTTTGACTGATTGGCTTTAGTACTTGTGCACTTTTTTATCTTACTTGAATTTTGTACTGCAGTCACGTACATTGTATTTTCCAGTATTTCTCAATAAAAACCATCCAAATAGATCATTATTTCTCCAGTTTGCTGTTTTGTTTCCCACTGCAGCCATATGACTGTAGTACAGCAAACACATTTCCTCGGCTGTGACTTTAGCTACACACCATCTGTCCTTGTGATATCTTTGGTCGACTAAATGAGTGAAGGACCATCTGCTGTGGCAACAGGAGTGATTCTATAAATATTACAGTAAACCATCCAGATGTAGACAGACAGACAGCCAGACAGACAGGCCGCCTGCATCAGGTCGCAACGCTGTTACACCCTCTTGTGGCAAGTCATCACACACACACACGCACATACAACTGAGAAAATCGTGTATTTAAAAATGTTATATAATAAACCTGTAATTTTAATTGTTTTCTAGTTTTAGTGCCACACAACAGCTGCAACAAAAGCTGAGTGTTGGTGTTCATCTTAAAAATGTTGTATTTCATTTTTTTCCAGAACAATCTTACCATTTACATAACTTCTTTTCTTATAAAATGCACTAGATTGGTGGCCTATATATAATGAATGTATCTGGGGTCAGTTCACTGATCATCATCTTGAACCAAAGACAAGTGAAAGAAACCTGCACGCACTCGGATGTTGATTCCACGTGACGACACAGAAATATGCTGAATGCTGCTTCAACTCTGATTTGGTTGCTTCAAAATGTGACAAGCACCACATTTAGATAAAAAAAATGTTCAGGCGCTGCTTTGAATGAATGTCCTCTCACATTAACTCATCTTTTCTTGTAGACACAAGCCCTCAACTGCAGTCCAAATTTCTTCACATTTTCAGGAGAATCTCCCGTCTTCACGCATTCAAAGGAGTAGAAGTGAGTGTTCTCTGTGTCCTAAAGAAAGAAAAACAAAGCGCCAAATGTTCTTTACAATCAGTCCCTGGGTAGATTTCCAATATTGTGTGCAGGCAAACTTTAGAGAGGCAGCTCTAAGCCATCAAGTGATTTAACTCTTACTCAGACCGAGCTGTTTAAATAGCGTTCTCTACCTTTAATACATTTAACCAACTCTCTCTGTTGCCAACAATAAACCAGCTTGCTGAATACTATTTTCTGCCTGAGGTCACCACAGCTGCATGCTATCAATTATAAATCACCAGCTGCCAGCTACCACCTGCCTCTCTGAGCAAGCTGGCGTCTTAAAAAAGGAGAAAAACATACCTGCAGCGAGAATAAACATTCTGCATGTTTTGTGTGTTTAAGCAAGACTGTACAGCTATGTGTAAAATGAAGATGTCTTCATGCTTTGTTACCTCACCTTGGACACCATCTTGAATCCCAGACCTGCCAGTGCAGAGATGAAGCTCCGCACGTTCTCGAACCTGCTGGCCACCTCTGCTATTTTAAGGACGCCCCTGTAATAATTGACAAAAATAGTTACACAAACATTGACTGTCGCTGTTGTTAGTTTGTTTTGGTCATTGTTGTTTCAGTTACTGTTTGTAGTGGTTGCTTATCTATGTTTGATCTATTGTCTGTGTCTATTCCTTTATTACAGTCTCATATTATGGGTTTTATCCTCGAAAGGACAAATTAGCTGTGACTAGAGGTCCAACATACATTTTGTTAGTTGGTAATTTTCATTTTAATCAAATATGACAATGCCTACATGCATCATCCCTGACAAATGAATTAACTAAATAGAATAAATAGTATACATACAAAATGTTCATTCTTTTGCTGATTTAATGTCACATATTTTACCTCATCTTTAACACACGATTGGCCTCTGCTAGAAAATCTGCCAGGTTGGTTCCCATGAGAGAAAGGCAGAACACAGCGATGTCCACAGAGTCGTCACGAAGCGGGACCTGCACGCAGAGAATGTGTTTCATTTGCTAACAATCACACAGTCTGTACACGAATTAGTGCGCACACACACACACTGAACCACGGAGCACGCACTCACATTGGCCATGTCGCAGACTGTGACGAGATCGCATGTGGATGCCAAGTCGAAGCTGTGCACTTTGTTCTTCACGCTGCGTGCTATTTTACAGTCGCCGCAGCCAAAGTCTGCAACCACCAGAGAGGGAGGCCTGAAATAAACAACATGCAAAGATGTGTTTACAATCAGCGGATATTAAACCGAGAGGAACAGATCATCTTTAAATAAAGTCTAAACAGAGGCAAAAAAAAAAAAAAAAAAAAAAGCAGCCACAATTGTTTATCCTCTCCCAAACTGCTGACATTACCTACCCCATACCCCATTGACCTCAGCAGAGCAATGCCTACAGGTTTACTGTGTACAGCAGATACACAATGTAGACTATGGGAGTTTTGGGCCCACAGTACAATTACCTGCCTGATGAAGACATATATTCTTTAACAATTTCAGAGGCGAAGAGAAGTGGCACTTTTAATGGCTGAAACTAAACAAGTGTGTCGGGCTCACACTTTATGATGCTGTATTGATCAGTGAAAGGATCTAAATTCAGTAAACCTATTAAATTAAACGAACCACTGCTCTCTGTTCAAAATGTGCTCAATCGTGCAGCTTTTGAGTTTAAGCTTTCAAATCTTATGTGTAACCAAATAATCTAAGCTCAGACGTCCACTTCCTGGCGTTTTATGGCTTCCAACCACATCGTCCTCCTCAGCCGGCTCCTTGGGTGTCCTGAAGTGTGAGACTTTGATTTCAGCTTGTTGTGTCGGAGTCGTGCTTGTCGTCACATGACCTGACTTTGGCTCTAAGGCCATAAAAGGACAGCTGAGCCAGCTCCTGATGCTGCTGAGGAAGACCTTGAGGATGCAGCTGAAAGCTCCAAAAACGTTTGACCTTATACAGAACTGTTCTTGAAGGTCACAAACCTTAGTTTGACTTTAGGAACCGAGATACTCATCTCTACCTTACAGAACTGCTCAAATTACATCCAAAATATGATGCTGAGTATAACGTCTCACTTTTGTTTAATGTAAGAGATGATGGCATCCACGGGGTTGGCGGGCCACCTCTGAACCTGGGCTGTGTATCCTCTGTGGTAGACCCAGAACGCCTCCGGATCCTGTTTGAACATGTGCTTGGCCTCGCCGCTGGTCGTGCTGTACAGAACCTCGTTAATGTAGCGGAAACGTGCCGACTCCAAGCGCTGCTCCATGCGGAGCCTGAGGGAGGCCGAGCGGTCCTGCTTCACCTCTTTTTCTGCTGCCGCCGGCTCCGCTCTCGCCGCCGGCTCCGCTTTCGCCACCGCAGGGCTCTCACGTTGGTCTGTTTCCTGGCTGTGGAGTATTTTGCGCAGCTTCTCTCTTTTCAGTCTCTGTGCTTTGCTCATCTCTTGTCTTTTCATGGGGGGCTGCTGCTGATCACCTGTGTGCGGCACTTCAGGTTCATCTGCTTTCTGGTTTGAAACGTCAGCAGAAGATTCAGTTGTGCCTTTTACAACTTTGCCACCCTTTTCTTCTCTGAGTGTCTGTGTTTCTGATGCACAGGACTTGTCAGTGTCCTCTTCAGCCCTTTTCCTCTTCTGTGGTTTACATTCCTTTTTCTTGGCTGAAGTCAGACTGACTTTTTCACTGTTGTTGCCATTGCTATTTGATTCTGTTTTGACTTCCTCTTTTGGCTGCTGTTTCTCCACAGATTCTGCTTTGTTTACTTCCCCTCCAGGTTTGTTTTGGCTGTATTTATTTTTATATTTCCTCTTGTTCTTCATTTTGTTTTTCCACTGTTGTCTGCTCAGTGTCTTTGTGTTCTCCGGTTTGTTTACGTTCACCTTTGCAGAATTTGTCATTTCTTTGCCTGTTGTCTCACCCACAGATGTGGTGTGTCCCTTTGGGGCCCCTGTAGGGAGAAAACATCTTAACATTATTTCATGTTAAAGTTAAATTGTGTGAACATCAACATTGTACAGTTTCTGAATCACTGTGAAACACTGGCTAAAATCTTAAACTTTAATTGCTCACCAATTTTGTTGTCTTTCTTCCTCTTTTTTGCTTCAAGCTTCTTCTCACCAGTCTGATCTACGTCACCATTCTCTTGCTGCTCTCCCGTCGACTCCGCTTGCTTTCGCTTCTTCCTCCGTTTCTTCTTTTTCTTGCTGTGCGATGGGGCCACTTCTGTCTCACTGTCACTGTCCTGCTGATGGCCGTCACTCTTCCACTCTGGTACTGACCCCAGAGTCTGCAGCGTGCGCAGCAGGCTCTTCTTTCCAACACCCCTGGACTGATCAAGGGATGAGTTCAGACAATATAATTAGTCTTTTAACTGAATAAATAAAAACATATAATAAAAACAATGTTGAGATAAGCAGAAAATTGTCCAGTATTGATACAGGGTGACTTTTTATGGTCCTGTGGAAAAAAATCCCATTTTTTTTGCTTTGGATTTTGGATTTATACAACTCAGGATACTAAATAAAACCAGTGGTGGAAGA
Organism: Pempheris klunzingeri; assembly: GCF_042242105.1. Lineage (NCBI taxonomy): Eukaryota > Metazoa > Chordata > Actinopteri > Acropomatiformes > Pempheridae > Pempheris > Pempheris klunzingeri. The sequence goes on along the minus strand of NC_092015.1, from coordinate 8,234,284 downwards.
AGTAAAAGTAGCAATACTACAGCGTAACAATACTCCATATTTCATAAACCAATCATGTGTTTGGTCTGTAAAATCTTGATTTGAAAAGTAACTAGTAACTATAGCTGTTACATAAATGTAGTGAAGTGAAAAGTTGAATATTTCTCTCTGACATGCAGTGAAGTAGAAGTATAAAGTGGCATAAAATGAAAATACTTAAGTAAAGTTCCTGGAAATTGTACTCAAGTACTTGAGTAAACATATTTGGTTATTTTCCACCACTGGAAAAAGCCATAAAAACACACACCAACAAAGCTGTTATCGAACAACTGGCTACAGCTGCAGGCAGGGTTGGGTAGGAATGGATCAGCCTGTATGTCAGTGGGATTACATAATCACATCACAAAAATAGTGACTATAATCAGATTACATTTGAAGAAAATCTGTAATTAGATTACAGTTACATTATTATTATTATTGGTTACCTTATCAAAACAGCCTTTAATTCCTCAATATCACCATCATTTACACAAGACTTACTAACACTTACACAAAAGAAACACTTTGTCTTTATAAGGGTGATTTGATTTCAACAACTGTAAATGCCGAATGTGCAAAATGCATTTTTATATAAATTGAAAATGTTTTCAGACACTTAAAAGAGAAAAAACTAATGTTTGTGGAACTCAGTGTTTGTGGATGTGTCCATTTTTTAGTATAAAGGTGAAATATTTTCAATGTTTGATTTTGAAGTAATCCAAAACTATTCAGATTAGAGAAAAACTAATAACAAAAACTGCCATATGATTTGTGTTCAGTAACAAGTAGGCTACATTTCCAAGTAATCCGCTCCAACCCTGGCAGCAGGTAACTTAGCTGAGTGTTTACCTTGACATTTGTGCTGCTGTTCACAGTGCTTTTAAGAACAGTTTGATTGAGGAGTTGAACATCTTGTCCGTCACTCCAGTCTTCATCCTCAATAAACATGTTTCCCCTGTGAGGAAAAAACAAACGTGTTAATAGAAAAATCCCTGCTAATGTCACTTCTTCCGTACTGAGGAGCTAACTGCTAATTCAGTCACTCACCGTTTCGTCTCTGATGCTGCGAAACGAGTCGATTCTCTCGTCAATCGGCTTCTTTGGCTGTTGAAGGTGTTTGTATGAAAATGTTTTATTTAATGAACATGTGATTATGTCCAGTAGTTACGGGGATTTATGCTCCAAAGCAAAAGCCACGTTGGTCTGTCTCATGTGCGTGAAGGAAGCAAAACAGAAGAACACAGGCGCATGTGGATGACGTAGGCACACCAGAGACCTCTGGGACATGAAGTTCTTCGCGCTAATGTCGTTAAATGAATAAGCAAACAAGTACATAAATAAATTAATAAATAACTGTTGTTATTCGGGAACTTCAGTATTAATAAAAACTGATTTAGATGTTATAACCCAATTACAAGAAACAAACCATAAACAGACACACATATATAAACCTATGTACTATGTATTTCCATCAGTATGTTTATGCAGTATACTGTGTATCTTCTTTAATCTAGTCTAAACTGTGTGCACTTTATATGAATATATTTATATATTTCCCAAACAGGGGTTTGATAAACCCACACACTTTAAATGTTTTCTGTTATTGATATTCTGCTTTTATGTTTCGTCTAAACTTTAGTCAGTTCTTAAACTTTGTAACCTACAGTTGAAATTAAAAACTTGGAAAAAAAGAAAATGATTTTTAGCTGAGGTGTTGTACTGTAACTAAGTACGTTCACTCAAGCACTACACTCGAGAACTTATCTTATCTTATCTTATCTTATCTTAATAAGAAGCATCATCATACCATATCGTATCGTATCGTATCATAGGGCATAATACCATATTAGTGTGTCGTATAAAATGTGCACATGCCTGTAACCTGATGTTTTGTTGATTTTAAAAACTCTGACCTGAGGCTATGAATATTTTTGACCTGTTGCAGTTCTCCATGTCGCATGTAGGAGGCGTCTCTCTCCTCTTCCTCCACTAAACGTCATCACGTACGTACGCACGGCAGCGCTGAGGGTGTGGACGTCCCGCAGCATTCAATCTACTGGAGACAACATAACGCTGCTAATAGCCCTCCCTAACTGCTCTACACCGCAACAGGCCGACAAACCTGGTAAGTCTGTAGCCGTGGAGGCCAATGTATTGTCAGTTTGAAGTGTTTAAACCACTAAAGTATGTTTTGAAACAAACGGGAGGAAGCCCGCGGCGTCAGGGTACCGTTAACGTTAGTTAGCTTGTTAGCCAAACCTGGCTGTGGCTCATTTAGTCAGGCAGAAGATGCTAACTTCGCTAATGTGTGGAGCTAATCTAGTCACTTTTAGTTATAAATCGAGTATAAAGAAAACACACGGTGCTGCGGACAGGGAGAAGAAACTGAAATGAGCTAGTGAGTGTTAGCTATGAAGCAGTGCAGCTAGTCAGACTGCTGCACAGACAGTGAATTGTCCACCGTGGGCTCATTACTGTGACACCAGTCTGCTGCAATTATTATGTGAACTACATGTAGGAATCCCTCTAAATCACCTTAAAGTCCTGTTTCTAACCTGCGGATTAACAGCATGTTAAGTTGAGCTGCAGCTATCGTTAACATCTTGGCTTAGTCAGACTTTAAACATTTGTAGATCTTTTTTGATTGTGTCTGTGATAAAAAGTCAAATATTGTGATCCCAGTTCTTTGGTCTACTTTAATACCACATTTTCTAACCTCATCATTGTCTATTGACCTTAGCAAATATTTGTATTTATCCTTTGTTATTTAATCAGTAAGTAATTCCATTCAGGTTGTGTGAAATATGAATACTGCTTTATCCACTTGTATTTGTGATTGTGATTATTAAATTGTTTTGCTGCTTGATAGTCAAATTAGGGCTGCACTTAATGTACTAGATTACTTACATTATCAGTTAATCTGCTTAATATTTTCTTGATTAATCATATAGGCTCTAATAAATTAAAGTTTAAGAAAACTGAAGGTGACATCTTCCAGCAGCTTGTTTTGTCTGATCCGTGATCCAAAATTGTTCAATCCAACATCACATGAGACAGAAAAAAGCAATAAATCCTCAAAACTGTGAAACTGAACCAGGTAACACTTGTTAAATGACAGAAACAGTTGGTCCAATTTATCAAAACAGTTGCAGATACATTTTCTGTTAACCAGCTAAATTACAGTAATCATATAAGTGCTTGATTCAGATATTAAGGAAGTACAGAATAAAGCACAACACTGGATAGGAATATTCAGTCACGGCCAAGTTTTGTGAGTCACAGTGCTGTGAACTGCACACCCACCCAGTATTACAAAGGTGGATAAGATTACTCAACACAAGGTTTCTTGGTTGCCTGGCTTTCCTATTTTAGGTTTGTACAACAGGACCATATGAGAGAGGATTTACCTGTCTGGTGCAGAGGTCAGAATGACAAATGTGTTAACAGTGGAACTCCCCCTTTTCTGTCCCCTTTTTTCAGGCATTGTGTGAGTGCTCCTGAGCCTCTCTTGATAGTGTCCCCCATTGTCCCAAATGAGGGACCGTGCTGAACCCATCGGGTCGCCTGTCTCATCTGTCCCAGTTTAGTTCTGCATCTACTCCCACGGGTGCGCCTTAAGAGAAGAAGAACACGCCAAAATGGATGATATCTTCACGCAGTGCCGGGAAGGCAACGCAGTGGCAGTCCGCTTATGGTTGGACAACACAGAGAATGACCTCAATCAAGGGTGAGAGGAGGTTTATTTATTTGTGTATTTTCTTGTCGGTAGGACATTCATGGTGTCCAGAATTCACAAATTAATGAAATTCCATTTTACATTTACTGTTACATTTACGGACTGTAGAGTTATCAGAAGGTCAATGCACAGACACCAGCTTTTCACAAATGTACTTAATGTGCCTGAGACTTGCCGCAGCCTGAATTTGTAATGCTGGATAACGTTAATCGAATATCAATTACACTGCGACGTCACTGTTTACTTTAAATGCTGCAGCTTCTGGTGCAGGCTGAGAGCCCGCCTTTTCAGTCCCGGGTGAGTTTGTGGCCTGTGATTGAACCCATTTACTTGTGGCCACTTGTTTACACCCAGAATGCCAGCAGAGTAATTCAAAGCCTGATATTGGACAGGAAACCCACAGTGATGGTAGAGTTAGTCACGCTTGTAGTTGTAGCCGCAATTACATTCAGGCCAACTGGACATACATACAGGGAATACTGCAGGCTTCTGTAAAATCGGACATGTTTATTATACAAAATATCTGTCTGATAGTTACAGATCAGCAATCAGTTCTGGGCTGCTTCTGTATCCTCAGCTGACTCTGTAAAGAAAAACTTGGCAGAACTTGCCGATCAAGTAGTGACGGCCATCTGGGAATCTTCTCTTTCAGACCTTTCTGTCCTAGATTTAGACTACCGGTATTTGTTTTCAGAGCAAGCAAATAGATGATGTTCATCTGTTTAATTATCGTGTGTACTGTTTTTTTGTAGTACATTCATGGTAAAAGTTGAGCAACTAGTTGGATTGTTTTTTAAATTAATTCACTTGCAAAGGGCATCGCTGTGAAGTCTCGGGAGTTTTAAAGTAGTTGTCTAAAAAACAACAACTGGTGGAGCCAACGCCCTGATTTCACACGATAATTGCAGCAAAATGATTCATGGTTTTGTTGAAGAGGTGTGACACTTATAACATCCAGAGGTGAACTAATTAATCTAACTGAGGAAGAATGTGATTCATCATTACTATGAAAACCGCACTGAGATGTCTCAAAGTACATTTTAATTTTATCTGAGAAAAGTAAATTCAGTCGGTGTTGTGTTTCTTGTGTGAATCATTGTTGCTATAAAGATAAGACGGATGTATAACTTTATTATATTATTATAATTATACAAGTAAGTTAGCACAAACAAGATGCCTAGTAGCTTTTTTTGTGGCCTTTTTTTCTCTTTCAAGCTTAACTTTGTGCAGCATTAAGAGATATTTGTTCTCTGTTTAATGTCTGCATTGACTTTGTGTTTTCTCTCTTTATTTTTGTTTATTTTTTCTTGAGTGCATAATTGCATCGAGTCAGTGTGGACACATGCACTCCTACATGTTACTCGTCCATTAGCTGATTGCGTGTCAGGTTCCCTTTCCGGTTGATATATCTCCCCCAGTGGGTGAAACACACACACATATTCTTGCCTTTTCATTTCCCTTCAGACCTTCTAATTCCTCCCTTGCTGTATTTCAGTAAACCTGCTATGTATCTCAGCCTCACTGTAAAGTTATCTGTGCTTCACGATGATATTATGTATCTGAACACTGATGTAACTGCCAGACAAAGAGGAGTTGTGGAATGCTGAATCTCCTTACAAGGAATAACACACAGGCCTCAAGGGAGCCATCTACCACCCACCAAAACTTAGCGAGAGGGGGAGGAGATTGTTGTAGTGAAGCAGGTCTGGAAGAGTTATGTGTGACAAAACAGAGAATCTTTGTGTGTGTGTGAGACCAAAGAGTGAATTTTTCAACAGAGAAATGCACAGCAGGGCACATCACCTTCCCCTCCTCCACTTGTATGTTTCCGGTATTCGTCTCCCAGCGGTATTAGATAGCTCTACTCATTTCCCCTCAACATTTCCCTTCAAGTTTAGAAGAGTTAATTGCAAAGTTGAAATCGCATTCTCCTAAATGTTTACAACATAGTCACCATCTTTGGTCATTTTCTGTGTACGTGTTGTGCTGCCACTTTATTAGTTGCTACATAAGTGTGTTACAGATAAGAGTTACAGTTTTGTGTTGAAAATTAGGACAAAGGGTAATCTGTGGTTTTGGACCACTTTAGGACCAACTGGTTCACACATTTGATTTATATGTTGGGTTGAAACAATCAGTCCATCCATCAATTAGTCTAGGGCTATGAAATCTGAAGCCATTAATCGCTTAGCTTGTGTGTTGAAGCTTCTCCAATGTGCAGACGTGGTCCTTTTCCGTGTCTTACATTATATCGATCCGTGTCATGTGGGCTTTAGAAAATTGTGATGGGTATTTTTCACTTTTCTCAACGTTTTATTGAACAAATGATTAATTGAGAAATGAATACTTGAATGAAAGTAACTTTTATTACAAATTTAAGGATTTTGAGGATCTGTGCCCAACCTCTATTCCTCAGGGTGCCCCATTTGTGTTAAATTTGGTTTCAAACTGAGGACTGGGTTCATTGCTCTTGTGTTTTCTTTGGCCTCCAAGTGTATAATCATGGCTTTGATACCTGACTGTATTTAGCCTTGTCAAAATGTAAGAGGCCCCGTACATGTGTGAATAACAGGTTGAGCACAACACTTTCCTCTTCACTCATGACTGTAATGGACAGCACTTATTTTTACAGACTTTACCCCGTTGTTAAGGTTGAGGCTCCTTGGCTGGGAGGGAGGTTAGTTTTACAGCATGAATACAGATTTTATATATAACCTCTTTGGTAGGAGCAGCAGCATGAGCCTGTTGCTCTGCAGTGGTTACTATTATAAGCAGACTGTGGTTGTAATAGGTAGAAATGGTTTCACAAGAAGCAGTGTTAGCATTTTTTTTATCCAGCCAACACAGATTATCTAGTTAAACACAGGGTTATATCAATCGAACAGACAATGGTTAGAATAGGAATGTAAATTATGGCAAATCATGCTAATTCCCAAATTGTTTACAACTTCAAGCCCCTTTGCTCTCATTGTGCTCCGTATGTTCATCATTATTTTATAGAGCATAGTGTGTTTCACTGACTTTTCGTGAGGAGACAGAATAAAGAAAAGACATCATACAGAAGTTTGTTTTACCGGTGACATTCCTACGTACATGTTAAGTCTTGGGAAACTTGTTTGTTATGTGTCTGTGGATGTTCTTTTCATTTGTTCGATGTGTGTGGTGTTGGTGCAGAGACATACAGGGTGCAGACAGGCGCTCTTCCTCTGGCTTTTCCGTCTGCCAAACTGAGCAGTGTTGGCAGGTGGAAGTGCCTGAAATAAATTACCGCAGCCAGTGTGGAGGGGGTGAGAAGGAGAAAACCCTGGCACTCAAGCGCCTTTGGGTTATGGGGATGAAGCTAGCTTAAAGGGAAAATCTATTCTATAAAAAGGGCCCCTGAATAGAAATGCACACGCAGAAAGCAGAGGCCTCAGTCTTGCTTGCTTGTAAGTGGTGCATTTTCACTAGTTTTCTGTGGATTGGGTCCATAATAATAATAATAACAATAAATGCTAATCAATCAATTACCTATTGGAGCTTCAACAGTGCACTTACATGTCACAAATGCATCTTACACATTGTGATATTAAAAAGGTGACATTTGTTAAGTTACATACAGGAAGATCCTCATTACAAATTTACAGACTGTAATCTAATGACCTTCTGAGTTAGTCAGTGGATCGATTGGTCTGTAAATTGTCATATTGTGAATGAACGTATACCAGAGTCCAAGCTGATATCTTCAGATTTGTTATTTAGTCCATCCAACACCAGAATTCAAAGGTAGTCAGTTAACCGTGATATAAAAGAGAAAAGCAACAAATCCTTGCATCGGAGAAGCTGAAACCAGAGAATGACTTGATTATTTGTTTGATAAATGACTTAAATGATTAATCAATTGTCAAAATGTCTGGTAAACTATCTATTTATTTGAATCTAAGATCGTATAGATGGGCAGGATGGTACGTCTGTTTATGTGTGCAATTTTGCTCCCAAAGAATACAGCCATTAACTTTGTTATTCTACCTCCTCCCCTAAATAGACTCGAGCTTAACACAGAAAACTAATAAAATCATAGAAGTGAGTCTGTGGGGAGTTTTCCCCTCATAAACTTAGTCTAATTAGTTTGTCGGATTTAGCCTTTTGGTCTGAGAGGAAATTGCCCGCTGGCGTGGCTACAGCAGGTCACCGAGATGCACAGATAGATGTGTGTTGTGAGACTGAGGGTCTCTGTGGGGCTCCTGATGCCGTTTTGAGCAAAGCTCGGCTGGATGTGTGAATACAAGCCAGTGAGCTGATGGCGGGGGTTGGAGGGGCAGAGGGTTCAGATTCCTGCAGATTCATAATACTCCCTCAGTTCTCAGATCACATTATTATGCTGTCTGCCTACTCATAATTTCGGTGCAGATGCATAACTTTATTATCTGGAGGATTGTGCAGTGTCTTGGCACTAACTGTAAAGCACACATGGAAAAGGAACGTGTGTGGAAAGTGGAATATATCATCAGTGCAGTCCAGCTGTTTTCGTGGAACTGAGAGGGAGAGGATGGATGTGAATGAGAGGACGGGGGAGTGGAGAGACTCGGGGAAACCTCGTATGAGAGGAGGAGGTGACCACGACCGGGCGGGGAGGGCAGTGAAAATGAAGAATGACACAATCACACACAGCAGCTGGAGTGCACTGCTAAAGGAAGTCTCACTCGGCCTTATAAGGACTGCAGCAAACGCTCGGCCTGCTGTTTTTGTTTGTTTTTTTGTCAGCCTTTAACTGATTGACACTCTGTCACTCAGCTCTTACTGTGTCTTTATCTCTCAGTCTTTATCTCCCCCTTTCTCTGAGGAGGTACGCCATCAGTCACTCTGCCATGTAATCGCGGCCGCTGTCCTACATGTGTTGCTGCCAGTGTCACAGAGACGGAAGAGGAATGATGAATGCCAGAGGCTTTTGAGCTGTTGTCTCGCACTTTGCATTCATGAGTTGCTCATTCTTTATTGTATATTATTTGTAAGGGACCATGTACAATATTAAACATAAATGTTACCATTTGATGCATTGTTCCGGAGTTAGCCTGAAGCTAATTTGCCTAAATCCCCTGGAAGGACACAATTAAACATCGACACAGTGACTGAAGAGCACTAAACAAATTACACAAAGCACATAATACAATTTATCAGATACACACCATGCCAGGTGATATAAAGCCAGGATATTTGCACACCAGGCAAAATGAATAAAATATATAGTATGATCAAAGCTGAGCGTCAGTATTTAATGCTATAGTTTCACATAAATACACTCAGTTGTCAGTTCATCAGGTACAACTAGCTAAAACAAAGTCGTTTTCACACATGCACTAGAACCCTGAACTCACCAAGACGTCACCCGGAGGAGCTGTGTATGATGACACAAACGTCCGAATCAGTTGGACTGGACATTAAACTGAGTTTACCTGCCAGCTCCCCAGTCCCTGTGATGTCTGGTTGAGTCCACGTGTGAATGGAGCAGGTCCTTTTGATACTGTAGATATGTCCAAATAAATTGATATCAACGCAAAAACGGTCATCGTTACGAATGGGCCGGAAGCCTGAAGCCTAATTCTCCAAACATTGTCCTGAGTTCATATGAGAAAATGGTTTAGTGCAACAGTCCTGCAGTAAATTCGACCTTCATGAAGGTTATAACATTCAGTTTGTATTTAAACGTTTTAGAGAGGCGTTGTTTCAACTTAATGATGATTTTGGTGACTAGTTTGCAGTGCTGTTGAATTTAATTGCGAGATCCTGAGAGATGTTTCTAATATTTAGTCTACCCTTATGGATATAAATGGGGTGGGAAAAAATGTAGAAACACTTTCAACAGCACTCTAACTGTAACTACCAAAATCAAAAGCAGCTAGTTGATCTTGTCGACCACCTGCTTTTTCTCTGGAATGTTTGCTCCCTTTTTTTGTAAAGTGATATTTTGTTTGTTAAAGCAAAACACAAAAACTGCCCCAGTTAGGAGCACCTGGCCATTTGCCATGTATACCGCAGAGATGTTTGTGAGGAAAAACTTAAAGTGGATGGCAGGGCCCAACGTTGCTGGTGTACTTCCTTTCTCCCTCATACTTTTCCTGCCTGTCCTGTAGTTTTTTAGTTGTTTTTTTTTTTAAGTCCTTACTGTGCTGAAGGCTTTTGTGAAACCTGTGCTGAATATAAACGCTCCCCTCTCGCTGCAGAGACGACCACGGCTTCAGCCCTCTCCACTGGGCGTGCAGGGAGGGCCGCTCCAGCGTGGTGGACATGCTCATCATGAGAGGGGCTCGCATTAACGTCATGAACCGTGGAGACGACACACCTCTGCACCTAGCAGCCAGCCATGGGCATCGCGACATTGTGGGAAAGGTGGGGTTCATGTACACACTGGAGCATGCACACACTGTTGCTGGAAAGAGGTTCCCTCCTATTCTCCTTTGGTCATCCTGTAAATCGATAAAAGTAAAACTTTTTCTAATGATCATTAGAATATCGGCTATAAGCAGACTATAAGCTCTCTGACATCAGAACATGACTGGCTCTTTCTCTATGGTCTATTTGTCAGAATAAGTGTCATGTTAAACATCTCCTCCCTATGAATCAAGTCAGAGGCTGATGCCACAGCTGTGAACATGACATCAATGTTGCACACAGACATTAAAATCTCACTGGCCAAAAAGACAATATCCCTCATCAAGATTACTTCATGAACACAGGATATTATGAAACCTAGAGTGATTTCATCCAACAATTACAAATACAAAGGTCTTGTCTGTTCTTGCAGTTCCACAATCAGTCATTTTAAGCTGAGGGGAGTGCGGATCATTTTGTCTGTGCTGAAGGAAAATTTAATATTTCAGTGGCTGCTGGATTAAAACCTGCTCACCACTGCAGTTGTTCAGAGTAGAATGAACAAATTAAGATGTATCACGTGTTTATTAATCCTTAATGTATTCAGGGACAGTAAATTTGCCCAGTTGCTCATTTTGAAGGATGTCCTATGGGGCAAGGCAATAGCAAAAATACATCAGCTGCGGGGTGAATCTATGGCTGATGGCCATATTTTTCAGTGGTGCAATGCTACCAGCAATACAGGGGTTCAGTCACTGATAGTCAGTGTCGTCACTTGCTCATACGCAGCATAAAGAAATTCACCTGCAGGATTCAACTGCAGCCTTTTAAAGTACATCACATGGGTGCACTGTATGTCATGTTTAAAGGCTTTGGAAGCAACTAGTTAACTTTTGGAGATGCGGCATGCAGTGCAGAGTGTTCTTATCCATGTGGCTGCAAAATGATTGCAGTAAGAATCTTAAATCTTATACCATAATGTGAGCGTGTGGCTTCTGCTCCAGGGTGTCTGATTTAGAACTGCAGCCAGGCAGCCATTGAGTTTAATATTAGGCATGTCTGAATACCTCTGGTATGTGTCCACAGGCAAGACAAACTTCCATGATATTTGTTGGCAGCACCCACACTCATCCCTGTATACAGCCCAAACAAGATCTGACCAGTCTCGTTTTGCATATAATCCTGCTTAATCTTGTTTCTGCTTCTCTTTTAGCTGATCCAGTGCAAAGCAGACACAAATGCAGCCAATGAGCACGGGAACACACCACTGCATTACGCCTGCTTCTGGGGCCAAGACCAAGTGGCTGAGGTTGGTGCTCCCCCTGGTGGTGATAGAGCCGAAACCTACATGTGTTTATGTGTAGTTACTATCATTAAGTACTATTAAAAATCTCACTGACACCAATCAATCCTTTTTCTCAGGACCTGGTGACAAATGGGGCTCAAGTGAGCATCTGTAACAAGTATGGGGAAACTCCCCTGGACAAAGCCAAACCTCACCTGCGTGAACTCCTCAGAGGTACCCTGACTCCCCATCACCACCTGCCTCATTCCAACAGCTTCAAACACATTTTTGATAGGCTTTATGTTCAGTTTTCACATTGCAAACTCTCCCTCCACCACACAGACAAAGCTGAGAAATTGGGACAGAACTTGACAAAAATTCCCTTCAAGGACACTTTCTGGAAAGGCACCACAAGAACTCGACCCCGTGAGTCCCACACACTCATAAACTAATTTATTAGCTGACCACTTTCCACCATCTGGATTGGTCAGAGTGCTGCATGAAAGGGAAAATGTTCCATGCTGGCCTACCAAGCAGTCTTAATGCGGTGTTGTGTTAAATGTCACATGAATAATGTGGCTTTTGTCTGAGCTTTAACTCGTCACTGAAGTTTGTCTCCATCTTGTATTTTTAGGCAACGGCACATTGAACAAACACGCAGGCATCGACTTCAAACAGCTCACTCTCCTGGCTAAAATCAACGAGAACCAGTCTGGAGAGGTACTTCATCTTCTTGTTTTCACTCACTTTTATTTTATTATAGAACTACTGATCATCAGCTGAAGACATGTGTCATTTTCTTTTTCCATATCCATTTCTCAATTTTAGCTGTGGCAAGGGCGCTGGCAAGGAAATGAAGTTGTTGTTAAAGTGCTAAAGGTTCGTGACTGGACCACAAGGAAAAGCAGAGACTTCAATGAGGAGTATCCCAAACTCAGGTTATTATTTGATCCTGACTTTTCTACTGCCTCTATGTTCCCGCACTGTTGTCGTCTCTCATTTGTCCGTGTTGAACCAAACTTTATGTATTTCTTTTTGCGGGATGCTGCATCTCACACAAGCCGTCTGCTTACGTCAAATCCTCTGCGGGTTTGCCTCTTTTTGTCTGTCTTGTCTCTCTCTCCTGTCCCTCCCTCTTGGGCTCCATCCCAGGATATTTTCCCACCCGAATGTCCTACCCATGTTGGGAGCATGTCAGTCTCCTCCCGCCCCTCACCCCATCATCATCACACACTGGATGCCTTATGGCTCCCTCTACAACGTGCTGCATGAAGGCACCAGTGAGTACTTCTACTCTGGTCCCAAAGTCTGTACTTGTCACCATTTTCTGTGGTTGGCAGGGATTTGTGATATATTGCACTTATGCATCTGTCATTATGTTGCCATCACTTGTACAGTAGTAGTAAAATTCACAGTCCTCCTGTTATGTGCTGAAAGTGATGGTGGCTGAGTCCTGTAATGATTTGTCGCCCTTCCTTCTGTCAGACTTTGTGGTGGACCAGACACAGGCGGTGAAGTTTGCGCTGGACATTGCTTGCGGAATGGCCTTTTTACACACACTTGAACCCATGATCCCTCGCCACTATCTCAACAGCAAGAGTGTTATGGTAAGAAGAAGTTGTGGTCTCAGTACAGCTCTCATGAGCATAGATGTGTTGGATATCATTATTTGACTGATCAAAGGAAACCGTGTTACCTCAAAAACACAGAAAACGGCTGAAGGAGGAAGAGATGTCTGTTGCACTTTAAATTGACATCTCAGTCAGTGTTCCTTGTTTCCACAGATAGATGAAGATATGACAGCCAGGATCAGCATGGCAGACGTCAAGTTCTCCTTCCAGTGTCCTGGCAGGATGTACTCGCCTGCATGGGTAGCCCCCGAGGGTAGGCATCAGTTGTACAGCGCAGATCCAAAGTGACAGCTGAAGCCACTCAAGCTGAAGCATGAATGATGGATGCAGGGAACTCGAGACTGTCTCTGAGCTAAATGCAATCTACGGCCGATTTCCCCCTCAGATACAGTGAAACCGGAGCAACATAAACTGATTACAAAATGTTAAAAATAACCAGGAAACTTTTGCAACACTGATGCACAGAGGAGGTTTTAAGTTCACCGAACAGTGCGCGCAAACTGGTGGTGGTGACTGCGTGAGATACAGGAGATTTGATGGTTACCTTAGAAACAACCTCCATAACAGCATACCTACAGTGGGTAGTGAGCCATGAAATTGAGAGCACAGAGAGAGCTGCTACTGACGAGACATAAATGTACAGAAATGGCTACGGTCTTTGTAACATTAAATGTGTTATAACAGGAGGGCAATGAGTGTTTAACAAGTAAAATGGATAAACTTGCCTTTCACGTTTATGTGACGTGCAGTGAACTTTAATCTGTAATATAATGCATGTTCTAACAGGAAGCAGAATGCCCGTCCTGATTCACGTATTAACAATTACTTTTTGTTTAATGTGTCACGTATGGGAAGAGATGGAAGTAATAGTTTTCCAGGAAAAGGAGCTGAAGATTTAATTTGGATACAAAGACCTTGAGCTCTTTGAATCACGGCAATTGCTGAGACAATGATATTTCTTTTTTAAAGTCTATGATTTTGATGGGATTATGGGATCTTTAGTCATGAAACACAGTTTAGTGAACTGAGTTAAGAAAATGGCAATTCCCTGGTTGTCATTTGACAACACATTAAAAGATAACTGCATAACTGAATGCAGTCAGTTCAGTTAGTGTTGACATTGCAGCCTATATGCAGAGAGGTCTAGTTCATCAAGTCAATGTATTTAAATAATAAGCCACATTAATGTAGAAATTCAGCATTACAACCTAATCGTCTGTTCATTTAATATACAAACATGTACTCAGCTATACTTGAATAGACGTGCTTTGTGTAGAGGGTAGAGAGAGCTGGTTGTGTCGTTCAGTGCGTTTGCTCTGTATAACCTTCTCTTCACTTCCTCTTTGTGATTTGTAGCCCTGCAGAAGAAGCCGGAAGAGATCAACCGTCGGTCAGCGGATATGTGGAGCTTTGCTATTCTGCTGTGGGAGCTGGTGACCAGAGAAGTGCCTTATGCTGATCTGTCCAACATGGAAATTGGCATGAAGGTTAGCAGAGCTGTCTTTCGCTAACTAGATGACCAACTGAGTAGCAAACGCTTGCACAGATTACTCCTTGCTTTAATGCAATCATTAATGTCTTTTCTACAGTACCCAACATCCCTCTCTCTTTTTGTTCTCAGGTTGCCTTGGAGGGTTTGAGGCCGACTATCCCGCCTGGCATTTCGCCTCACATTTGCAAGCTCATGAAGATTTGCATGAACGAAGACCCAGCAAAGAGGCCTAAATTTGACATGATTGTGCCAATTCTGGAAAAAATGCAGGAGAAGTGAAAAAGCTCCTCCGCCCTCCTGCACTGAACCGGATATCTTACCCCAAATATCACTCTGATATGGTGGTGTGGTGCTTACCAGTATTGCCTTAAACTCTTAATTCTGCCGCTGCATCCAACGCCACTGTAGCTTCTGCTCCTGAGTTTATCTCAGCAGCAGCCGCTTCTTTTATATTGTTTCTTTTTTCAATGTGATGTCAAGTTTTTATTTGTCTTCATCTTTGTCACTGATCCGTTGAAGCTCTCTCTGTGGGAGCTTACACACTGACCGATCACCTTCTAACCTGTAATCATGTGGACAATCTTGTAGACTGAATAACCTGTGGAGGTCAGCATGACCGCCTGCTGCATTGCTTCAGTGGATTTAAGGCTTTATTTTGTGTCCGGAGTGGCCTCACTATATAAAAGTCAAGGAAACTGCTCCTCTATAATGGTGGCTCCTAATAAAACAAATTAACATTAACTTAAAGAATGTCTTGTGGGGGGGAAAAGTTGTGATAGAACAAACTGTATGCAACTGGCAAGCATGCCAAATGTCCTAAACTAAGCATTTAAACATGTAAGATTAAGAAATCTATATGAGTGAATGGTGCCAATGAGAGTATTTAGCAGTGTTGTACCATTCAGCTTAGCTGTGTAGCGATGTGTAGAGCTTCACCTGTCTTGGGCACAGGTCCCTGTTCAACCTGCTGACAATGATGTAAAACTGGCCATAGAAATGTTTTTTCTTCTTCGCCACAGCAAAAATGTCAGTGTTTTCATTGCAATTTTGAAAAAAATTATTTCCAAAATGCATTGCAAGATTGCTGATCTTTTTTTCCAAGTTAATTCTAATAATGTAACGTAATTAACTAGATTGCTTAAATGTATTTCTGTCATCTGTTATTTTCCCTTCAAAATCTTAACGTAAAAGTTTAATTATATATTGAATTCTGTTAGCTGTACTTTTCACGATAAAAGTCTAAAAGTGTCTATCCTTAACTCAACTGTTATTTTCATGTTGAATACTGGAAATCTAACATGCAGTACAAGGTGTTCCTTGTGGTGTCAGGACTGAAAGACCCAGACTGTTATTTATGTACAGATGTCATAAGTACATTTATAATTTGTTGTTCTGTTGTTGAACAAAGGGAACTGCTTTTCCTGACAAGTTTATGGCTACAAAGCTACTGCCAGCAGGGGGTGACTGGGACATTAAGGGGTGATATTAATATCCTGTTATATTGTTTTCTCTCCCATTTATATAATGTTGGTCCTCTAGATGACTTAATATCAGTCTCATGGGTTGTTTCTTCCACCTGCATCGTTTCTGTGCCTCCACCAGCTTGCTTTTTTGTGCTGAATCACAGGTTGAAGCCAAAATCAAGAATGACTTATACAAATGTATGTATTTATATATATAAGTATATTAAAAAGGAAAATATGGGCTACTTAAATGTGTGAGTTTTTTGTGGACATTATTGGGTAATTTGGAAAAAGTTTAAACTTTCCTACTGAATAAATCTATGAGATTTAAAACATAAAAGCCATAAATGTTTGACAGGACAAGAAAATCAGTATTGAAAAGATATTTTTTTAGCTGTCACTGGTACAGTAACCTTGATAGTGGAATAATAACTTTATTATGTAGGGAGCTCGTTGTGGCATTGTGTCCGAAAGGGGGCAAAGACTATTTGAATGTTTTGCAGCAGCTTATTGTATTAAAGTGGAAGTTCTATGTTCAGCAACTTCTAATTATTAAAAAGTAGATGAATTACTTTCCTGTCATTATCTTTCAAGCAATGGGCATTTCAAAAAAGGCAATGAAATCATCCTCTGATCAGTAAGATTTAATTTACAGCCAAACCAGGCTTTCATTTGGAGTTGAACCACTTAATAGCTACGCTTTCAGCATGTCAGACCTTCATCACAGCATACATGAAACAGCAATGGACAGGCCCATCCAAGTACAACTATTGGCAGCATATAGAAAAACACGTGTGCACAATAGTGGGAGATGCTCCACCTCTTGGGAATTGTATTTTAGTACTAAATGGAGTACTGTGGCATACAGATTGGAGCCATATTTGTAAGAAATTGCAAAAAAAAAAAAATAGGGTGGAACATAATTAACACAGGAATTACTCATGCAATCCTGGGAGCACCTTATTTTGGCACCATATCATTTCACAACATTGTAAATGGGGCTTTGAGACATCATTATTCGGGGATCTTCCCCGTCATTTTGGATATCTGAAACTTAAATCATGACTACTAACTATATGGATTGCAGATATCTGAACTGGGAGTTTTCCCTCATAGTCGGTGGTTTTAAATGTCCTCGGAAGAAAGTCACTGTCGGTATCTGAGCTTATCTTTTTGACCAGGAGGAACTGAATTAAATGTTAAAACGTGTTGCTGTAGTTAATGCGTAATGCAGATTTGCAGCACCGGATCAGCATGTCCAAAAACAGAGGAAGGAGTCCACCTCCATGTCCTGAGGACTCTGCAGCTCCGTGTCTGAGGCCGTGACGTTAATCCGTGACGCAGGTCCGCCCTCCATCACTCGCCGAGCCCGCTGACAGAAAACACGAAGCGGCTGCTCACCATCCCTGGAAATATGTAGTTAGCTAGCGCGGACACTTCAGCACACTTCGACAACAAGGGAGGGTTTGGCGCAGCTGGTAAGTCAGATTTGTTAACATAGAGTTTATTAAATGGCTGTCACCGCGCTTGCTTTGGTTTTCCTGAGTGGAAACGTTAGCTAGCTAGTTAGTTAGCTAGCTAGCTAGCTAGCCGGGGAGCTAACACTAGCCTAGCCAAGATGACGACGGTGATGATGGCGGATGGATCCCGTTATTTCCAGCTGCGGCGATGGCACTCGATTTATATCGTTGTAGTCTAGTACGCAGCCTGTTTTTAGAAGTTGATTTTAGTTAACAGCTGCATAATCTGATCTACAACGAGGCGGTGAGCTCGACATTTAGTTTAGTATCATCAGAGAAAAAGGTCGTGTTGGCAATTGGTAGGTGCAGCTGCTGAAGTACGTTTTATATTCGTACGACAAACCCAACAGTGAAAGTAACTGAAGTCGTGGGCAAACTAGGGTAGACGAACAAGAAACAGACTTCTTTGGCCTTAGGAAAAAGTGATGCTAGTAGCTTCACAGTCAAAATAATTTCAGCATTTTTAGCGACAGTGACATACTTAATTGTCCTTAGTTTAGTTAGAAACATTACTATCTAGCCACAGCACATTGTCTGAAACTCTGATGTGAACCACATAACTCAATATCTCCGTTATTAATCGATGGCAAGCTAGCATGCTAACAGCAATGCTAATAAATCTCAACCTCCCCTCTCTCTCGTCAGTGCAGTTACATGGAAAGTTACCATGGGTGGCCATGATGATGAAGATATGCCATATGCTGTGAACAAACAAAAACAAGATGAAGAGCTGAAGAACAAGCTGAATGACAGCAGCCACTGGTGCGACCAGGAGTCCACAGGCAACAATGCCAAGTGGGTCAAAGAAGGCCGGAACCAGCTGCGGAAAGTAGCCGAGAACCAACAGGACCAGGACCACAACTGCAATATCAGCCAGAATGGGAACAAGGAAGATTTCCCTCATCAGACCAACACTCAGGAAGAACAACAGGGAAACGAGGAGCAGACCAAGTCTCCCAAAATAGCAATGACCCCGGGTCTCAGTCAGGAGGAGTCCAAGAACATCTTAAATGAGCCGCTACTCATCGACACTCTGGAGTCAACAGAAGAGAAAGATAAAGAGAGAGAAGAAGATGGTAAAGAGAAGGAAAATACATCAGAGGAAAACAGAGAAACATCAGGTGATACCAGAGGAGTGGGTGAAGAACAGAGTGGTGTGGAGTCCCAGAGGGAGGGCAGTGTTGTGGCGAGAAATGCCTGCCTCCTCTTCTCCAACATGAATGGAACACCAAATGAGGAAGAACCCAGCTGGCCTCCACTGGCTCAGGACAACACAGCCGACAGCTCTCCTAATGGCAACAGAGGTAAATAAAGGCACAATACAACATTAGACGTGATCGTAAGCGCCATCAGCTGTCACAGCTTGCACAGACGACAACAAAAACTAATAGATCTAATGTAGTTGTAAGCGCTATTATTATGATTATATAAATGTCAATAACTGTAACTCCTGTGAAGCATGCATACATGGAGGCTGGTGTATAAACAGTAAATGAATAATAACAGTAACAGGTCACGAAAATGCTGACAGTTTCTTACTAAAATACTTGAAGCCTTTATATCTGCTTGTGACTACATTATAGTAAATTATAAAGCATTTAGTAAATGTTAACATACTGCTTGTAAATGCTATAGAAGGAGGCTAAAGTGAAGTCTTGCTGATTAAAAACAAGCATGTTGTTATGTTTGACTTTTTCTGCTGCAGATTTTGCACCTTACTTGGTGTGAAAAGGCAATTAGTTTCTTTCAGATTAAAGTGTTTCGAATTGTGCTGGACTCAGTGTGCAAAGGCCTCTAGTATGCATATTATTTTTCTGATCATCATCACAGAGAGAGCTCAAGACTTTCTGTTTCACTTCAATAGTCTAAAGACAAATTGGTGTGGGGTGAAACATTAAATTATTTGCATTGAAGACCATTTCCAGGCTCTGTTTTTAGTTGATTTGGTGAGTAAGTGATTATAGTCAGAGGTGTTACTGCAACATCATTTTTTAGCATACAGTAACATTATAGTGTCACAGAAATGTATAGTAGTTGAATATAGCAAAGTGTGATGTATAGAAGTAGTATAGTAGTAAGCTAATCTTAACAGTATTATTTTATATTGTATGTCTTAGTCAAACAACAATGATGTGAAGCAACTTTAGAGATGCAACCCAAGATGTTTTTATCAC
The DNA here is from genome assembly GCF_042242105.1 of Pempheris klunzingeri. Taxonomy (NCBI): domain Eukaryota; kingdom Metazoa; phylum Chordata; class Actinopteri; order Acropomatiformes; family Pempheridae; genus Pempheris; species Pempheris klunzingeri. The sequence continues at coordinate 8,214,617 of NC_092015.1, read as the reverse complement.
CTGTTGTTTGAACAAGCAGATGTTATGAAGTTTACCTTGAACAATGTTGTTAAAACCATTTCTCTTTCTCATTAGTAAGCTGATAACGTCAAAACACTCAAAGATTAATAAAAGTAACAAACGATAACTGATTGTTCTATTCTATTCTCCTCCTACATTGTCAGAGTGTTTGTTTTCTTCGTCAACCTAACATTAATGATTTCCCCTTTCCCGTGTTTCTCCTCTTCCTTGCTCCTCTCAGAGTCCTTTTGGGATTCCAGTGCTTTTGAGACAGACACAGACCTGCCGTCAGGATGGATGAGGGTGCGAGATACTTCAGGCACATACTACTGGCACATCCCCACAGGCACTACCCAGTGGGAGCCTCCTTCACCCCTGGGTAAAGTTGGCGACTCCATGATGTCCTCGACTATGTCCCTGGAAACTACACCCTGTGAGGAGCCTGAGGTGAGGTCTAAGGCACATTTTGCTTAGACGAAGGCAATATGAATCTATAGACACTAATATATTCTGTTATATTTGCCAGGAATCCTGGGCTCAGCTTTCCAGCACGGATGAAGGCGCTGAAGGGGAACTGTGGAAGGTAACTCAGTCAAGAATGTAACTGAGTGTAGTAGAAACATCTTCTCCATAGTTAAATCCTCCTGTCAGCCACCCTGTGAGATTACCAATACAGAATGGGATCACAAATAACACTTTTGTTGTTCCTTTGTTTCTGTATTCCTTTGATGAATAGGTTAATCATAACAAAATGTCTCCGTCTTTTTCATGGCAGAAATTTTGATTAGAATAAGGAACTGTCAAGTTAATGTCTTCTTGGTGGAATACATTGAAGTTTCCATTGTTTAGTGTTTTTCTTGTTATCTGTGTCTTCAGGAGGAGGGAGAGGCGTCATCTGATCAAAGTCTGAAGGAGTTTGAGGGGGCAACTCTACGCTATGCATCCATCAACCTGAAGTATGCTCTGTTAAAGCTTTTTGACTATTTGTATTTGGTATATTGTCACCTCTTCTTATTCTCTCTCTGTTGCGTCTCCTTATTGGTCTCTCTCTTATCTTTGTAGTTATAATTGCTCCCAATCTGAGGAAGAAGAGAAGCTCGCTCCACTCTGCACAGATATAGAGACTAAGGTAAATCAGCGTGTCATGTTGGATTTCTCCAGTAATTTATTGAGAGTAAATTAGGGTTTCAAAACCAGATTAAATATGAAGGAAACTGCTTTTGAGATAAAAGACTGGCATCAGAACTGGTCCATGAGTGCTGCACTGTGACTGGAAACTCTGAAACATTTGAGATGGGATAAAAAACAGAGGATGCTATTGTTCCATGCAGATTACTAAAATATGTCCTTTCCACGCTTTGCTAACTTCATTGTTTTTCACTTTTCATGTGCAGTCCTGCTATGTGCTAATGTGCGGCCTGTTTGTCCTGTCAGTGTTTTGCAGTGCGTTCCCTGGGCTGGGTGGAGATGTCTGAAGAGGACATGGCACCTGGCAAGAGCAGTGTAGCTGTCAACAACTGCATCAGGCAGCTCTCGTATCACAAACACAACCTTCATGACACTGCTGGCATCTGGGGAGAGGTGAGAGGAGTGCTCTCAGACTCTATACTGACAATTCCTGTAATGTCCATTTGAAATTGAATTTTGTACAAGTACGCCGTCTACATAAAAAACAGCACCCTGATTTCTATGAATGTTGTACAGTGTTGGATTTATTTATTATTTCCAACCACCATTAAAACTATTTCGGTTGAGCAGGATTGATCAGCTATAGCCATCTGGAAAATGTGAATGTATTTTCAGGTATAAAAAGTTTCCATGCCTAAATTAATATTGGAATGAAGTGAAATCCCTCAAATCGAACATGCATAGATATCTAACCCTAATTGCAGCTCAGAAATTACTCATTACTTTGATAGATGAAATGTTTTGAAGCCAAGCTGCTCGTACTATGAGTGCGGATGTGTGTGCTATGACAGGGTAAGGACATGCTGATGGTCCTGGAGAATGACACCATGAACTTGATCGACCCACTGGGCCAGACTCTGCTTCATGCTCAGCCAATTGGCAGCATCCGTGTTTGGGGCGTTGGCAGAGACAACGGCAGGTCAGTCCCCACAGCACAGGGCCAAAACGAAGACGGAAGAACTGCACATGATTCGTTCATGTGACACCTTTAATTTGCTTGAAACAAGCCATGTTTCAAAGAAGACTTTGATCATTGGCCAGTTGTATTTCTTTGAATTTTATATTCTCAAACCATGTATTTTGCTCAGTGAAGACAAGTTAGTTTATTCTAACTGAACTGTCAGCATTTTTCTAATAATAGGTGCATTATGGCAAAATTACACCTGAAATAAGGTGAAAATTTTAATTTTATTTAAGCTTGAGTCAGTGTTTGCTAAATATCCATCCTAACTTGTGTTAAGACCAGAAACATCTTCTCACTGGTTTGAATGTTCTGCCCTTATCCTGTTTGAGTGTGCATTTAGTGGTTGATTTCCCTTTTAAATAATGTACAGGCCCCTGTAGTTATGACTCATTCATGACTCAGAGGCTCCGCATTTGGCAAGCACATCGTATTTGTCTGTGTGCTCTTTATTGTACGCTGCTGCCATCTGCTGGATTGTTAAGGACGCTGCAGACAAATATATCCCTGTTTGTTTGTGCCTGCTTTCTGTCTCACTGTATTCTAAACACTTCTTTTCTTTTCATGCTGCGTTTTCCATCATGAGCAGGGAAAGGTATATATTAATGTTCACTATCTTAAAAGTTTTATAAAAGTATTGTTTTGTGCTTTTGTTCCTTTCAGTAGTATGAGTGTGTGTGTGATGAATGTGCACATATTTGTTCAAATCGGCTCACACGTCGTAGCGATTCAATATGTGCATGTGAAGTTTTCCATCTGTTTCACCCGCAGGGATTTTGCTTACGTGGCTCGAGACAACCTGACCCAGGTTCTCAAGTGCCACGTCTTCCGCTGTGACTCCCCTGCCAAGAACATAGCCACCAGCTTACATGAGATGTGCTCAAAGGTCAGCCACTACTGGATTTAACTTGTTTCATTATGAATTCACTGCAGTTTCTGGGGTCATGATGACCCACAAGTGTGGATTGTTAACATATCTTCTTCCCTTCATTTGACTTTAGATTATGGTAGATAGGAAGGCCAACAGACCGGGGGTGAGCAGGCTCAACTCTGACCCGAGAAACTCTGTGGTCATCCCTGTCGAAGGTAAAGCTAAAGCCAAAGTACCTTTAGGGCACTTACACACAGAGTATGAATGGACCACTTAATGCTTCCTCCTTTCCCAACAGAGTTTCCTGCTCCGAAAAATGAACTCTTTCAGCACTTCCATGTTTATTACCTTGGTTGTGAGAGTGTGTCTAAGCCAGTTGGTAAGAGAACACCTTCAAATACATAATGTTTTTTATAAACACTTGAGCTGTTTGTGTCTTGAAATGCTAACTATACTTTGTGTGTCCTGATCACCATGCTCTGTGGTAATGTTGATGAACCGTGTGCTCTGTGCCCTCAGGTATGGATATAATCAATGATTCACTAGAGGCAGCAGTTAATGGCAAAGACAGAAATGACTGGACTCCTGTTTCTGTGAATGTTGCACCAGCCACCCTCACAATACTTTCTAAACAGGTAACTGTTTATCTGTGTAACTGACTTGGGGGGTGACGTGGTGTTTCATGATGATGTGTGTTTTAGAGGGATGCCAGCAATACGTTTCAGCGTGCACTGTTTACATCACATACTGTCACTCAACTTTGACTGCATAACTTTAAAACTGTGAAAGTAAAGTGGACTAGTATCAACTGTGATCGACCTTATCCTGTTTTTCCTTTTGGGTTTCTTGATATTATTCCAAGATGAAGTTTGAGATTAGATTAGCATGTCTTTTATGATTCAAAATATAAATATTGCAAAATAAGAAAATTATTTTTCTTTGTTTCTTTACAACATTAATTCAATTTGAGTCATGTTTTATAATGTGTCATTTTCATGGTCAGGTTATTTAACACAGAACATTGCAATTTCTTATGTCTTTTTAAAAAGACACCACATGAAGTGTTTAAATTAAGCTTTGTCTAACTGTTTCTAACTGTCATTTTTATTCCTAACCCCAGAGTGAGGAGGTGCTGTCAGAGTGCAGGGTGCGTTTCCTGTCTTTCATGGGTGTTGGAAAGGACGTCCACACCTTCGCTTTCATCATGGCGGAGGGTCCCCAAGACTTCACCTGTCACATGTTTTGGTGCGAACCAAACGCTGCCAGTCTGAGCGAGGCTGTACAGGCTGCCTGCATGGTGAGTTGGAAACAAACACGCACAAGTGGAGAGATGTAGGGACAAGACAAGAAATAATTTCTGAGGGGAAGACGCATGTGTCCAACGTGTTATCTGTGTTTCAATTCTGCCAAGATTTTGTGTCCCAAAGTTAAAAGGTAATTTGGTACAAATGTGGATAGAGGTTGTTTAATGTTTGTAACACATGCCGTGTGTGTGTTCTCTTTTCACAGCTTCGCTACCAGAAGTGTTTGGATGCGCGTCCGCCCAGCCTAGCCTCCTGCCTGCCCACTCCTCCTGCTGACTCTGTGGCTCGAAGGGTCAAGAAGGGGGTGCAGAGTCTGCTGGGCAGCTTTAAGAGCTACAGGTCGGGCTCTCAATCCCCTTGAGTTGGAGCGAGGATGATCCACAGTCCATTAAACACCAGGTCCATCATCACAGCCCCTTCTCAATCTCACTCCTCCTCCCGCTCATCCTTCTCCTCCTCATCCTTCTGCCACAGTTTCGCCTTATTGTCGCTCTAGTCACTAGTCTGGTGTGTGGAGTAGTTTGTGGGGAAAATGTGTGTCTGAAAAGAATGCATTTATTTCCTTTTTTAGGCTTTTACTTTATACAACCATTTTAAACTCCCATCTCCAAACAGATGAACCCCTGGCACATCTATATTTTCTTTTGCTGGGATTCTTTCTGTGAGTCTTAACTATTTTTGTGTTTTAACAGAAACAATGCTATGAATGTTGGCTATGGATGTAATATATTATACATGCAGATGCTAGAATTTGCGTGAAAAAGGTTGCTAGATTCTCTCTCATAGAAACGGTCTGATTTTCTCAGTTTTCCTTCTTGGTGCAATTATCATCTCTAACGCTCCTCCTTTTCTACTGTTTCAAGAAGGTACTGTAACACAGTCGTTGTCAGTCGGTGTCAAGTATCCTAATACTGGTTTTCTAAAACATCACTGCACCTCTCTCTACCACAAAAGGTTGTAACACAAGCGGCGTAGGCGTCTCAGTAGTGTGCCACGTAGTTATATGTCCCCGACCCTCCCAAACAATGTATTTTAGTCTTCCAAAGAACTGTATGGTCATCTGTCGCATAGTGAGCAACCACTGATTTGAGTGTAGTGTGTTTCTCATACATTCTGCATGAACATTTGCAAGTTCAGTGCTAGTGTGCAATAATCAGATGTTCCTGTATGGTGTGGTGATATGATGGCTGCCATGTGTTAATTAGTTCACTTTAATGAGAGAGTCTGGCCAGATTGAGTGCGAGGCTAACGGAACAACAGAGCCATGTTTAATATCATTATCTTGTGATAGAAAATGATAGTAATAAAAAAAAAATATAAACTCTGGGTTTTCACACAGCCATTTACCACCAACAACTACTCAATAGTACTGTAGAAACTCGCCACAAGCTGCATGTTTTGATAACTTAGAGTTCTTGCTGCTCGCAGCGGTTTAGTGCTTAAGACCCATCAATGTATCCTGTAAATTCTCTCTCTGTGTTTCTGTGTGGTAAGAGGAGGCTGGAGTTGATGTGTTGTCTCGTGTTTCATAGGCATGTCACTCTAGTTAGTGCCAGTGTTTATCATAAGCTAGCAGTAGAGAGTTAGACTTCCTGTCAGTTCCTTCAGACTGAAAAGATGAGAGCAGGTTAATGTTTGTATTTACAGTTTGTGTATATGGGAAACCTAGAGGTGATTTTCTCCAGTGGTTTACATTTTTATTTTTTTCCTGGGCCACATTTTGACGTGTGTGCGCCCCAGCCGCTCCACTTAATGTATTTTTTACTGTTTCCACGCACTACAGCAATGTACACTATTAAGATGGTTCTCACATTAGCTTGTTAGATTTACTTTTTTATAAAGAACACTCTAATTAGCCAAGTTGTATTTTATCTTTGTGTCTGTCAGTGATCAATACTGTATGTAGCACAATATTACTAGTCATCTCTAATATTGAAGATGCAGTTTGTAAGATTTTGTTGGGATTCGTTCGGCCACGTTGTCTGAGACATTGGTAGCTACTTACTAGATATCCTCAGGCTAACAGACTCCATACACATGCAAATTCTTACAAAAGAAAACTTATTTTAGAGCAAATGTATCACTCAATTAAATTACAACAACATATTGTGAAAAAGAATGTATAGACATGCATAACAAATACAATATTGTATTTTAAAAAAAGACTAAAAATACATCTGTTCTTCACTACATCAGACATTTTTAACTTTCTAAATTTTTTTCTTTCCAAAAACACTCCCCATTGATATTACTTCTATAATGCAAAAAGCAGAAATCTGAATTGTCCTCAGAAAAGTGCTAAAAGCAGCTTCAAACTGGAAAAATATATAGCAACAAAACACTCAAACATTTAATCCATGTTTGAAACAAACGGATTGGTAATCAGTGCTTTGTGATGACTGGCCTTTCTCAAAACGTTAATTCATAGATCCTATAGATGTTTTTTAACATTTTAGAAGCTACTAAACAGTAAAACTCTTACCAACTGCTTCTTTATATGTGTAAAGTATAACACTAATGAAAATTAGACCACATTGACTCATATTACTGCCTCGCCACTCGTGTGTCACTCTGAACAATTTTGCTTTTTCTCCTTCAAAGTGTGCTGTGTCCAGTCGATGGCAACACTAAAGCCAGATGAGTTAAAGAACATTAGCAGATTAATTTATTTCTGTTCATGTAAATTAGGTGTATAAAATCTATGTATATAAAAGTCACTGCACAATAAATGTGAACATATCATAACTGTCTATCTTGTGCTCTTTTAATTTGTTTTTGGTGACGCCAAGTGGGTCTGAGGAGATTGGCTTCCAAAGGGCAGGTGTGGGTTCGGCAGCCTGAAAATGTCTGCTTTGGTTTCTGGTTTCAGAGGCACGGACATTTTTTTTTCATTTTCTATTAATGGCTTTATCTGTCATCCCCAGCTTTTCCATTAAAATGTAAAAGAAGCCACACACAACCTGTCTGGCCCTTTTGCATATGCATTAAACCTGCTGCCACTGGTTTTACCGTATGTATTGACAGACCAGCCACATGGTGCACGAACAAAAAAAAAAAAAAAAGCAATACGCAGCAACCCCTTCCACCCCATCCCCAGTCACCTGTTCAGTTCATATCAGCACTGCTGCCCCCACCTGGTGAGTTCAAAAGGATGGGTGGGGCTGCTTATTGTTTCCCTAAGAGATGGCTTTTGGAGATGAAAGGTGCACATCAAGTGGAATTCACAGCAGCCGCAGACTGCTAATAATTGGCTTCACCATCTCCACACAAATATCAGGACTGCTCTGCCAGCGGGATCCCGGAGCGGCGGGACGGATCAAGGCTCTGGCTATAATCGCCTCCTTTTGAAGGGAGGCTGGGCCCTCTGTGCTGGGTGGCTTATCGACTTGTGTTTGTACAGATGAAACATGTCGAAGTCCACTGCTGTCGTCTGTCCTGTTGCATCGTGTGTTAAACACATCGGTGCTGGGTTCCCAAAGAAAAAACAACTGCTGCTCTAATACACTGCAAATGTGGTCCAGGTTCACATCACAGGAGGTGACTTGTGCAACGTGTGTGTGAATTTCTATCAGATTTACAGACAGATTAACACTCAGTTGTTAGTTAGATACACTGAGCTAAAACTACTTCAGTCTAATGCAGCAGGCCTGCACCAACGGCTAAAATGTTTAATTTCTGTTTAAACTGAATTGTACTTTTAACATGTATTACATTTTTCCAGACAATTTCAGCAAGCAACATGTACAGCCCACCACCTGGCATGAAACATTATTAGCATTTTCTAGGGTTTTTGTTTTCAATGAAATGTCGACAGCTATTGGATGACCTGACATTATGTTTGTTGCAAGCATTCATGTCCCCTCAGGATAAATTGCAATATTCCGTTTGAAATGCTATTTAGCAGATGTTAGTACGCTAACATGCTAAACTAGGATGGAAAACGTGATGATGGACGTCGTAGCTGCTTGACAACAGCATGTTTATAGCATTCTGACCATGTGGGCATGTTGGTGTCTATTCAGCCCAGAGCACCTCTGGGCCTCAGCACTGCCTCAGAGGGCCACTGCTGTGGCTGTAGACCTTTTAAGATGTGTCCCAAATCAATACAGCAAACTCATTCTAAGCAGGTATTGTAGTCACTTTTCACAGTAAAAAAAACAAAAAGAAAAACTTTTTTATTTTAATTTTTAAGTCTGTTGTTGTTGGACTCTATTTCCCCACAATGCAGTGCACAAAGGAAAATGATGAGCTAATAGCTGGAAAACATCGGAACTAATTGTTGATGATGATGAAACAGGAAAATATGAATTTTAGGAAAATCTGTTGCTCTCTCTGAATTCACTGTTTGGTTACCTTTGCACAGCGTACTTCACTTCCTGTTAGCAGTAAAACAGTTTAGCATGTTGATTTCTTGTAAATTAACTGCAAAAACAACATTAACATATAACACATGCAGTAGAACGTAACGCGAGTAGTATAGAACTGGGACGCAGCTTGATCTGTTTGTTGTTTTTTTTTTGTCCATTGGTGTATTGTGCTTTTTGTTCTGTTGGCACAGTTTTAGAGAGGTACTCATTAAACTTTATAATCAGTTTGGGGGCTGTGGTTTGTGCTGCTGCTGAGTTGTGTTGGCTTTGTTCTGAAATGTGTGAAAACTGGAGATCAGAGCCTACGTGAAGGTAGGATTTACTGATGAACTGTATTAGTAGGAGTAGCCAACAACCTGCAGCTGAATGTCTTTATTCTCTGTGTGATGTAATGCATCTTTGACTGTTTATTCCTTATACAACACGCAGCAGTTGTGTATAGCCTGGATTATGAATGTGCGCTGGTGGCATGCTTACAGCCACCCATGCCCTAAATCCCTTTGTCGCCTCTGTATGCACATGCTCGTTATTGTGCTGCAGCATGTGTCCCTGTATCTCTGAAGCCACATTCATGCGCTCCATTTTTGCCGGGTGTCAATCACAATTTACATAGGTCGGCCCATGGAGAAACTAATCACAATTATAATTATTCCTATAGCCTAATTATGCATATGGCATTTGTTAAATGGAGATTTATTTTGAGTAATGAATGTGTAGTCTTGTGGAACATTGCTTTTCCTCTCAGTGCGGAGGAGAGGACTTGCTTCTCCTCTGCTGGGCTCTTCAATCTAATCACCAATCGTGGGCTAGATAAAAGGAGCTGGAGCAAGCTCCGTCTTCAACCTGGTATCAAGGTCTGAGAGATGATGGAAATCCCTGAGGGGCACATCTTTTTCTGACTGATTCATATTGCAAGAATACACCTCTTTGAACAAGGCATCTCATATCTTCTGCAGCCTCTATTTCAACAGTGCCTACCCACTATGATTTCTGCTCGCCATTATTTTGTTTTGGCCACTTCTGCAGAGATCTGTGCTTCTTGGTAATCGGGGACGACGCCACCGAGTGCTGAGCTTTGGTCAGAGCCACAGCAAATCAAGGACGGCCACAGGAGATGCGTGAAGGCACGCAGTTGGATCAACTATAAAGAAAAACCAAAGGAGAGGATAATACTTTCTATGCTGCCACTGTAGGGAGTGTTATGAGAAAGCAATTCCTGATATAAAATCCCACATAACATGAGATACATTAAAAAACATTGAAAGGCAGGTGATAAAGAAGAAGCGTCAGACAATACAGATCCAAAACACAAATGTTGCTACAGTCTCGATTAATGCCCGGAGGCATTCATTTGGGGATTAAGCAGTCTAATCTCAAAATGTTCAGTAATTCGTTCTCTCCCAAATAACGCAGTGATTGCTTTGCCTGTGGAAGCAGCCAGCAGCCCACTGGTGTCAGAATAATCACTTCTCCAGTGGTCCTCCAGCGATTCCAGCAGCTCAGCGGCGGTGTAGTATCAGCTCAGTACACATACCAGTCTCGGAGGAAACCCTGTCTGTACTGACTCTGTTGCACCGTGTGATGATCCATGGCAATGTTAACCTGGATTGTAACTTAAAGCGCACACGTCCCAAAACACATCTCATGTTTTAAGACTGGTCAGTTTTAAATTCACTTTTGAAGCAGCGCACAGAAAAACTTCTTGTATTAGTGATTTCCAGTGAAGAAAGACGTATTTACCTGCTTGAGTGAGAGAACCATTAAGTGTTCATATACTCAGTTTTTATGTCAAAGTCCTGCATCAGTAAAAGTACAGAAGTGAGGCGTGCTAGAATATAAAAGTACTGAAAGGAGGTTATTAATATGGCCTCAAAAAACGTATGTTCCCCCAGAAGCTTAGATCTTATTTTTTATTTCATTTAGACCCACTGGATCGTACTTTGAGAGCTAAAGGTTATATATTGTAACCACCTGGTTACCTCTTACTTATGCTCATAGAGAAGCTGAATACTCTTCATAGACGATTTTTTCTTCAGTTTTGGGATATGACATATATATAATTTTAAACTAAGTGCTCGAGAACGAGAAAAAAAAGATGCATCTGGGTGAAAAATGTGCCTGTTTGACAAATATTCCATTGGTCCTCTGGCCCGTTACCTTTAAATTCATCGTAGACTTGTTTGCAGAAATGCATGACTGGAGTCTAAGATCTCGGCATGACTCACTGACAAGATCCTTTTGTTCTAAGACGAATATAGTTCTCTGCGGCACCTCAGATGTCTCTCTCCCACCTCCAATCAGTCATTTCTATTAAAATTTGTCAAATTTCATAATAGAGTAATTGCTATGAGGAATAGCAACTGTCACGCTGGAAATGAATGGTCTTTATATTTGGTGCACTGCCATGTCACTGGAATCTTTAATCATTGGACTTGAGATGACAGACAGCAACCAATTCATATTCATAGTGTGTGAGGATCAGGCGGTAATGTTCAATGATTGGAGTTAGTGGGAAATGACATGTCTCATTATACATAAGGATGCAGCACTCCAACAGTGTTGGTGCGGACACAACCATTTAAATGTCTCATTTCCAGGTAGTCTCATAATAAACCATTTCACAATGAACTTCTGGGCGCTAGAACTGCAGCTCCACATTTAGGGAATTACAGTTATTTGCTTTCCTGTCGACCATTAGATGAAAGATCAAATGAAAAGATCTCGTATCTTCATGCTGACGGTGAAACTGCAGCAGGCGACTGTTAGCTTAGCTTAGCATAAGACTGGAAACAGGAGGAAATAGCAACTGAGGGGGACAAAACTCACCCACCAACACTCCTAAAGCTCACTAATTAACACGATGTGTGTTCTTTTAAGCTGTATGAAAACAACAATTTTAAGGGGAAGTCAATGCTCCTGGACAAGAAATAGTCCCTAACATAATCCCCTGAAAAGCCACAAATTATTGTTTTGTTTGGGGGTTTTTTTTGTCGGGATTTAACATACAATTATGTTATGTTAATTAGTGTTGAAGTTGGAGTTATGATAGATGCTATGGCGTGTAGCTACAGAGCCCACAGACATAACCCTTTAACTCAGAAGCAGAAATGAAGCATATTAACTTTATATTTAACAGACAAATATGAGAGTGGTTTCAGTCCTCTCATCAAACTCTTGGCAATAAAGCATATTTCAAAAATGTAAAAATACCCTTTAACTGTTTTTAGCTCTGTGTTGCTGCAGTCAAGCAAAGCTCACACAGATATTAACACAGTTTATTGTCTTACATGTGTAACGATTAGCACGAGATTCTCTCTGAGAAGACAACTTCTCAGCCTGGTCTCCTGCGAGTCTCTCCGCAGACCCCACCAATCCGACGGGCCAAACCCTCCCAAGGCATACTGCAGCAAATTGCATCGTTACTTTGCAAATTTGTTCAAGCAATCAACTCAATCTCACTTGGGGAACCAATCTGACAACAGGAATGATTAGAATCCTGGGCGGCTCGGCGCTTGTCACTTGGGACCGAGATGAGAGAGGAATTACAATGAGGCCTGAAATTGCACGCTATTGTTACCTCCCCGCGCTCCTGTCCTCCTTCTCCATCCACCATTTTCCTCTTGCCCACGTCTGTCCCCTCTGTTCTATCCTTCGGAGCTGTGGTAACAAGGTGTGACTGTTGGAGACAAAGCCAAAGGGCAATTGTCTAGGATGGGAGACTAGAAATAGCTCTAGCCCCATCTTTTATTACAGAGCACACCTGCCATCACCGCAGTGTAAAAACCCCTGATTTGGGAGATGAAATATGCAAAGTTTGAGTGGAAATGATATGGAGGGCCACACTTGATGGCCTTTAAGTAGCAGTGGTGGTCAGGGAGCTCTTTAGAGGAGGAATACAGTAAATACTTCATCACAGCGTATCCTTGCAAGGAATTTCGACAGGAGAGGAGGCTTATGCGACTTCCCTTTAGGTTTCAACAAAATACATTAAAATGACCTCAGGAATTGTGGGGAGAAGCAGAGGGCAGAGGCAGGCAGCTCTCAACTTGCTTTATATTTATCAGTTTCTCCTCACCCGTCGCCTTCGAGAAGAAGGTTGGGGGGGTGAAATGACCTGACGAGGGCTGAGGGGAGGAGAAGCAGGCTGTTGATTCTCATTTCACCGTTCCCATCTCCCAGCAGGATTGTCTGAGACATAGATAAATACTGCCAGCACTGCGATTTATAAGCTGTGCGGCAGACACAATTTCACCCATTACCTGACTGACTCAAAAGTCCAACACGCTTGAACCGCCTGCATACAGAGTGCCATGATTTCAACTGCTTTTGCCATCCTTCTCTCCTCTCTTTGCCTTTCATCTAACTCTCTCTTGTCAACACGACAGAGGGACAGGGGAGATCTACAAACTCTGAATGCTTATTTCTTTTTTTCGACTATAACAGTGGTGTGCTTGGTATAAAAATGAGCCTGTGTTTCACTTGGAGTGTGTTTCGGCCTGGCCAAGTGTTCTGCTTGTTGCGACCGTCTGACTAGTTTCAAATCACATAATTTGAAAGACTGCGATTACGTTATTTGTGTGATTTTGTTTATCCAATCAGCGTCAAAGGGTCTAAGCCTACAACAATGACATTTTGCTAATGTTACCGTACTTTCCAGCCTTCAAAGTGAGATTGCTGATGGTCATGCTCACATTTCAAGTCAAATTCTGTGAAATCTGGAAGAAACTTGGCTACATGTTACAAGTAAGACACGTAAAGAGACAGAAGGTCATGCAGACCCAAATTTAGCGGATATTAAGTTATTCTTGTCTTTGTGAGTGCATACAGATGTGAGCCAGATCTCAAAAATCACACTGACATGAATAATGTTGCCTAAAGACCATGACTTCTGTTTAAGCTTTCGAATTTACCAGCATTTTGCCTGAGAACAATCTAATCCTTGAACAGTTTATGTCCACAGCAGCAACTCTACCTTCTTTGTGCGGCAGAGTTAAAAGGTAACTTCCCCCAAACTGCAAAAAGCACGTTTTCTTAGTACTTTAATGGCGTTTCACCACCTCTGCCATTTATAGAACATCTCACCACAGACCAGGCAAGGTTAGGATGAGATGAGCTCTAGTTTCTCTCTTAATATTTAGCTTTCCTAATGCTGCTTGAATTTTCTATTTCTAATCATGTGTATTGATTGAGTGCATAGCATGGTTGTAGTGGGTCACGGCTCTTTAAATGCGCATGCCTGTGCATATGTTTTTAAAATCACTAAGAGAAAAGTCACCCAGCAGCATTTTCTGCACAACCTTAAATAATAAGGCTGTTCTAGTGCTGCTAAAATAACTTCACTCACACTTATGTGTGATGCGGACACAGGCACCATGAATTTACCTTTAGGTCCAGGTCTTCCCCTATTGTCTTCTGCTTTCTGCCGTCTGACAGGCTCAGATTAGATAAGATCTGCCCTTCAGATAGAAGAATCAAAAAATGGCAACCTGTGACTGTGACACACACCGTCCTGGTCTGCTGTACTTCACCTGAACACCAAATGTGTACACTTACGCAGCTGAAACTAGTCCCCATATACTCCCACACTGGCCAGCAGTTTCAGGAAATTAGAATCTTTTTTATTTTCTAGATCTTTTTCAAAAATGAAAGGTATTTGTGATAAATATTTATGTCTTGATTATGTTTTCCAGCTGAATGCCAAAGAAATAGTAGAGAACATGAAAAGCATAGAGAAACAGGCTTTTGGTTTTTGATTTGTTGTTGATGATTAGCTGACAATGGGAGGATATAGAATAACCTTGAGTGTTGTAGTGTTATAGGGTTTTTGATTCATCTCATAAAGCCTGGGCCCCTATAGCTTCTTAGGATTCACATTATGTTAATAACGTCTTTTAAGATTGTACGTGTATTTTAGTTGTTTTGTGAATAAACTTAATTGAACTGTTTCCTCTCCATGGTAGCAGCGATAAAAACCACTTCAGTGCAAGTCTTATTACAGCTCAATTGAAATAGTTGAGTGAAAATAAACATTATCATTCATTTAAATCCTATTTGGTGGAGTACTTTGACTTTCACGATGGATTACCGTTCTAATTTTAAACCGATAAAAAGGATTTAGAGACAATGTTTGACATTAAATCTCTGGTACTAAAAGCAGCAAACAGGCTCTTTTCTTAACATGAATTTATTTTGTTTCCAGTCGTATTAGATACCACCTTCCCATTCTCGTTCAAAGTCAAATTACTCCTTCAAGGCCTGCCAGTAATATGGGTTAATTGTTCTGGATGGCTGGATCACTTCCAAGCAGTTCATCCAATTTCCATTTAAATTGAGCCATCGGAGCGTGACATGGGTGACGCCTGGCTCGCCACTGTTGCAGACAGGCGACAGCGGTGCACGGCCGGCTAGGATGCAGAGAAACCTGTTTACGGGTCATATTGGAGACTCTCAAGTGGCTGGCAGCAAATGAAATGCAAGCACACACCTTGCTGGTTCCCTCTAAAGGACTTTAAATGGGAGCAGAGAAATGGCCTCATATAGTGAAACTGGTCAAGTGTGTATACATTGCTGCATAGTCAGTCTCTCGCTTGGCTGTGGCTCCTATTGTGACCCGACAGTCTGAACAATAGAGGAGGACACGGTGCTCCTGATTCCCTTCCTTTTCTTCTCTAAAAGAGCTACACTCCTCTCCCTCCTCCTCTGTTTAGTTCTTTAAATTGAAATTTTGCAGCCATTTGTTCTCGCTGCCTCTGCAGAGTTCATGTCACAACATTTCTCTGAGCACCGGACAGGTTCAACAGCACACCCCACTGTTCTTAATTTTGGCTGCTGATTTAAGGCTTGAGTTTCCTCGTGTCTCATAACACGCGGACTCTAATGAGGCCTGATTATTTCTTCCCACTGCTATTGTCAGACACATCTTTGCTTTTTTTAAATTTTACTCTGCGTGAAAAAAATCATGGCTGTGCATTTCATTTGAACAAAGCGAGCAAATCATCTTTCATCATACAAGTCATGCAGATAAACATTAAAAACACACTTCCTTTTATGAGTGAGAATTCATCAATACACCACAGGACTCTTTTGTTGCTCGAATTTTTTATCCTTTCATACTCTAAGTCAGACACTCCCCTCTTCTGATTGCACATTTGCATGAGAGGTAGTGTCTCAAATCACACATTTACTCTTCCACTTTCCCTTCAAACTCAGACTTCTTTTTCAGACCATCACACTTCATGTCAGTGTCAGGGGCCACCCACAGCAATCAAGAAAAAGGATGAACAGTAGAGGGTGGTAATGCAGCATTTAATTGGATACAATCTGCAGTTAAACAACCTAAGAAAAAAAGTGGTGGGTGGTGTTTCATGTGACAGACGAGTTATTTTTGGAGCGCCACTGCAAACTGAGGTGACTTTAAACCAAGAAAAGGGGAAGAACTGGGACTTGATTGTAATCATTCCTCGGCTGTTACAACTGGATGATGATCTTCTTTTAATTACAAGAAAGAAGAGACAGCAGAATACCCCTCTGCACACACACACACTCACACACACACACACTCCTTTAGAAAGAATATCTAGCCCCACTTTGTGCCTCTAATTGACGTTATGTTTAAGTCACTGCAGTTAGCTTTCGATTTTCTACTTGGCACACTTTGAAAAACCTAGAAGGTCATTTAACAAAAAGTAACACAGTTCTGGTGTTATCAGAAGCCTCAGACACTCCTCTAACCTTTCGGATGAAGGAACATTAGCTGTGTTGTACAGTAAAAAAATCATTTTATCCCCCTTTTTAAAAAATTTGGCCGCCTTTTTTTCCTAATCCAAACAAAGATGTAACCAATGGTAGCGACATACAATATCTTCTTGCTGAATTTGCAGAGCAGTCAGTTATATTGGTGTATACAGATGTTACTTCCAATAATTTGCTTTTTCATACAAAGTAACAGAAAAGCAAACATATTTTGAATATCTTTAACAAAAAGAGCAAGAGTATAATCAAATCAGTCACAACTTGAGAAACAAGTGAAAACTTTTAAAATAATATTTTTTCATCTAGAGCCTTGAGAAAAGTGGTAAGTGTTAAACCACTTTCCAGGTTTTTCAAAGATGGCAGAGTATTTATTTGTCAGGACATCTGATGCTTAGCTCTGTCTCTGTCAAATCGTTTCATTATATTTTCTCAAAAAGAAAACAAGGGTTCAAGGTTTGGCTGAGAAAGTTGCAAATGATATCCCCTGCTATCCCCCATGGCTAGCTTTGTGATTTCAGTGTCATGTTAATACACGAGAGGCACAGACTGTGGTTACGTCTAACCCAGCCTCCCACTTCACTTTCCCTCCACACATCACACAGACAGCCCCCGTGCTCCATGGATGGGCTTGGACGGCTTGCATCAGTCATACCCCCACAGCCAAGTCGAGCCAACTTCTCATAAAATCCACACCATTCTGTATCATCGATTCGTTCCCTTCCAGAAATGGGCCCCATGTCGTGCGTATTGTTTCTAGATTGAAAAGGAGTTGGCCAACATCAGCTGTAAATCACAAACTCCCATTAACCAGAAGGATCCTTTCTGCCACTAGACACCATCTCTCTCTTTCTTTGTCCTGGGTCAAACCATTGTCTTGGTTTCATTTCAGGTTTATTTTTTGCAACCTTAGCAGGCCAGATCCTCCATCACTGTCTCCGCCATCAGAGGGAGGACTCTGGCTTGTGAGCACAATGATGTCAGCTACAGCATTAAAACGTTTAACCAAGTGGAGGGGCACCGTGACCCCACACGCTCACACTGTCTGTCAGGTCGGGATGAGAAAATGGAGGTCACATAACACACAAACACATATTATTCCAAGACACTAAATGACACAGAGAAGGAGGGAGGGTCAAATCCACTTAGAGTCATATTTGACCTATTTCATCTCTGCATGGTTTTCCTTTAATTGAGTTAAAGGGTCAGTTCACCCAATCCAAACAAAAACATTTAGTTTCCTCCCTTACCACTTATATGGTATCAAGCCGTGATCGAGCCAAGATAGTTTGGGTTTTATTTACTGTGGTGCTAAGAACTCAAGAGCAAAGACAAATCATCTGAACAAACAATTGATTTTCTTTTCAGCAAACAATGTAAAAAATATCAAAGAGTCCCAGAGAAAAGAAGTTAATGATGTGTGACATAGTTCAATAATGAAAGCATAAAAAACACAGCAATATCCACATTCTATTAGGAAATACTGTGTATTGGCCATTAAACTGGCTAAACATTTAAGGAATACATCAGTATTTTGGGAAATGCACTTATTTGCTTTCCAGTGGAGTGTATCATGCCGAGATCAACATCACTGTCATAATCCTCTATCAGATATCAGGCTAAAGCTAACAGCTGCGTATCTTAGCTTAGCTTAGCATAGAGACTCTGGTTTTTGTACAGATTAAACAAACAAGTGACAAAGTGTCAACATGACAGTCACAGTTTTACGCGGGTTAATGTGCCGGGCTGTTTATTGGATGAAAGGAGTCTCTGGTGGTTGCCTGGCAACTAGTCCTGGCCAAGATATAATCAGGCACCTAACCCACCGTACACTTAAACAAACACATTAAATAAACAATACACAAAGTGTTATTATGATGCTGGTGGATTATGTCACCAGATTTTGTGCTAAACTAACCGGCTGTTAAACTGAACAGACATTAGAGTGGCATTAATCTGCTCATCTAACGCTCCCTCAGGAGGTCAAAAAAAGCGTTTCCCAAAATGTTGAACTATTCCTTTAAAATGGAAACTATCCACATGGCTCAAAGTGACTTTTTTTTCTTTTGAATTAAAAAATCAGAGAGGAATTTGGGAATGAGAGAAACAACTTAATCTCTGTTTCATTTTTTGTTGTACAAATGAATGTGATGAAGATATTTTGTCAATTTTCTAAATGCACACACGAACACGTAGATGTTTTGCATCGTCAATACGCTGCAATGCATGTTTGTCAATGAATTCACAGACAGCCTGTGAAAGGCTAATTCTGAACCAGACTCAGGTCTCCCACATTAGTAGTTCCCCTTGAGCTGCCCTTGACTGGAACGCACCGAGCCCGAGGCATTGGGCTGAGGGCTGGCCCCCCCCCCGGGGTTCCCCTCCCCCAAGGACACTCTGCAGGTTGCCTGCCTGTCTGCCTGTAAAAAAAAATACATGTCCAGATACTTCTATTGTTCCATGCTCTGATCTTCACACAGGTTGCTAAAACAAAGCCCTCTTATTAATATTTATAGCCTCTCTGATGGGACGGGATCAATGGAGAGAGGAGAAAGAGAAGAGAGAGTGTGCCTGAATAATCATCATCCATCTACTTCCAGCCCTCCCTCTCTTCTCTCCATCTCTCTGAAGTAGAAGTGGAATTCAGTGTGTGAGCAAGAGATGGAAATTCGCTGCGATAGGAGAGAAGAATGGCTCTATCCGTGTTAGCACTTGTGTGTTTGTTTTTGCTTTAGTGGCATGCTGGCTGTTGTCATGACGGAGATGTTCCTGCAGTTTTTCTTTACGTTAATAGCTAAAAAGACCGATACAGCACATTTACCTTAATAGATATGTATGTCTTTCCGTTGACTTTCATTTGCTCAAACGTCTTCTCTTTTCCCAGCTGAAGATGTGTGGGAGTGTTAGAGTGGATTTGTAACAGACTCCTGGTGTCTTCATTGGCAGGCCCAGCATGGTGGATCTACAAGATGAAAGTCTGACAGCCTGAGACAGTCTGCTCTGAGTCTTCAGTAGGTGGGCTCGCTGCCCAGTGCTCAGTAAGCGAATTAGGTGGGCAGTGCGCCCAACACTGCCCTTCTTGACTGACACTGGCCCCGCCGAGCGGTCTTTAACTGCACAAGGAGAAAGTTATTAATCAGCTGTGTTTGCTTCTTCCAGCTTCTCCTGCAGAGGAGGAGGAGGAGGAGGAGAGGGTAGGGGGGAGACCTGGCTAGGTGATGAATGTCCTCACTTCTACGTGTTTCAAAAGTACAGTTTATCCATGAGGAATGGAGCAGCTTGTACATGGGCTGAGGGGAAATTGCCTTTTCCTTTGACCTGCAGCCAAGGGTGAGGAAGTGAATTGAAAGCGATATGAGAGCGTCTGCCCTCTGAGGTGATGAATATGGTGCAAATTAGAGGAAGAGGCCTTTCAATCTCAAGCGCGTTGGCTTTTCCCATTCTTACCGCTCTAAATTGTTTTCTGTCTTTTGCTCTACAGCCCATTCTGGCTTCCCTCATTTTTTCTTAATCTCTCTTTTCCCCTTTCTTCCATTTTTATATCATCTCCACCTCCAGCCCCTCCATGCTGCACTGCAGCAGGGTTCTGGGGGCGTGTGGGTTGACAGGTTGAGCTCTGGGAGGTCGAGAGGGCAAGGGCAGCATTTGCAGATTGTTGGGACAGAAAGCTGAGGCAGCACGGCCTTCAGTGAGAACACAGTGTGCAGCAGGAATTGCGAGGCCACGCAGAGTCGCAGAGAACTGTGACCTTGAGTCGTGAGCGGAGAAAAAAATCAACACAAATCCATCGAGTTTGGACATGGACTTGCAGGCCCCAGTGCCCTGCGTGTGCGTGCACTCATTGGCATATGGTGTTTTGCTGAAAATGGATTAGACAGAGCCCCTCATGAATTATTGTGAAAGCCCAGGATATTGCAGCGCGCCACAGAGAGATAAACAAATTAGTGTTTTTATCATGTCTGCATTTAATTGATATTCATGAATGCAGTATTTAATATGCAACAAAAGGTTTGGTCCAATGCTGAACATTTAAATTTTGATGATTAATTAACTACTATAAAAATCCAGTGGATAAGTAGTCTTGTTTGTGTGTTTAATTTGAGTTAATTTGAGCATGAGATCCATATTCTCTTGTTTCATCCTGCAGCTAAGATGTATATGTGTATGGCTCATAGAAATGCTCCGAATAATCCTGCAAAACCAAAAACTACACAAAGTATCCAACACAAAGCCTGTGGGACATGAATCTTGGAATCATACGTGAGTGGAATAACAACACTGTACTGTCTAAGAGGAGGCTGATGGACTGCTTTAGAAATACATGCGATTCCAACTGGACTCAATATTTATTTGGAACCAGTCCTGCTGGATTGACACTAATACCAACCTGCTGGAAAATGGCCCTGCTGTGCTTTTCTCTGTTTCAACCACTTTGTAGTTAGATTTATTCCACATAGAACTTCAGGTTTTTGAGGAACTACTTGAACTGTGTTTATACAATGTGTGCATACATTAAATGGCCCTTGAATAATATGTGAAATGTATCAAAAGCTCCTAAAAGTGCCTCCAAAACCTTAACATTCTCAATTCCCAACAGAGCCTTTGGCAGGTAAAACCTAACGCCCTCTGAACTCCATTTTAAATTGTAGTCAAAATGCCAGGTTTAACACCTAGTGTATCAGACTGAATTGTGCATCAAAAAGTATGTAAAAGGCATGCAGACTTTTCTGTTTCAGCGGTAAATTGGACTATTTCGTAGTAATGACAGAATGAAGTGTGATGCACTTTCTGCTGGAACATGCATGTAGTCTACAGAACGTATAGTTATTCACTGTTTCGCCAATGATGTGTGTTATCTGTATCTAGGGGAGCACAGTTTGAATGCATCCAATATTGGCTGAGAAATGCCATTTCAGTTTCTACTTAACCTTATTTTTCCCAAGTGAGAATAGCCAGAAAATGCAGAGAGATAAAACACAGAACACACACACAGACTTGAACGTCCTGTAGGACATGTAAAACATAATAAAATACATAAAACACATTAAAAAAAAATTACAACTTGCAATATTGGTACAGTATAATAGTTTTCCCATTTACAGTCAGGCTCTAACTGTTCGGAGCTGGTGATTGGGTAGGGCAGGAGGGGCATTTTTTAAAATTACCTACATGCAATTCTTGCACCTGGTTGCTTTCCTTTAGTTTCAGTCTGCCAACTGGAGGTTTGCATCAGTTCCTTGTGTTATTCGTTTGGGGGCTTTTTAAAATGGATCATTGTTACACATGTGTGAACTCTGTGTACACTTCTGCTGGTGTTGTGAATCCCAATCAGAAAATCAGGAAACTCTGTTTTGACCCTCACCAGCCACCATACAGCAGAGTTAGCCACTAGCTGCTACAGGTGTGCTAAGTGCACAGGTGGCTCCACCACTGATTTTAATTGAGCACTTTCTTATTTTTGCAACAACACACTCTTGCATGGATGTAATGAGATGTTATATATAGACAGTCCTGTAGCTGTAAAAGACAAAGTGGAGTAAATTTGATTTAATTGCTTGGAAAAACATCAAACTGCACCTGAGTATGGAACAGATTGTTTCCCCCTCTACAAAGCACCCGTGGAGAGGCCTGCATCCAGATTGTCCTCCAAAAGTAAGTTGGTCCATTAAACTGTTTTTGGAAAATTTTGCTGCCAGAAAGACAGACAAACGTGTGCAAGTTGTCAGTTCTCACATCAGTTGTTGGGTGTGCGAGGTTAAGAGGAACATTAAAAACCTCTTCTCCTTGATGAGGTTTTTTTTTTTGGTCCAACTGGCCAAACATTTCTTTTTTGGTTAAAGATTGCTTTGCCAATTTCAGCTTTGACTATCTCCTTGTTCAAACTCTTCAAATGAGGGTTGAAGATGATCTCAAACTCATCACAAATCCATTTTGTAAAGAGACACCTCCTCATGTCATGTTGCTTTATCTCCTCTTTACTTCTGTGACTATGTATTAAAGCATTTCCCCAGTTTGATCATTATAGGAAATGTACTCCTGGTGTTCTGTGGGACAGTAGCTCCTGAGTTGGTGCACAGCTGTATCCCTTCCTGTCTAGTGCCACCATAACGCTCTGGGTAAGTGATACCCCCCCCCACTGCTGTGTCTGTTTAAATATGTGACTTTTGTGGCAGCTGGCTCGAGCGCCAACACATGGAGCAAATTCCCTACAGTGTGTTTTAACGTAAGCGAGCCGATCCAGGCAGCCTGTAGCTGCTCACATAAGGAGAGGCCACACTGAGATTGTACACTTATCATCAGTCTTGAGCTTGAACTACGGGTGAACCAGCAGTAATGATGGATTAATTGTCTTATAGAACAGCTTCCAGTCATCACACAATGAATGTTTTTCACGCTGCGATATTGTGCGGGACTGTTTCTTTCTCCCTGTGTCTGTTATCCTCTAACTACAGTGGGAGCTGTGAGAAATGATGTGCAGTCAGGCTCTCCGCTGGGCGACTACTTCCCTGGGAAATGTCGCTCATTTTCTGAATTGCATATGAATATGAGCAGGGAAAGATCGGAGGCTGATGATGATTTATGGCGGAATTGGAAGCAGTGATTATCTGAGACTATGCACATACAGGAGTGGTAAATGTATGAAAAGATGCAGCAGGTTTCCACTTTACCAGACACTGTTGTGATGACACTAAAGGGCTTTCTGTAAGCCTTAAAGGAACAGTATTTGCTGGAAATACACTTATTTGTGAGAGTTAAATGAGAAGATCAACACCACTCTCACATCTTTCTGGTGAACATAAGGCTTAGCTTAGCATAAAGACTGTGTTGCTGTTAATAGGTGGGCTTTAGGGATGTGTGTGGGTGTATTTTGGACAGAGCCGGGCTAACTGTTTGCCCGTTTCCAGTCCATATGCCAGGCTAAGCTAACCAGCTGCCGACTGGATGTTGATTTTCTCATCTAACTCTTGGCAAGAGAGCAGATATTTCCCCAAATTGTCACCCTATTCCTTTAAGTAATAATGTGGTCTCGGGTTATCTATAGAAGAAAAAAACAAAACAAAGGAAATGGTGGACATTCAGTTGTGCTGACACATGTACAAACAATCCCTCTGTGGGAAGCGTTCCATACATCACCAAAATGAATTTTGTCTCATCATTTGCCGAGATTTCCGACCATTCATCCATGTGAGTTATGGCCCCCTCTTTGGAAGCGAATCCGTGCTACCTCAACCTTCACCTCGCTTGTATATCTTAAACCCACTGCCTTGTGCTTTTGGTTTTGGCCGTCTGAGCGTGTAGTGTAGTGACACGTCCGCTGGGACAGCAGACATGAGGTTAAAGCTATTCACCATGGAAGAAACTGGAGCCTGCTTTGGCACTGGTGAAGAATGGGCAGAGACAAGCATGAATACCAGATGGCAGTGAATCTGTAATTACAATCCTCTGGTGCAAAATGAGACACTGGTGGAATGAAATCTTGCTGCACTTTCAAATATCCTGCATGTAGAAGTCTTTGTTTACTTAGCAGAGGGTTCAACAGTCCTACAGTAGTTTCTCTGAGGTCCAAGTTTCTTGATTTCGCTGTCTGCTGAAGAGTTCAAGTGTGGAGGAAAGGCCATTTAGCACCGTCGAACTGCAGCAATGTTGGTGTCAGTGTCTTTGTGAAATGGTAATTGCCGGCCTAATCAAAAACAGAGTGGAGATGGACAAAGACAGTTGAAGTGAATTTAAATATGATAAGCCTATAATGGCTCCCAAATGGAGAGCCGGGTCTGTGTTCACCCCAGAGGGACTGACCTGTGATTTAGCCCCCTTACTTGTGTATGTGACGGGGTGGCATTGTGGCATCGCGCGCCCCCCTCCCCTGTGACCCCGCATGCTCTCTCTTCCGTAGGAGGCTGCATAATTGTCTAATTAAATGGAGAGAAAACAGCCCCTGCATACCTCATTAAAGACATCGCTCCATCAGCTCCCGCCTTTACGTTTCTTTAAAAACACCCTCCTCATCCTGGCAGGAAAGGTCAAACAAAGAAAAGTGCTGGAGATGGTTGCCTGTCCCTCTGGCTTCCCTCCTATTGTCTAATTAAACAGTCAGACACGAGACAAAGGCTGCTTTAAATGTCTTTCTATCATTTTTGAGTTTCCAAAGAGAATTCTGCTAACTTGTTGGATCAGCTTGATCGATAATATGGCGATAAGAGGACACAGCCCAGAGGAAGCAAAAGGCAGCAGTTTTGAAAATAAAGGACGCTGTTTACCATGATGAAATACAGTATGGCTCGCCTGGAGATGGTGTTAAGTGCTGTGCTGCTACCCTACTAATAAAAATGAATGCAGTCATCTTTTTTTGTATTAATGAGGCATGCACCATTGAATAATTTCAACAGATAAATGAGCCAGATTTGAGCTGCCTATAAATGAGGCTAGTTGAGCAAAAGGTTCCCATGTGACTTCTCTCAGTGCTCAGAATATAGCGAAATAATTAAATCAGAGATTACACCATCTCAGATGCATTATAAAATAATCCAGGCATGTATGTATTCACAATGTGTTTTTGAGAATAGTACATTTTAGCCTTTTTTATATATATTTTGGTATTTATGTCATCATCAGTGCAGATACTGCAATTTTCTTAATATTTAGAATAAAGTGGACTTGATACTGTAATTTTGTTTAAGAAAGAAGCCGTTCAGAAAATTACAGTAAAACATGTTGGCTGCATTTGATGGTTTGGCATAATCACAAATCTCCTGTCTCCAAATCCATGTGAATCTTTGTAATTCTGTTGGGTTGGAGTGTGTGAGCGCATAAAGACACGCGCATCAGTATGAGTATCGGTGTTGATGGTTACAAATGTGCTTCTGTCAAATTTATACATCTTCCTCTGTCCGGCTGACGCTAAATGTAACCTTTCCAAGTCAAATTATTTATGAAGTCTACAAACGTCTCCCCGCTTCCTTTCCCTTTGGCTCCCCCCCCCTCATAAATATTTGATAGGATGGATGTTGGGGAGGTTAACATATGTCCCATCTGAAATGTCAGTGGCCCTTCCAGTGGCCAGCGTGCTGTTGACAGAGCACCAGACCATTTTGTTTAGGATGCAAGACTCTGTTATTGCCGTTGTTTAATCTCCTGGCCTGACATGAACATGGCTGCCCTGACTATGTACTCGCACAGGATCCGTTTGTTCATCCAGATGTCTCTCGTGCTTGAGAAAATGAAAGAAACCTTTTTTTTTTTTTTTTTTTGTCATTCGTGGGTACAGAGTGGCTCTTGTAACCTGTCATAAGAAACAAATACTGACACTGACATCCAATCTACCCATAATCTTGGACTCTATAGATTTTTCGTCAAGGTTTAAAAGTGGCTGCTTGAATTTTGCTTTTGGTTCTTCAGGGAGTGCAAATAACCTTCTTGTTTGGAGTGACAGCTTGAGACTGTGTTAACCACACTTGAGTTGCTTTATGAGGTGTTTGCTGTCTGGAGGGATGCGGCTGTGGTCAAAGACAGCCTCAGATTGATGAAAATAATCAGGTGTCTTTCACGAGTCTTCCCTGAGGTAGACGTGCTGCAGTTGGCTTCATGCAGTATTATTAGTTGAACCCTGGCTTCTCTTTCCCACGTACAAAGTTAGATTCTGCTGCTGCAGCAAATACACAAAGTTTCTGCGATGAGTTGTGCCATAAAAAAAACTTGACTTGAAGTGACTTCCAATAAAGCCTCATTCAATATTACCACTGCTCTACCATCTACGTACTCGTCCAGAGAATGAATTGCGTTCATTGAGCCTCAAGTAAATTGACTAAATCCATATTAGTTTCCCCACAACCTCTTTGAAAAAGGGGGAATAAGTATCCTGTGTTACAGGCTGCACGCAAAACGGCTAAACTACGATTTAAGGCTGACTTTGTGAAGAATTTTGTTCATGTATTTACCCCTGATGTTGATGGATGATTGGGGCTTTGCTGCTTTAGGCCATGAATAATTCATCACGAGGAGAATGTGTTTCAGAAGTTGGCTGCTTGGCAACAACAATGACTTGAGAAGTTGTTGGGACAGTGTTATCTAATTAAAACTGGGCGCAGCCGTCAGTTCATGTGATACGACAACACTAATCAGCTGAGCGCAGTGTTAACCTGGTCACTGCAGAGACCAGCTCGTGTCAAACAAACATTGGTATAGAGGATTAAAGAGGTTGTGCCCGGCATGTCTTCACAGTACGGTTTATTAATTACACTGGGGGAAAAAACGTCCATTGATACGAAGCATGTAATGTGACAGCTTTTGGCCTGATTTTATTATCTGCTTCACAGGAAGATAACAACATTTGTAAACTTTAGAAACATGGCTTGTGCTTTGCATTGATGGGATGTTCCCTGTGACACGGGAAGTAGGTATAATCAGTAGAGCTGAAACATTTGGTCCACACACGAAAACACAGGAAAACCATCCTACATTAAAACTATTTTGTTTTTTTAAAGAAAAATGACAATGAATTGCATCGTCTGGCTCCTGGCTTTTTTTAAAATATATATCTATTGGCCGAACAAAGAGACATTTATAAACACATTTTTAATTTTTGACACTTCATAGACTAAGCAACTAAATTAATGGAGATAATGAAAATAATTGCTGGTTGCTGCTCCAATCTGCAGACGTGATCTCACTTTAAAAGTGACTTTGTCAACATGCACACCAAATCATATACTGTGGAGGTCAGAAGAGAAACCTACGGCAGATAGCTCAGTGTAGGATAAGTTAAGAGTATCACCTTACAGAGAGTCTGGGACGTGCCTAGAAATGTGGTCACTGGCCCTTTACCCCGTTAACCTGCTGCTGGACAGGATGCAGATAGATGCATGAAGGCCAACAGAGGGAGCCCAATAGCTATTTGTCCTCAAGCTGAGACGAGGCGAAGAGGAACCACTGCAGTTTGTTTACATGCAAAATAGTTTACTGAATGAATAAAAGCCAAATGAATGGTCACCTTCACCAAGGTAGATGCAGGTAGATGCAGTCAGGTCTCTAATGCATTCATGGTATATCTCAGGCTCTCTGACACACTAACAAGAATCTATTTGCTGGCCTTTGCGAGGAGGGACTGAAAGCCAGGTGGAGAGCTTTGAAGCGCAGAGTGTGTCCCGGCAGATGGGTGGCGAGGGGGTTTGGGGTCCGACACAGCTGTGGTCTGTCACTTTCTCAAGGTGTTTTAGCTTTCAGAGGTTTCCAGGCAGCTATAGGAACCTGTCAGCTGTTTTGCTTCAGCTCCGGAAAAAGAGACAAAGGGTCTGACGGGGACAGCAGACTTTTCTATTACTACAGGCCTCATAAGTTATGCGGCAGTGGTTACCCTGTGAGGCCGTCACGCTCTGCTGGCGTCCTAGACTCCAGTACACAACAGTCATAAGGTGGCTCTTTACACATCCTCAAAAGATGAATGAGATTGCACATTCATTGTGACAGATCTGGAGATGATGAGACTCAGATATTTTATCTGCATCAAGGGAAACAGGATTTTAAAGCAGCTACGATGTATATTTCACTGATATTGCAAAATCTTTACGATGTAATGTTAAAGGAAACAATGCTGCTTCTAAATATTAGTTTTGTAATGATTTTCCTGGCCTCGGATGATTGATGGACTTAATATATTTCATTAAGTCATGGATTTATATTTCTCTTGTAATGAGTTGCTGTGTTCAGCCGGGCTCTGAGGCTGCACAGGTCTGCTGTTACACTCCAGACAGTGCAGTCGTTTCAGTTTGAAGGGCTCAGGAATATTACTTCAATAAATATTTGATGAAAGAGGAAGTTCTATCGATTCATTACACCGCGAGTAATGTGTGTATGTGTTCATTAGGCTGCCTCTGAGTGTCTGTGTTTAATATTCTTTGTTTACAGTGGAGGGTCACATATGGGGAAACACATGAATATGGAGCAGGTAGCCTCCGCTCGTCTCTGAGCTTTGCACAGATGCTCACCCTGTATTCTACACACACACAGTAGACACACAAAGTACACACACACACTCTTTCACACACACACTCGCACACAGTACATACACAGACCAAGATCGGAGACATGTGTACTCACACATGCATATTTCCTTTCTTTAATTAAAACAATTAAAGTAGATTTGGTAACGCGAATGCATTTCCATGATTGTCTGAGGTTTCACTGTGATCCTTTATTTTTTCTTGGTAAAATAAAACCTTATTGTGTCTCTAATGTCAGCCTGGTAACAATCTCACCTCCTGACTCATTAAAAAAAAAAAAGCAGCTTCTGGGGGGAAAACAGCAACATGAAGGAGGTGCTGAACACAGGGGAGGTGACTGTGTTTCTGTGTGTGCTTTGCTGCATCCTTGAGTGTCTGTATATTTGTGTGTACAGCTGTGGCTTGAAAGCGGGAGGTGGTGGTGGTAGTGGAGGGGAGGGGGGGGACTTCACCAAGAGAGAGGTATGGGCTCTGCCCCACAGCATTTGGCACAAAGGGCCTACTCCTATTATGCATGCTGGCGGTATCTGTGGGAGATGCGGTTTGGTCCTGGGAGATAATGTCAGGTCCTGCTAATGAAACGCATGCTAAAGGTTTGCACGGAAAAGCTCCCCTCTCAACTTCTCATTTTTATTTGAAGCATTTCACTCCCTCCATGATATTGCTTCATTTTCAACCACCTCTCCCTGTCTCTGCATTTATACGAACGGACAGACTCGCGCCATTTCATCATCTCAGAGCACTCACCTGCAACCCTAACCTTCAACATTTGCATGAATAAAAGTAAAAATGATCCAAGGACTTACAAAGGCGGTACTCGGTTAATTAGGACAGATTCCGTGGAATATAGCAGCAGTGCCAGGAAGGTACCCTGCTGGAGCATAGCTGGTTCTTTGTTTATATCCTTGTGCTTTGAGTGTAGCTGGGAGGCATGGCAAGTGGAATTTGCTCAGGTGATAGGTTTAGTACGAGCGGATGCAGAGGGGGAGCTCTCTCTTCCCCGCTGACTCTCCCAGCTGGCTCTAGCATTAAGTCAGCCCAGCTCTGTACCAGACGACAGCATGACAGCTGTTTCCTATGACTAGGGGAAAAACACATTGATTCACTTCTTCAGTTGGCCTCATTTGGGAAGAGATGGAGTGTGGCCAAAATACTCTCCACTGGCACTGAGACGTGGACAGTAGAAAAAGGTCAGCAGCGGAGAGGAGAGCGGAAAGGACGCGCAGCTTTAAATGACACAACCAATATTTCAGCTATAAATGGATTTTAACCTTTTCTCATTGTGGGAGATGAACCTTGATGCTTTTTTAGTTTTCTTCTGCCCTGCAAAGGCAAAACGCTCTTACTACATATTTGGTCAAAATGAGATTAGAACTGAATCTGACTTTTTAGACTCAGGCAACAGCCTGCAATAAATCCTTCCTTCATGAATGTTATGTTCAGTATTTGTTTTAAACTTTATGACCATTCCGGAGGCTGTAGTTTGTGCTGCTATGAAACTGTATTGTGCTAAAACAAAAACAAATCGACAAGAAAGATGAATTTCACTGATAATGCATTTCCCCCAGCATTCGTTTCTTTTCCAGAGGGTGTTAAAACTTTGTCTGTTAAGCCAAATAGGATTTTGTGTTTTTGTGGACAAAAGCAGCAACGTTTCCTGGAATGAAACATCAGAGATCTTGATCTGAATGCATTATTGCATTCACAGCTAACGTTAACTAGCTTTGTTTTAGCCATGTAAATCCAATTATTAGTGTAAAACTGTAGCTAGCAATACATTTCATTAAGAGCATGCATACTAGCTCCCTGTCTAGAAGCACGAAGGCCAGTTCATTCTCTCAGATCTGTTATTCTCTCCATCTGCTGACTGATCGACCAGGTTTGACTCGTTTGACTTGTTTTCACCCAATTTTTTTTGTTTTTAATTCTCCAGTCACTTCCATTCTTTTCTCTTTGCTGATCCTGCCTCAGTATCGGCTTTAACCACTAAAATATAACGGCAAAAAGAAAATTCTGTGTAGAAAAAGAAATTTTCTTCTTCCTCCTTTTGAACCTGCTGTATATTTACTACTCACTGACACTTTGCCTGGGAAAGCTGAAACCTTGGCTGTAATGGTTTACGTGCTGTATGTCATTTAGTCTTATTTCACAGAGAATGGGACCTGGGGACAGGGATTCAGGATAATAAACAAGAAATAGCCAATCTTCTTGCTGATAGTCTCATTTGTTTGTGTAGGTCATATAGAGGCATCAGTATCAAAATGGTTTGATAAGCAGTTGAAACTTTCTTTTTAAACTTTCTTTCTCTCAACTTTGCTTCTGTAGTTACTGCTGTCTTTCTTTCTAGGACATAATTGAGGAGATTGTGGCTTTAGTGCTAAAAAAAATATGAAATATGAATACAATGCAATATCAAATGTAATCAGCGATCCACGAATGAATATTGAATAAGACGTTCTTTGGAAGTAAGTCAGGCCATTTGCTCTGTTGTTTTTCATTTGATACAAGTAAATAGCAAACATTTTATCATGATAAGAGCAAGTGGAGGCAGAAAGCAGCCTCATAACTGTGTTTCAGGCAGGAATATTCTGTCCTTGCATCCAGTCATTAGCATTTGTCGTGCTGTCCGTGGTATTGATTTACAAAGTGAACTCTCATGCTGACATCCACATTCCTTTTGTACAGTTAAGTGCTGTGAAGGCTCTTGAAAAGCCTCAGTGCCGTGCTTAGTGCCAGTCCAATACCAAAATGCAATCTCATAGTTAATCTGAAAAGTCACTGTAAGGATGCAATAGATGCAGGAGATATTTCATTTTCATTCAAGGGGTAAATTGTTTTCAAAGCTTGTACATGTAGGCTAACATGAATTTATTTGATTTACAATTTTATCCCTGCTGGTCTCTATTTGCCATGTAAATATTATTTTCTGGAGAAGATGTAACAAATTCATCAAAACAAAGTGCTTGTATCATGTCATGCAGTTTGGTGCAAGAGATCGCGGTTGTACGATCAATAGTTCTCTCATGCTACTTCAAACATCGATCCCCTCCTTTGAGATTTAATTAGTTCCTGAATATGCTCAGTGTAACATGAATATTGTGGTATAGCTATCGAACACCAAGATGATCTATACTGCATTTGTTCAGGGATCAATTATGAATGTTGTAATTTGCTATTGATGCAATTGATTCATTTGTCCAATTATACTGGAGACAGTCGTCAGCCCTTTTCACTCTGCAGCTCAATGAGCGGCTCATCAATGGGGCGTCCTCAGGAGTAACAATAAGATGGGCTGGGCCTGCCTCTCATCTACATCCTCCACTGTCTGGATTACTAATCTGAACATTAGTCATATGTGGAAGGAAAATATTCATTACCTTCATCAAATAACATTTGATTTTTTTGTAAGGAAAACAATAACTAACTCTCTCATGCACCCTGGTCTGATTAGTATTTTATATTGAGCATATGGATTTCTCTCAATTACATTTTTTCATTAATTTCTTTTAACTTAAGAAAATCGCATATATGAATCATTATCAGATTTTTCCATAATTGCGTCCAGTGGGACCCATTTTCAAGTCCACTGGAAATCATTTTGTCACTAATGCACAGCAAGACATTTTGCTACATGTTTTTTATCTCAGGTAATTTAGTCCGACTGAATTCACAACGTTTCACATAACACTTCACTTTCATTACAATTGTGTGAAAGACTATCTGCTATTCGTATGCAGATAGTTTATAACGATTATCTGAAATGCGGATCGGATATCTGTTTTCTATTGTCTGAATATGTGGCACTGGATGCTCCAAAACACTGGCCCAACAATTTTAGGCGATCTGTTCTGAAATTGGTCGGTAAGTAGCCTAATAGCTTTACTACCTAGCTTGGTAGCTAAGTAGCATAATAACAACTCAAACATGACAAACTATAAATTCAAATACCATGAGGATATATGATTTATTATAACATACAGTAGAGAGACTGGCCTTCTCTGTCTGATTTGTTTTTTTGGGGAGTTTTGTCCACATTTTGACAGACAAGGTTATAAATCATGTGTATTTATTACAACATTGTTTTGATTCTGCTCATCTAAAACATTGTCAGTAGGTTTAGAGATCTCCCTGTCTTCATCAGCATCCATCCATCCGTGTCATTATACATTTAGCTAAACAATCAGCTCAACGAATCTATCGGTCAGTATTCAGTGGCAGTAACTGTATATGCTTCCATTAGTTTACAACACGTCCAGTGTCAGCAAAGATGAAAAATATTAACACAATTTAAATTAGAATTTAGTTGAACAACCACCTAAGGACTGTAAAATTGAATGCAAATTTACTAGTTTAATTACAGCTTGTCAAAGTGCTCCCCCAACACTACTAGTATACCAGCCGCTCACTGAGTGAACGAGCTTCCAGTTCTCCCTCAGCTAATTAAATCACACTGATGGGAAAACAATGCAAAATTACAAACAAATTAAACAGAACCAAATGAATAAATTAAACCGAACATGGCAGATAGACTTCAGATAGAACCTGCACCTCACCGATCACGTTAACCACATGGATAGCGGCAGTGATACCTAAAGAAAATACTAGCAAACTGTATTCTCATAGATTTGTGAATTTTATTTCAGAATAACCTGAAACCTGCTGAGATGCCTCCGACAATTAAAGTTAAAATTTCAGAATCTTAACTCATCATCGCTGTTGTGAAAATCTGGATCTCTGACATCTCTTGTTAAACATCTTGCAAATCTACTCATAAATCTATTCATCACTCTAATTAGTTCATTCTGTTGCAAACATTATATTTCTTTTGATAAACCACATCTGTCTGCCTCATACGGACAGCTGCTCGCTACACAATAAAAGGCCCATTCTGCTCCAGGTACATTTGGAACTTCACCGCGAGTTGTAAACCGCATAAATAGATGCACCGTGGTTTACTATTCTGCAGAGCTGACTGCTTTCAAACATGTCCTGTTTGAACTGTTTTTTTACCGTCGGAGCACAATGTCATTCCTCCTGCCCACTGCGGTGCTCATATTGCGCACCCTCCATCTTATTGCTGTATCCACTGGGTTTCTTTGTGTTGGTGTAGCAATCCTTTGCTTTTTCTACCCTTTCCGTGAGAATCATTTCTACTCCAGTCAAATAACTGAGGAGACGGACACCAGGTAGATGCCCAGTCTTCCTTTATTGTACAGTTTGAGGGTGAAGTCCATTATTAAAGGGCTCCCTCTGTAGATTTCAGCTAGCAGGGAAAGGAAACTCCTTCATTTAATTATGGTGAGGAAGCTTAAAATCTTGTCATTTTGTTTTTCAAACAGAATGCTATATGATCATCATTTATATACAACCACCTAAAGTTTGCAAGCAAAATCTCATGGTAAGTGCTATTAAATGAATTATGTTCTTTCCAGCTGTGAGAGGAAATTAGAATTATATTCTTACTATCAGTAAGAGCTGCTGTCTGGTAGCTTTTTTTTTTTTCTGACTAACGCAAAATCTCTCTTTTACTTCAAGAGTCTAAATTGATAGAAAAAGAGGCAGTCTGATAAACTGGGAAATAACCGTGCATGAACTGCACATACTGTAACTCAAAGACAAACCTGTAACAGGACATAATGAGGTGACATTGTTTCACTATAAAAGGTCACAGGCCAAAGAAGTTCGGAGATCAACATATGTAGTCGCAGAGTGTGACGTCTCTCGGTGTTGTGTTCTATGTCCACATGGATTTACAGCCAGTAATACTTATCTGTTTGTCCATTTTTAGCTTGTATGCCTGCAGCAAACTGTAAACACACTGCACACACTTGATGGGTATTTTATGTTCCCCCAAACACTCCCTCTGACAGTAATTGCACTGAAATGTCACTCCTATTATCACTGGATTGATCACGTCTGAGTTACTTTTGCTTTAGAGAGACCGCACAATTGTTGTAATTTCAGCCACTGAAAACCCATCTTTCTTAAGCTTCCCCTCTCTGTTGAGTTGCACTTTACGCTCTAGATTGGTGCTTTAGTGGTGAGTGCTTTGCAGGCTGGCGTCCACACAAAGCCCCCAACAGAGTCTTTGATGTTTGCCTCAGCGGATCAAAGATGTTAGAGCGTGGACCTGCCAGGTGCACCACACTTTCATCTCACTTCCTTATCTGTCTGCTGCTTCCCATTCTCTGAAAAGGGACAGAACAATGTGTCCCATTCAGGCGCACTCCATAATTCACACCAATAAGACTTACTCGATTTCAGATACTCCACTCAGGAGGCGGTGAATGATTTTAACTGTGGTATGTCGTGTAAAAACAAAAAAAAAAAAATCAGAGAGGTAGTGTTTTCATGCTTATATTGTGCTCCCTCTCTTATCACTGTGAATGCCATACATGTGCATCAATAGCCGAAACAACAGTCCAGAGATGTGAGCAACATCTTAAGGCTCCATCTTAATCCTTTTGACCTAAAAAAAACAAATGGAAAAGGCCAGATTTATTTGAAATTCATAAATATTTGTCTGCTTTTGATTTCTTTCTCTTCTCTGCTGCAGAAAGTGTAAATGGTGGGTGTTGTGTGGCTTTCCCACATGACCAGAATCTCCTCTGAACGTCCATTAAAAAATATGACGCTGCCAAGTTCCCTCCCAGTTTCACGACCAGACATGTATGTATTTAGCATTTTTAAGTCATCACTATAACCAGCCACCTCTGATCATCCCATTAACCCGCAGTCCTTTAGATAAAACCTGACCACTCCCACTTTTCCCTGTTTGCTTTTCAAACAGGGGAACTCCCGAAGGACACCCCTAAGTGCTTCCACTGAGAATTCCCACATTATTGATTACAAATGAGATAATAAAAGCCGGCATCATTTCATAGGCTCTGGGGTAAAGATAACTTGTCTCCATTTCCGTATCATGTTGCAATTTATCCTTTTTGTATACACGTCGGCCTGTCTCACCGTTGTCCCGTCCTCTCCGCGCATGACTTATGGATCATGTATAGATGGATCTGTGGTTGCTTCAGATCATTGATGCTTTGATTTCAATGTAAGCAGATGACGTCCTCATGCATAATCAGAGTATTGATTTTTTTCCCTCCTCTCCCTGGCAAATTGATCGGGAAACTAATTGTGCCCTTTTCTCTCTCAGCAGCATCTCACTGGAATCATTTCTCCTTTTGCAAACTACCAATCTTGTTTAAGAGAATATAAGCAGTCTAACAATTTAGCAGGCAAAAGAGGCCATTTAAGTCGCAATTAACGTCACACTTCTCAGTTTAAGTGTGTCTGTCTGGAGATGAGGCTATTGTAATTGGGTAGGTAAACATTAGTGGCTTTTGCTTCCAACCTCACCCCCCTCCAAAGAAACTAGACCGTCTGTGGCTAAGTGCACTACCAGTGTATTTGAAGTCTTTGTGCCTTGTTGCAGTATTTTCCACTGAGTGGCTACACAATCCTGTTGGAGTGAGGAATAGCCTCATCTTTGAGGCAAAAATCTTGATAATCCATTCTCTGGGCCTCAGCAGGAACTGCTTTTTTTTCCGGCTGGTTGCTCAACCGTACTCCGAATACAACAAACAAATACTGTATGAGAGTTACTCTCTCCATCAGAAAACTGCTCCTGAACTGCCTGAAAAGCGCCTCGTTTGTCTTGCGTTACTACTGTATGTAAGAATGCCGACCTAGTGGCTAGTTCGGCACGCTCTCAAACCAGAGCTGAATCTTCCTTGCTGTCTGCCATTGTTTTTTCCTTGCTAATGCCAGC
This sequence comes from Pempheris klunzingeri, assembly GCF_042242105.1. Lineage (NCBI taxonomy): Eukaryota > Metazoa > Chordata > Actinopteri > Acropomatiformes > Pempheridae > Pempheris > Pempheris klunzingeri. The sequence continues at coordinate 8,178,410 of NC_092015.1, read as the reverse complement.
TCCAGTAAATGTTGAAGGCAGAGCAAAGCATGCAAATTGTTCTGTTGTTGGCTGTAAGAACCCACACAACAGTCTCCATGTCTTTGGATGAAAATGTGATAAAAATGTCCCCACAATGACTGGAAATACGATACAGATGTAGAATACCAGCTGTTCATGGCCTGACTTTAGATTTGGAGGCTGCAAGTTTTTCTATGTTATGTTTTTTTTGCTGTTTATTTTGTAGTGTAGTCTGTTGAACTTGCCGTTTAGCATTTTGCACAGCTTATTTTGTAATATTGAGTAACAGTGAAGACAAACTGTTGATATTCAGCTTCATTTCAAGCTAACTATATAACAAAATTAACGTTAGTAGGTTGGATGCTGTGTTTTCATGTTGCTTTTTGTGACCCAGCGCTAGCTTTGTTGTTACAAGCCTGTTCTGCTCCATGGTTCTCATCGGGTGTGTGTGTGTTTGTGTTATGGCTGTATCTTGTATGTACCTGGTAGACAATAGCCTGAAAAATCCTATAACTACAAGTGATAAAGTAATGCTTCCTGTAACTTTGATTAGCACCCAGCAGCTAACCTGGTCAGACCATAAAGCTGCGGCCTGCTGAGCAATGAGGCTGAGTTAGATACCACCATCCTGATCCACAGATACATTTAGTGTCACTAAAATAATACTGTTACTGATGCTATTAGGACCTTTGCTCCACCCAGACCAGACATGGTGTCTATGGCTGTTAGAGACCTTGATCACTTGAACATAACACATGTTTGTTCTGAACATTTTCCAGAGACGACTGATGTTTTTCTTGGTGGATAGTATTTCAAGAAATCATTAAAATCTTGGAAATCATACCACTGTACTGCCAACTAGTTCAGACTATGACGAGCATAAAGAAAATATATGCAGCGTCGACAATGATTGATGGCTGTCTTTTGTGTAAGAAATCTCAATAATACTAAAAAAAGACAAGAAAATGAGGTGTGTTGTGAGCCATTTGTTTCTGGGGACAGGCCGGCTGCTGTGTCCCATCACTGCCCATGAAGCCCCTTCGTCTTGAACAAACAGATTCAGAGCTCATTTCACCACAGCAGCGAGTGATGGAGAGGGGCCTGTCTGTATTTTGTCAGGCCTTTGATGGAGTCATTGACTGTGAGAGGTATCAGGGATGAGGGGCATGGATTCTGATGGAGACTCGAAGGAGAAGAGGGCAGAACAAAGAAGACCCATCCTAACCCGACGTGCACAATACAGCACCGATGTGGCTGCTTTGATCACAGCTACAGAAGGCAGCAGATGCCTTAAGAATCAACCAAATTATCTCAAATGAAGCAGCATAATGATGCATAGATAAAGAGATTCATGGCTGATTATACAACAACTAGAACAATGGCTTTTAGCTCTAATCTGTCCCGATATAATCTGCGGAGTGAACACAGATCTTTGACTACATGGCAGCCTGAATAAATAAAACACTGAATGTATACAGCAGGAAGTGGATCTAATGTCTGTGCTCAGGTATCCAAGGTAACAAATCCCAGTCCAGGGATTTTTCTAAGCTGGGGTCATGCAGGAGGATTGCCTGTTACATTCTTGAAAAGGGCAAATCAGACCGCTCCTTTCACCATACGCCACACTATTTCATACAAGAGCAGGTGGTTTAACACTTAAAAGTGCGGGTGTGCGAAGATGTCAGGGATAGAACAACGGTAAGCAAATGTGGAAATATAATCATCATCATCATTGAGTGCATATTTTATTGGCTCTTTGTCGATTTGAAGGGTTTCATGGTGAACCTTCAGTCAGCTAAGAGTAAAGTAGTACTATTAATGAGCTTGGCTTCACTTTTCTTTTTTTAACATTCAATTAGAAGAATATAGTTTAATGTCTGTCCATCGCCAATTTTAAATTAATTGAGCATGCGAGCATGAAAGTGTCATTTTTACACCGAATATATTTTTAACAAGCCACTTTTTACTTTGACACACTCTGAAGAGGCAATGTGTGGGTCCTTGTTTAATCTTGTGCACACTCATGAGAGTGCGCGTGCACGCAGGTCAGGCGACGCACATTCCTGCCAATAGTTTCTCACTATTCCACTGATCCAGAGGTGGTGGTAACATGCCAAGAAATGCAACTATGTGCTAACAAAGAATAAAATGAAGGCTGCGAGCTAGTGAATGTAAAAAATGATTGGTTTACATACTTTAAAAAAATTGCAAAATTTACAAATGTTCTATGAAAAAGGAAATGCATTGACTGAACATGTTTGTTAGACCTCAAGGATGCGCACAATGTTTTTTGATGGGAAACATACAAACATAATTTCTGTTTGTTTGATAATGCATATATTTTAACATAATTAAGCAAAATTATTGGAAAAAAACATTTTATCTTATTGGTGTTATGGTATTTTTCAATACAGATGCAATTTATGCACTAGTAGTCACAATTCAAAGATGAACCTAAAGACCTCAGTATGCTCCTAACAATGCTTGTCTAAAAGCATGTGAAACCCCCTTCCTGATGGCTGAATTAGGGGCCTGTGCCATCCAACAATTTTAGTAACTCTAAAATGAACAATCACACTCACTTAATGCACCAATTAGCGAGGTATGCAGAAGTTTGTGTGGACAACTGAATGCAACACACAGCCTTTGAGGACACACTATGACAGCAGGCTTTTCATGTTGCCTTTGACTCCCGCTAGAACAGGTTTACATGGTTTAATGTTCAGTAAACATTATTTTACTCATACTAGACATGGCTGCTGCAGCTGTTTCCAGTCTGTCTGCATGATCCGTTTTTGAAGAATCAGCGTGCTTTGCTCTCGCCTTCAACATCTTCATGCTACAGAGAGCTGGCGTTGGTCGGGAAAAAACAACAACGGCGGCCGGCGAGATGGATTTAGGAGATTTTCAGTAGGCTGGGACAGTCGCTCTGCTGAAAGGCTGAGCAGGTCAACAGATCAGATGGGCACACCGGGGACCAATATTTATGTTGAAAAGGCATTAAAAAGTGCATTTAGTATAATATGGAACCTTTATTCTAAATAATAAAATATTGCTGACCTTTTTGTAAATGGTCGGAATAGTCCTTCCATAATTTCTCTTCTTGGATCTGACCTTTAGAAACTGTTATCCAGGCATCCGATATTTGTTTAAAGACTTTGGAAGATGAAATGTATTTCATTGACCTAGTTAGGAGTGGGCAGCAGAGTATTGAGCATATTGACTGCAGAAGCCGGTAGAACTGCATAAACTGACTTTCGAAGTAATGTGGAGATAAATTCATGGGTAGTAATCACTGCTATTACAATAAATCTGTAGTTTGCACAACCCACCAGAGCTCTGCTTTATCTCGACAGGTTCTGTTGGGATTAATGGGCTCTTGTCCTCAATACATCAGCAGTATGCAGGATCACTGGATTTTAGCTGCTCAGAGAGCCAAAAACATGCCACATGATGAGAACTTAAAATGGAAATGTAAGTCATTTAGCTTGAATAAACAGCCTATTTTTATGCTTCATAAAACAACCATTCGACCCGCGATTAAAAACTTCCACTAAGAGCAGAAGTTGTGCCCAACATTTTACAACTAAAGCATGAAAATGTCTTTATAATTGATTTCTTCTAATGTGCAACATTTTTGAACATTTCCTGGGTGTTTTATTTTATGCTTAATTTGTGATGTAATTTACAAAATGCCACTGTAGTGTGCCCTGAAAAACACGTGTAAGCACAATCTGTCGCTGTTTCATTCATTTTGCTGTCTATTATTTAACAACTTTGGTTGATTCTTTGCATAATCGTCATCTCTTCACAAAGGCCCAGACTAGAATAAGTGACAATTTAACAAACAAAAACAATCATACCTGCAATAGAGCGATAACTATAAACTAAATAATTGTATAGATGGCCAACAGTGAAGCACAAACCGAAACAGGAGGTTAAAAAACTCTGCATAAACATGCAGGGCATGCTCAGTGAAAGAGGCGGATTAAAACTGGGAAACATCCATCACTGTAACTAGAATTATCTTGGCTAAGCATTTCATCAACATGTTTGGCAGAAGTATCAAACACTGATTTGCATTTAAGATGTGTTGAATAGTGTCAGAAAGCCTGCATAATTGTGGGAGGCTCATTTCTCCATCTGATTTTCAGGCTGCATGAATGAAAAGTACTCTGTGTAGACTTTTACTGTAAATTATGGCCACAAATTCACTGTGGGAACACCAGTAGTTTGTATAGGCAGCAGTTTCTCTGACATTTGAATACTTTAGTGATTTCTTCTGTATGTGTACATACATTATGTATACATTTATAGACCTAAAGACTTGCTTGCTACCAGACAAATAATGGTAGAGCAACAGACATTGAGCTATATTATATGAAAATATTCATATTGAATAGGCTGCTGATCAATTTGAGAGTACTGAATTTAAAAGCTTTTACAAATGTGGGCTTTGCAGAGTTTAATGCTATTAATGTAAAATATAATAGGTTATTGGCCAAATCCTTTATTATTGTTGTTTTCTTTTTAATGTTTAATGCTGAAAAGGACGGTGTTTTTAATCAACTCCTGCCTTCTCTGCTGGACCAGGTGGCAATGGTTAGAAATCCAGCAGTGTGTGTGTTCCAGACCGTCCAGTCCCACTTACAGCAATGTTGAAACGGCCCACTCCTGAAAGATCTGTGTTGAGTCTTGCATACCTGTACCTATTACCTGTTGGTAATAACATCTTTCTCTGCATTTACACATAAAACTTTTTGATTTTTGTCGATCTTTTGGCTAAATGATTGTCCTGTCCTGAGTTTCCATACTAGCTTCTATTGCACCTAAACACACTATAACTGATTGCCAGTTGTGAAATCTCTCTCTATATATATGTGTATATACATGTACACAGTATGTACTATTCATTTTGACTTGTATATTTGTTTAATTCATAGTTAATTTTCTACATCTAGCTTCCACTTTCTGACAGCCATAGACCTAACAGCATGACGTGTCCTGCCAAATGTTGAACACTGTAAAGAGACGGATGTCTTAAATTGTTATTGACACATAACCAACACCATTTGAGCTGAAAGAAAGAAAAACCTCTTCTGTCAGCTTTAGTAAGCTATAACACTATGAAATACTTCTTAGCCTATCATAGAAGCCGTAAACACATCTCCAAACATCACTGGACCTCAGATGTCAATCAGCTGCATAGAAATGATGCTTAGACACTGGTTCCATAAATATGGCCAGTAAAGTTTTCATGTGGGGTTTTATCGTCACTTGCTCAATGGCTGCAGTGACATAAACACAGCGTTTACAAAACAAGCAAGAAATCATTTTGACTTAATTTAGAGCAAGACCAGATCATATGTGATTCAGCCAGTTATGCCGTCTATCTTGAATATCATGACTGAGTGTGTCAATTGAATTGAAGATAAAAGATGATGATGATCAGCGTTAATGGCTTCAAGTGTATATGGTGATTAGCATTTATTAAAGTCGGTTTTGTTATCCTGAGAAATGGGAATGATGAGCTGTGTCCTTTCGATTAACAACCTCCACAGTCTTTAGTCAAACATATTAACTGCATTTAATAAGGGCCCGTTTGTTTACAGTTGCATGAGTCATCAGCTTAAAGTGTGGACGGCTTAGAAGTTCTGAATATTTGTGGAGCATATTAAAGTCCTGACTGTGCTACAGTGTGCCTCTTTATGAAGTTGATTTATAATGCGTCTGCAAGCAGCATCGCACAATGGGAAAGCAATAACGGATAATCTGCACATACAGTTGCTCAGTTCCAGCTAAGCAATTAAAATAGCCAAAATGTTGCTTAGCTCGTGTTATTTTTCCTTCACGTCACGTTTCCCTTTTTTTGTGAATTATTTCTGCATGTAAATAATCAGGCATTTTATGACTGTTTTGGTCTAATCGAAGACCTCCACTTAACATTGCTGCAGCTGAGATTCCTAGTCTTGGCACTGAAGTACGTGTCAATAATGCTATTTGAGAAATAGATGGTGCTGCCTAGAGCTGTCCAGATCAGTATGCTGGTATTAACCCCACTTTCCAGGGCTGAAGGGGGTATTTTGGAGCTCAGGAAGCTGCGAGGAAATACTCAAAACTGACCTGCAGCCAGTTTGCATCTTTCGCTGACAATTAGAGGAGGTTTTCTGGTTCTTCTTCCTGTGAGCTGATGAGTGTGAGAGAGTTTGTAATCATCCATATCAATTATTGGGTATGTGACACGGGTATTTACATTGCCAGGGTGGCTCCACTGCTCTGACTAATGGAGCCACCATCTGGACCTGCTCCCTGACTTCACCACAACGGGATGCAAAACCGACGTGCAGCGCAAGTCGCTTCCCATTGGAGGAGGCAGGTGTAGAGGAAAGGTAGAGGGTTCAGTGGGACGTGATACGGTTTCCTGTGAAATGTGTGCCTCTATTCATTTAAGCATCTCAGAGGAAAATATGTATTAACGTACAGTCAGTCTTGATAAGACAGACTGTTTGACTTGTGTGATAAATAAATTAGCATCAATGTTTCAGACCAATAAATGCTGAAATACTTGGAGGCCAACGCAAGTGTAACACTGACTATGTTTCTCACTCACTGTTTCCTGGCTCGACTTCCCCTGTCTGCGCTCCTTCCCCTGTTAACCTTTCACACTCCATAAGGTGCTATAACATTTGGCTCTCATTCTGATGTGTCCGGTCTGTCTGCCAGCATGGCCATTTTAATGATTTTGTGCTTAATCCGTGCGAATGTTCGGCACACTGTTCCCTGACTAGAAAAGGTCACAAGAACTCGGTGTTACTGGAAAGGGTTCAAAGCTTTAAGAAATATCACTTCCCTTAGTTGCTGTTCATTTCTCCTGGCTGGGAATACAGCGTTGTTCTCTCCGGACCGTCGCTGGCTCGCTGAAGCTACAGCCACAGAAGTTTTGTGATCACATTAATCAAGATGTTTGAGTTTTTGTATTTGTTTGGTTTTGGCTCTTTAGGTCACAGGCAGTGTCGGGAGTCATTGGTCACATGAAATCAAGAATCTACAGCCATGTGAGATGAGGAAAGATGAGATTTATTTTTGTGAGGATTTACTGAGGTATATTGAGAGAATTGGCTTAATTAATGGTAACTATGTATACTTTCTTCTATTCTTCTAACTGCACATTGTGGTGCACTTCTCCTGTAATGTTACAAGTGCTTAAGGTTGGCAGAGTGATGTAATATAAGCCTGTAAAGTATCACATTGGTTGAGAGTTCAGTTGTCCTACTGTTGAAGCAGACACGCCAGAGGACCAGGATATACAGAAGAAGCTTTACCCACGACCTAAACATACTTTTATTTCAGTAACTTTTAATGTAGCCATTATTGGCATTATATCAAAATGCCATTGACTTAAAATACAGCTTTTAAAATAGCTCTCAAGTAAGTCACGTGTAATGTCTGTTTCTAGCCTTTATGCTAAGCTAACCTGCTGCTGGTTCCAGGTCATGTGCAGGTGTGAGAGTGGTGTCGGCCATTTTAACTAACTCGACTGAAAAGCGAGTAAGCGTACTTCCCAAATTTATTCCTTTACCGATTTACTTTACTAGACAAAGATAACATTACTTTTAGGTGGCTGTCTTCCGTATTCAAGCTGTTTTGTGGAAATAAATAAGAGCCGGAAATCCTACAGCAGCTAGAGTTGGGTAATGAACAATATTCATAAAAGATGTTTAGTTTATTTTAGCCCAGCTTCAGGCAACAAAAACTAATCAAATGACTAAAATAAGACTAAAACTAAGGTATATTTTTTTGTCACTAAATTAAGTCTAACACTTAATACTGATTATCAGTGATGATATTTTAGCTTTTGTGAGACTTGAGACAATCCACAGTAAGAGAGGAGCTAATTGAGGTGCAGCCCTCAGGCAGTGGTTGTGATAAACAAGGTGGCTCTGCCTGTATGGAACAGCAGATAAGGCCCTTTACTGTCCCCGCTTGCTGTAACCATCCCATAATGCATCTGTGTGATCAATGAGACCCTTGGCTTTGCTCTTATCCCTCTGCCTTCCTCAGTAATCAGCAGTGTGATGTGATCAGAGCCACCCGCCTGTCCTGTCCACGTCTCATGTCGAACAGGACCAAAGTATTCCTTCTGTCATTCCTGACAGGCCTGTGATGGCAGGGCAGAGACGGAGGCTTTGTCCCAGCGTGATATTTATCTTTGAAATAGAGGAGTTAGACCTACAAGCGACCACTCCATGCTCATCATACCCTCTGGATTTCCTCAGGAACGTCTTTCAAACGAGGTGGATGAAAGTGAAAGTGCCTCAACTCTGTTGGCCTGAGGATTGTACAGCCTGATCTCATATTCATATCAAGTTATTTCAAGTATGCAAGTACAGCTTTTATTCAGAAAGATAACCTTAAAGATACATCATGTGAGGAAAAGGCATAAAATAGACGGCAGGCAAACAATGCCACTGAGCGCTAATCATCATTACTATATGGCAGACCCCTCACCATACCCCCAATTACTCAGTGCTTTGGTAAAAGCCTCTGCAGATTAGATTACAGACTGTGGACATCTATAACATGGGCGACATTTGGCTTTTCTGCAGAAGAAGAGTAGGATCTCCCCCTCAAAAACAGCTCTTAAAATGCTGTCAATCACAGCAGCACAGTGTATGCTGGACTTGACAGAGCTTCCTCTGACACAGTCACCAGGGAGCGTTTGTCTGCCGTTCGCAGACAGTTCAAGGTTAATTGATGTACATCATAAAATATTGATAACAAAATGATCACTTACTGCTCAGAGTGAGCTGGATCTCGTGTTATGCATGTTAACCAAGCTTTTGGTGAATATGTATCGCATTTGAATGGGCTGTGCGATAAGGAAATAACCGCGCAGCCCCCTCAAGTTAGTCATTTGCACGTTTTGGAAGTGGGTTAATGAGTGCTGGTTAATGGGAAAACTTTCCTCTTCCCTCAAGAACCACAGTGTAATTATTTGATTTATGAGTGGCTGGAGGAGGAGAGCAGCAGCCGATCATGTCACCATCTCAGAGGGCTTCAGCCAGGGGTTTGTTAGCAAGCTACCCCTTCATCCTCAGCCCTCCATCAGATCAGTACACCCCCACCCTGCAGAAACACCCAGCAGCTGTATCATGTATGCAAAGGATCAGTGTTTATGTAACACTGTACCCAACCATCATTTGGGGCAGACGGCAAAATTAGATGGAAAACAAATTTCAGAGAAACAAATCAAAACTGTATTGTGAGCATTACTTAATTTGCACAACAGGGATTCTTTGTTATTTGGGCATGTAAACCACAGGACTGTATTAATACACAAGGACTGAAGAATATTATTAATCACCCCATGTTGAGAGGCATTGTGATAGCTTTGTTTTTGTGCTTGTTCTAGTTGTTGGAAGGGTAATCTTCTTGTGACTGTAATCCAGCTTTTGGAGCAGACAGAGATGCCTCTTGGTTCATTCTTGTGCTGACAGTGTCTGGAACAGTGACGGGGATTAGCTGACGCCACAAGTCTGACAAACGCAACAGTGGACCAAAGGAAAACAGCTGCTTTTATCCTTCACCACATTTTAGGACATTTCTAGAGGAAAATACGCAGGATTCTACCTCTAACTGGCAAGACGTCCGGTGTACGAGGGCACGATTTGTCTTTGTTGTTCTTTAATAAGGCTAAGTGAATGTGTTGGATGTCTCAAGGCATAATTACATGCAAAGGTAAAAGGTTGTGGTGCGGTTTGTCAGTGAAAGTGGCTCTGTGTCTCATGTCAGTGAATGAACGCATGCTGTGATCACTTACTGGAATGAAAAAGAAATGCTGTGTGTAGAGAGAGAGAGAAATAAAGATGGAGGGAAAGACGGAGGGATCCATCCTGCGCGGATGAAATGGTTTGTCCTAAGTGCTGTTTAACGAGATTCTGCCTATCAAATAAATGGAATAATTCCTCTGGCTTAATTAAAGTTATTCATCGCTAATTTTGTGGAGGATACATTGTTTTTGTGTCAAGAAAATGCAAAATTGATTTCCAACCATGTCCAGATGGTCACATAAATCAAAGTAATAAACCAAAAACATGTTAAATTAATTTTCGCATCATAATTAAAAAATATGTTGGAAAATTACATTTGTAAATGTGGGGAAAAAACATAGATATTTATGTTAGCTGCTCTCAGTTTGCCCATGAATAACATTAATTCTAAATGGGGAAAATAAGCAGTGAACAAAGCTACAGCATTTGATTTATTAGTCGGCAACTGAACAAGGGAAGTTTGGCGCCAAGGTGATTAGCAGCATCTGTCTTTCTCTCTGGCTTTTTAAAATTGAACAACTGCTTTCTCTTAGCTGAGGTCAAACAGAAAGTTGTATTCGAACCACAGTCCCAGACTGGGAGTCCTAGAACTGCCAGGCCTCAAGGCTCTGAGTGACACTGACCTCTGACTTTCATCCTCTCTGACTGCCAGCTCTGTCCCATCAGTGTCTAGAAACTTGGACTGAGAGTGAAAAGTATGAGCCGTTTATCCCTGTTGCAGCAAAACACGATCCTCCATTGACAAAGTGTCATTTTTGATCATATTAAGTTGGAATCACAGAAGGTCCGAGACACATCACACTATATAAACATAACAAAGCACAACAGTCAAGATTGAGTGTTATTGTCAATTTAAGGGCCTCATGCTTTATTTAACCTGTTTGTAATGGAGAGGGGACAGGGAAGAAATGACTAGATGCAATAAATGTCATGATGTGTAGAAGTTTATAGCTGTTTTCAAACTTTAGGCCATCTTTGTGACGACATAAGTTATTTGATGGAAAGTGTTTGTATAAAAATTGGACGGTTCCAGTGGAAACTAGTGCCATACGCTACTTTAAAGAAGTGCTCTAGTGATTTTAGTGTTGCACTTCGACAAAGTCAGGGCACTTGCGAGAGACAGATTTAGAAAAGAGATGATCTCCTGAATTCTATTCCCTAGTGTGGGTCAAGATCCAAAAATATCCCCATTATTCCCATGATGCAACTCGATAGCGTCTCACATTAGACTTTGTCTACCTGGTAAATGCCTGTATCTGTCTCCATGCGCCTGACTTATAACACAGGCTACCATAAGTCATTTTCTCAGACTGTAGGGACCGCACGGAGCCACAGAGGAAATAATTCAACTGCTTTCAGAGGCTGAGCGGTGCTGATCTTCATGTGTCCCTTTGAGGCCATTCATCCTGTGTTTCCTGGTCCGATCTTTGGGGAGCAGCAGGTATTGCTCTCTGCCACACTGTCCTTTTTTGATACTACCCGTGGGGGGGGGCGTCAAAATCAGAAATGCTTAAATTCTACACATAGAGGCTTTAATCGAAAACATAATCATGCTAGCTGGTGATATGCTAACATCTGCTGCTTTGTTTGGACCTGGACTGTGACTCCAAACTTAGCCAAAATAGTTTCATATTTGTCCTGAATTTCCTCCAGCTTCAAAGAGACACCCTGTGGTTTTGTGTTTTCTTCAGTCAGACACTGTCCAAGGTTGCCCTGAGTGTGTGTTTGCCCTCTGCCTTACAAGGTGCCACACACCTGACCCTCATGCAGCTTCTTGTCACAGCATGAGCGAAGAAAGTATTTGGCAGTCTTTCTATCATTCCTCTTTCTTTTCTTCCCCTCCCTGGTTGCTTGTGCCCCTCGCTAATACCACAATGGATGTTTTCCCCCTTTTGCTCAGATAACCTGAGACCCTGCCTGGAGCATCAGCTCGTCTTGGGCCAGACGGAGAGATGTTCAAGGATTGAAGGATCGTTATTGTCATGCCAGCGCACATTTTCACATAAGATGGCATGAAATTAAGTACTTGGGTCCCGGTTACAAGCCAAAGAGAATAAATAAACTGGATAAATTAAATAAAAATAAAAATTTAGAAAATAAACAAGAGCACTATAAAAAAACAAGCATTTAACAGTGCAAAATAAGCATGTGTGCAAAATGCAGTTGGCCGGGTTATAAGATGAGATGTGCAGTGAGGTAGGTCTCCCCAAACTCAAGTATAGACTTAGACTTCTTTTATTGATCCCCCATAGGGGGAAATTTACACAATTTATTACAATTTATAGGTCTTGAGGTCAAAGTTTCTCGTAAAAGAATCAGTCTTTGCTCTACTGTGGGAGCACTTTTCACAATGGCATTTGAAATTAGCCCAATTAAAGCTAATTTTCAGGTAAATTTAATTTTGTTTCAGTCTAACCAGATTTTCGCAGAAATGACAGCTAGATTACCGTAATTGGCTGTGGTTCAGTAGGTCAAACCACAGTGTATCAGAGTTATGGACAAACTGGCTGGTTTAATTGATTTTGAAAAAAAAAAAAAAAGAAAAATGTACAAATTTGATGGTGACATCTTTTCCAGCCCCCCTTTCATTTACTCATTAATGAACTGATTCTGTGCTGTAAGGATACCAAACCTATGTGGAAATGCATGTTCATCAGATTTTGCTATTATTTCTAAACTTCCTACATGCGTATCAATGTATATATACAATATATAAAAACACCTAAACAACACACTTGCGTAATTGTTGAACATCTCCAACTCAAAAGCTGCTGTAACAGCTTTCCCCAAGATGTTGGAACCACCAACACCAAACAACATTATTCCAACATGTTTCATCAAAGATAATAACAGGTTGTATAGAAGTTCACCCTAATTAGCAGCCTTTTTAAGTGGATGGATCCGTGTTTCTATCTTTCTGTCTTTGTCTCTCCTTCTTTTTGACAAGCTGTTTTCTGCACGAGGAGGCACTAACAAACTAGAGCGGACAAACACAGAAACATGTCGGTTGAGTCCCTGTCGCTCCTCTAAAGGGGAATGGGCCATATAGACTCCCTCCCTCTGTCTTTATCTCTTTGCCTCTCTGTCTCCTCCTCCCTTTCTCCCCATCTCCCATCCTCTCTCTGGCCTGGCTCCAGACGAGTTAGTGCTCCAGGCGCTCAGTCTCAGGTTGTTTGAACCTCACAAAAAATAGGGAGTTATTGGAGAGGGGGTGGACGGCCAAAGGAAGAAAAAAATCCATGAGCTGAAAGACGAGTACGTGCGAGATCCCAAATATTTTTTTCGATCGCGCTGTGACAAAGAGCTGTGCATGAATGTCCGTGGTGTAGGATCTTCTAAGACGGAGTGCAAACAGTAACCTAAGGCAGCATCTGACAGTAGAAACCCGCAGGGTGGCCATTTGATGGTGAAGGACTGTGAGGGTGAATACAATTCAGGGATTGTCAAACAAGAAGTTATCTGGTGGAGTCTATACTGCGTCTAACTCAAACATGCCCGCAACTGTGTTGCAGTGTATTAGTCCGTGACCTGTGAATCATGACACTGAATTCAGGCACAGTATTGACATTTGAAAGGTTTCATGGTCTTCAGAGCACAGGAAAGAGTGAGCCTCCATTAGATCTAAGAGGAGTTCATCTGCTGAGTTTGTTTTTAGCAATAAAGACACTATAAAGCTATCACAGAGGTGTTTGTTTCAACTGACTCACATAGAAGTCACTGTTAGTTTGTTTTCACCATAAATATTACAGGCTGAATTGTTTCCTTACTCACAATAAAGTGAAAAAGAAAAATATCAAGATGTAAAATTTAAACTAAACATTGTTTAGCGTTATCAAGCTTGAGGATCAGCCCTCTGCGGCCAAGCATGGAAAAATGCATAAATTCCTGCAGCAGCTTCACAGTGCTGATATACCAGGGACATCTCCGTCTGTCATTACTTATATTTTGCTTGGCTCCTTGGTCACATTTGATTTGGCCTCGTTCAGCTGAAATATCTGAAATAGGGGGATTTAGCTTGAGAATTTATTACAGGAAGGAAGCGCTGAGGAAGTGTTTGCCCAGTTTGTGTGGTGTTCTGTTTGTTAAATTATTTATTAGGAAAATATGTAACTGTTGGTGTTAACTTACGCTGGTGCTGCAAGTAGTTATTTCAGGAGCAAGCTGGAGAGTATTTGAAACCTCGTCCCCAAATGTTTGGACACATCCTCGACAATTCAGCAAGAGGAAGAGAGCTGCCAGATGAGGGGTTTAGATGGGACTCAGCCAGGACAGTGAACTTTAGATAAGTCAGCTCATTATCCATTATCCATGTATCAAGTATAGCTCTGCATTAGTGCACATGATACAGTTTCAAGCTTGATGTCCATCTGAATAATTTGAGTTCTCTAAATGGAAGCCGACAATCCAGCGCTACTTGTTCGCTCTCTTCATTTACAAACACTGCGAGACAATAATATGAACGGACTGCAACAGTTTCACTCATTTATTTGTTGGTGTTTTACAGTGTCATCCACCAACCCAGATTAAATACAAATTTAATAGCCTTGTTCCACCACAATAGAGGATCAGGGATATACTGGATCTCATCTTTAGAGAACTTTTGCTCACTAACTTTCATAATCACCCTTGTAACACCCTTCATCTGAGCTCTGGTGGGTGATTAAAGACTTGGGTGATAAAACTGAGCTATTTGTGGAGCGGACAGATAGGGAGAGAGAGGGAGTGCGTCTTGTCTCCAGTGCTGTGTGTGGACATGCCTAATCAGGATTAGGCATGTCCACACAACAATACAGAAAGAGACCAACTTCCCCTCAGAGTCGGTGAACATCCAGTCGGCGGAGAATATTAACTACTAGACTGCACAAGTTTCAGGAAAAGTACCACTGAAACCCCACTAACTCAGGCAGACACTGCTGCGGAAACATTCAGCACTGAGATGGATCAGTTATTGCCCCAGGAGCTGTACTTATTGCATATTTATTAAACAAATAATTAACATGAGTGTGTGTGTGTGTGTGTGTCTGCTACTGTGCTTTTTCATTACACTGCTGAGTCTCTGCTCCCTGGCAGCGATCCAAGGCGTTCCAGACACCGATCAAGCCTGGGTGTGAGATGGCGGACGGAGCAGTAAGTGGGGGGAAGGTGGATTTATTAGCCACAATTAAGATCAAGCTATTGTACAAGGCTCCCGTGGACAATATCAAAGGGCTTGCTGAGCAGAGCAGGCAGTCCAGTTTCATTAAAAAGGGCCTTCGTGGTGTCAGAGGGAGGCAAAGATGACACCCGTCAGAAGACAGGGATATCTTAAATGAGTCTTGGCCTCAAGCTCCTCCAGCACGCCTCTCTCTGTTCAGTTCAGGTGGTGGTTGCAGGGTGCCAGGCCTGCGGCCTCTCTGCCTCCCCAGTGGAGGATCTCAGTCTTTTCTGCTGCACAGAGGCTGCGCAGCTGCACCCAGTCATGGATCTGGCTTTTGACGGGATATGAATATGTATGCAGGTTAACTGATGTGCTAGACTGTAATTGCGGTGGCTGGGGAAAGAGCCTGAAGTGCATTGCTTCATGGGAGCTGCTTCTTCTCGTGGCATATAGAACATTATTCCATGTAACATAAGGGTGGGACACTTAAGGCGGTCTTTTCTCTTTGTCCAGTTGTTTATCTCCGTTTTATTATTCATGCCTTTTCTTCACCCTCTTCATCCTATTTAAATGAGTCTGTGATAGCACGGACTAATTTAGCCAGCATTGATCTAATTATATTTGTTGTAGCTTTTGTTGTCCCTCAATTTATGCCTTCTTGCTTCTGCCAATTAGGTTTTAACCAAATGTGATTATGAAGAATAAATGCTAACGTTCAGCTCCACTAGAGGGTGGCACATCAGTTTACCTAAGGCGAGGCTTTCAAACTTGGGGGAGAAAAACCGAATGAAGCTAATTTTAAGGGATGTGCTTTTGATTTTGAGGGCTTGCATAAGCACAGTGGAGCATTTCAGATTAAAGTCCCCCAAAGTGTGGCAACCATGAAATCGCTTTAATTAGGCCAAGCGACAATGCATTTCTCCAAACAGAGTGGATCCTAATGGTGATGAAAACAAAGCAATCACCTTTACAGTTATTGAAACTCTACGAAAAGCAACTGCTTCTTAGGGATTTGGAAATGTTGAAGTTAATTAAAAAAAAATAAAAAATTAGAGGACATCTTTAGAATAAGAGACCTGAGTAGCAGAAGGCTGGTGGTCAAACAACAAACACCTCGTGAAGGTCAAGATGTTACTGATGTTTGGACAGATTGACAGCTGCCACTTTTTGAACAAAGGTCAGTCCGTCAGATCACACCATCAGATCTAAGCTCTTCGGTATCACCAGTAATGGCCGCAGACATACACACACATTGATATGCATGTTTGCACGCCTAATTTTCCCGCAATTAAGAAAATAAGACTCTC
This sequence comes from Pempheris klunzingeri, assembly GCF_042242105.1. Classification (NCBI taxonomy): domain Eukaryota; kingdom Metazoa; phylum Chordata; class Actinopteri; order Acropomatiformes; family Pempheridae; genus Pempheris; species Pempheris klunzingeri. The sequence goes on along the minus strand of NC_092015.1, from coordinate 8,162,136 downwards.
TAATTTCAAATCATAGTTGCAATCTTTATGCTTCCAGCACTTTAGCAAAGATTCAGCCAGGTGAAGCAGCGGTTGTCCTGCATTAGACGCACATGTTTTTTCCTTACAGTTAAAATAAAAATGAAATAGAAACTTTAACTGTTTTTTATGTACTCAATGATTACATCATATTCAAGTTAAATGGACAATTAGGTTTTTGATATCGTTCCTTAATGAGGTTGGACTACTTTGTGCAAAAGTAAATTTGATAAATTATTTTCTTTCATTTGTTTATTTGCAGTATTTTTCAGCTTGTTTCCTCTTTGTTACTCAAGTACAAGTCCCATGACTGCTCCACATGAGATGATTTACATAACTTTTGTATTCAAGTGATGACTAAGAAATTAGCTTTTCACCCCTAATGGCTGTAAAACCACTGATAATGAACAGATATTGAGGGATATTAAGCACCAACTTGCTTTTTTAAATTTGTAAAAAATAATTGTCATAACAGTGAGAGATTTTTAATAGAAGTTACATGAATGAAACTATATTAAATGTTTTTTCTAGCTAATTCCTGTGACTAGTCATGTGTGTTTGCCCAGAGGGGAGAAGTTTTAGTCACCGTGGGGGAATAATGTGAACGTAATGAAGCTACAGTGTTTGTTCTTCAGTGACTCCTGAGATCTTGCCCACCTGCACTGCACAATTTAATTGAAATCATCCCTCCATTGTTCAGGACGACAGTTTTAATTTAGAGAGATGGGCAAGCTTGGCCTTGACCTTGCTCTGCGCTGACATGGATCACTGCCCCTGCACCTTCCAAGGTGCCTTCAATCAGCTTTGGGTTTTCCTTGGACTATACTCCTTACTTTTTGGTGAGGTGGAAGTGCCTCTTATTTTCCTCTTGGCCTGGTTTTTCCTTTGACAGCTGCAGCGTGAGAAGAGAAAATCTATGTAAACAGTACTTCAGTCAACAGATCAACACCTCTCTCTGTTCCGACTGACCAACAGTATTGATTACATAATGCTTTGTTCACTCTGCTGCTTCCCTGCCTTTGTTGCCATTATCGGACAGTGTGCACAAAGCCGGTCGCTCTCACCATTCACAGTGAAAGAAAAAGTCCACCAGTGCAATTATGAGGAGACCAATAGCAGTGGCAACCATGATGGCTTTTTGCACTGGGACTCATGGCTTTGAGACTCTTAAATCCTACTTTTAAGCGCCTTTAGTGGAGTGTGAAATACAGTGTGTTTGACTTGATTATATATGGGTTCCATTTGCCAGCAAGGCTGTGTGGTTTTCTAACACATAAACGTGGAAACTGCAGTCGTCGGGTGAAGTCACATTCACACGCTTTTCTCCGGTAATTGATATTAATTACATGTCAGCTGCCTTGCATTTAATTCTCCGTGCTTGACAGCTTTGTGGACTAACTGGAAACTTCACTGCCCAAACTGCACTGTGAGTGAGTGAGTGACTTAATGTTAGTCCATTAATTTTCTAACACATGCTAAAAAATTCAGTACCAAGAGAGCGATCAATAACATTCATATTGATGTACATTTTACCAAGCAGAGCCTTAAACTATTCTGCTCTTTACGCATACACCAGTATAATAATATATGTATAACCTGTCTGAGATTTATCTTAAAAAAGAGCACATTTGACGGATTGACAACAACTCCCTGACCACTTCATAAAGACAGCGCAGGCATAAAATGGCATTAAAAGCAGGTTTTGATTAAATGTTTATTTTCCCTGGAGTCCTGTATGAGTGCGTGTTCATGTGAGAGGGCAAAGGAGAGGGGGAGAGAGAGGTTTTCAGCATAAAAGCCCATATTGCAGGCAGAGAGGAGCGGTTCACTGTCAGGATGAGGGTCCCTTGGCCTCGCTTCAGGCAAAGATGCAGCATTAAAGTTGGCCCACTGTCAGGGTCAGTATTAAACACCCCCTCTGTAAATATCCACCTGTCAGTGTGTTTTCAAGTGTTGTTCTTGAAATTATATTTTACCTCTCCTCGCCACTGGCAGGTGAGGAAGAGAAAGAGAGAGGGAGCAGCAAAGAAAAGAAAAAAAACGGATAAGAAAAGATAAACAGCATTAGCATTACTGAAGTGAGCAGCTTTGCGGAGAGGGACTTCTTTGAAGACTTACAGCCTAATCCTATCTGCTGAACAGCCATCTACGCCTCAGCTTTTGTTTCTCAGACTCTAAGACCTACTCCTGCAGGAGCCACAGAGAGAGGGTCAATGGATTCATCTTGTAGAGTGCAGAGGAATGTGGGGGTTTTAGTTGATAGCATTAAACAGAACACTTACAGCTGAATATACTTTGTTTGCACACTGACCCTTGATAATAACAGTAATCCGGAGCATATTTTGCCATCACATGCTGGAAAATTGCATCGTGGATACCAGGCACTGAGCGTTTTCACTGCATGCTCTCTGTATCATATTCAGATAAATCTCTTGCACACGTATCCCATATAAAAAGATTCCTATTTCAATTTTACTTTTTTTGCTGGAGGTAAAGCACCATTTTGACAAAATCTATTGAGGTTAGATTACATGTATTGGCTGGGTGATTTGTGCAAAAAGAGACTGTGGAGGGTTAAGGGAATGTATTGTTGGACTTGTGATGGTGGTCAAGTGAAGCTTAAAAGAAAGAAGCAATTAATAATTTGAGTTTGTTTAAAGGAAATGGGAAGGGAAGACATGAAAGGCCTCTCCCCCTCTCTCTGAACATCAAGTGCTCTGACACGCTAACAGAGGCAAGAAGGTCCATATGGAATAGAGGCTGAGTGAACATGGTAGGCCTTTGTGAAGGCTTTGGCGCCAGTTTAGCCACAGTAATAATGAGAAGCTGCTCCTGTGGACTCGCAGTGCAGTGTTGTAGACTTTTGACACTGGCTCCATTTATACCTCTCCCATTCAATTACCATCCCATCTGGTCATTGCTGTTTCTGCTGCCACAGCAGTGAATGGAGAATTCACTTTTGAGGACTTCAAAGCTGGTTTGAACGCTCAAAATCCCCCCTATAGCAAGTGCAGCTCAAAGGACAGTGGGTACAGTGACTGCCAATTAGGAGTTCCAATGAGACCCGTTAGATCCCAAAGAAAAATAGATGTTTCAAAGAGTCACACAGAAGAAAGTGCTGTTTTATGAAGGGTGCTAAAACATTTTATGCCACTGGACTATATTGCACTATATCTCTGCCTTTGGCGTTTTTGAAGGACAAACTATTATTTTAAAGGGAGTTATTCACCTGTGAGTTGTCAGATGTTGGAGCTGAGTGCCATTTGATGATACTTTCTAATAAACTCATCGAGAGTGCCCTTCAACAACGGTCATCGCAATCATAGCTGCAGAGGGTGAGACTGAGAGAGGTAAAGGGAAAAACAGTCTGGATGTGCCCCAATCACACACATAAAAGATTTAACATTGCCCTGAGGTGTTTTTACAGGTCTGTTGTACCTTTAAAGGTGCATTAAGTAAGATTTTACTGGCCAATAGCACAAATGGCTGTAATAAATCACCAGGGATTTGATAAAGTAAATAAAAACACCAGTGACTCAGCAGTGCTCTGCCCTCTGCTTGGAAACTCACTTTTACACCTACCTCTTCCTTCTTGTACTTTGAACAACTCAAAGATGGTACTGTCCAGAGGACTACAGGTCAGCAACTGGAAATATCTGACTTTTATTTTAACCTGATCTTGTACTTTTTTGTTGTTTAAATCAGTAAATCAAAGATCAGGATTAAAAAAACGGTTTTATTCCCTAAATGCTGAATCCCTAAAGTGCCGCTTTGCTCTGTGCTGTAGAACAAAGCGGCACATGATGCAAAAAGTCCAAATACTTTCAGTAAATGACCTTAAAACAGTGTCATGTCATATTAAAGGAGCCCAGACACACGAGGAAACCTCCCTGCTTGCATTTGCATGTACTCAAAACAGAAATGTGACTCTGAAAAACAAATAGCGGCAACAAAACTGTTTACTGTTACTGTGTCTCCATTTTGTACATGTTCACTTCTATGCCATATTAAAAACTTGTTGTTTTGGAAAATGGTCTGCAAAAATGGTAATATGTGGTTAGTAGTTGAAAACAAGAATAAACCCCAGCATGGTCTTTTAATTTGTCTTTAACCATGCAGTTTGTACATTATGTCTCTTGGCTTGATTGTGACTTGGCATAGTGACGGATGTTTTTGGCAGCTGTCCTGAACACCGATCAGCACTTCTGAATGCCAGACTTTTTAGGGCTTTTTAAACAACATAAGATTTGAGCACATGAGCCCTTAGTATTAACACCCTGCGTTCCAGCCTGAGAGAGTTCAGCAGTATACGTACTCAATGGGAATGTGACACAATTGTTAATGGAAGTGAGAACCAACCCTTGTCTGCCCTTTCCACGCGGGTCATCTAACAGGTGAGATCATGCTGACAATCCAGGAGAGCTCTCTGTCATACAAATTAATGGACGCTTCCAATCTAATTTCAGCCCATTTCTTCAGAGGTCCTATCCATCACTTTATTCGCCTTATGGACTGTTCCCCACATTCGCTTTTCAATCTGGGCGTCTCTAGCTGGGCCATCTTTCCTCTCAAACTGAGCTACTATTTGTTTCCTTTTAGGAAAATATATTCATGGTGGCCAATCAATTTTTTTTAATTGGACTCATAGTTGATTACATTGATTTGAGAGATATCATGCTAGTCAATTATTGATTCTTTGATCATCAGGATATTAATATTTCGAACTGTTTTTAATTGTCTTGATTTGTCAAGCAAAAAAGCCAAAAAGACTCCAGTTCCAGCTTCCTAAATGTGAGGATTTTCTGCTTTTCTAGATTAATTGCAAGTTGCAGCCCATATACACTGTGTTCCAAATTATTACGCATATGCTGTTTTTGTTTGTTTTTCCTAAATAGTCAATACAAATGACAGTTGGTACGAATTTTTAAGTCCTCAACAATTATGTTATAATCAGGATTTTATTAAACAAAACTTCTGATGATGACAACTTATTATGCACAACAGAGTTTCAAAGCATTCAATAGCTTATAAAGAATTGAAAACGGAAATCTGTTGTATTCTCTGCATTAGGAGGCTGTTTCAATCAAAAACATCTTTACAGGTCAAGTTACATGTTAACATAGGAGCCCTTCTTGAATAGCACCTTCACAACTCTCCCATCCATTGAACTTGTGAGTCCATGTATAGTTTCTGCCTGGATTTCATTTAATTATGCCAAAATTGCCCCCCAGAGCTGCTGTTTTGAGGGATACTGCCGCCCACCCTCATAGATCTTCCTTTTAAGGGTGCTCCACAGGTTCTCAATAGGGTTGAGGTCAGGGGATGATGGTGGCCACACCATGATTTTCTCTCCCTTTATGCCCATAGCAGCCAAGGACTCAGTGGTATTTTTTGCAGCATGGGATGGTGCATTGTCTTGCATGAAAATGATTTTACTCCAGAAGGCACAGTTCTTCTTTTTATGCCATGGCACGAAATGATCCATTAAGAACTCCACATATTTTGCAGAAGTCATTTTGACACCTTCGGGCACCCTGAAGGGGCCTACCAGCTCACTCCCCATTATTCCAGCCCAAAATATTACTCCACCACCTCCTAGCTGAGGTCGCAGCCTTGTTGGGACATGGTGGCCATCCACCAGCCACCCAGAACTCCATCCATCTGGACCATCCAGTGTAGCACGGCATTCATCATTGAATAAAACTGTTTGAAAATTGGTCTTCATGTATTTCCGAGCCCATTGCAAACGTTTCTCCTTGTGAGCATTGGTTAGGGGTGGCCGAAATACCGCTTTATGCACAACTGCAAGCCTCTGAAGGATCCTGCATCGAGAGGTTCTTGGGACTCCAGAGGCACCAGCAGCTTCAAATACCTGTTTGCTGCTCAGCAGTGGTTTTTTAACAGCTGCTGTCTTAATACGATGTATTTGCTTGACAGAAATCTTCCTCGATACACCTTTATCTGAATGAACCAGTCTGTGCTCTGAATCACACACATATCTTCTCACAATACGATGATCTCTCAAGTTTTCAAGAAATTTCCAGTCTTTTCATACCTTTTGCAAGGCATTGCAATATTTCACTCTTTTCATCTGCAGAAAGATCTTTCTTTCTCCCCATATTGCATGAAACCTGTGACTTGCTTAATAATATGGAACAACCTCCTTAAGTAGTTTCCCTTTAATTAGGCTCACCTGCCAAATAAATTATCAAACCTGTCTGAAATTTATGTCAGTGTATTAAACAGACAGGAGAAACAACACAAGCAAAATGTTTCATTGAAAAACAAAAAAACTAAAGTTTATTTAACTGAAATCCTACTTGCTTAATAATTTGGAACACAGTGTAGTAATGGTCACACAAAACATAATTTAACATGTTGGTTTAACATGGTGATCTTTCTTAAACTGGAAAACACCAACATGTTGTGAGATTCCTGATTCAGGATTGCAGTCTCTAATGTGTTTGGGGAAAGAGTTCCAGCAATGGAAAAGGCTCTGTCACCCCATGTCCAGTGCTTAGTCCTGAGTGGTGGAGACAGGAGGTTGGCAGCAGAAGAGCGGAGCCTGTAGAAAGGAGTGTAGTGGTAGAGCAGGTCAGTGAGGTAGGAAGGGGCCTGGTGGTGGAGTTTTGGATGTACTGGAGTTTATTTAGGAGTTTGGATGATGTGCCATAAAGAATGCGGTAGTCGATTCTGGATGTGATGAATTAGGGTTTCAGCAGTAGAGAAGGAGAGTGATGGCTGAAGGTGAGCTATGGTCTTGAGATGGAAAATGGCAGTTCTGGTGATTTGGTTGATATGTTGTTCAAAGGAGAGGTTTCTGTCAAAAATGACTTGGAGGTTGCGGATGTGTGGAGAGGGAGACAAACTGGAGTTATCTTGAGTGAAGTTGTCTTGAATCCAGGATTTAATTTCGATGAGTCAGTTGGTCAGGGTAGAGTGAGTGGCAATGGTGATGGATTTGGTGGAGATGTAGAGCTGGACATCATCGGCATAGAGTGAAAGCGGAGACCATGATGGCGTATGATGTTACCAAGGAGGAGAATGTAGAGAATGAAGAGGAGAGAACAAAGCATGGAACCCTGGGGGACGCCCTGGGACAGAGGAGTAATGGAGGAGGTGCAGTTGATGATGCTAATGAACTGTTGTCGATTTGAGAGGTATGACTTTAACCAGGAGAGGGCAGTGCTGGTGGTGATGAGGGAGGATTCGAGGCTGGAAAGAAGGATATTGTGGTTGATGGTGTCGAAGGCTGCAGTGGGATTGAGGATGATGACAATGTTGAGTCCACAGTCTGAGGAGAGGAGGAGGTCATTGGTGACTTTGAGGAGAGCAGTTTCTGTGCTGTTTTGTGAGTGGAATCTGAATTGGAAAGATTCAAACAGATCATTGGAGATGAGGTGGGCTTTGAGCTGGGAGGCGACAACACGTTCAAGTATTTTTGGCCGGAAATTGCTTATGATTTCTGGGTTGAGTCCAGGATTTTAGAGGATGGGGGTGACAGCAGCCAGTTTCAGAGTGTAGGGGACTGAACTGGAGATGAGGGAGGAGTTGATGTCTGTAATGAGTGGGAAGATAACTGGGAGACATTGTTTGACCAGGTTGGAAGGGATGGGATTGGAAATGGAGGTTTTCATTCCCACCATGAAGGTGGACACTTCTGCTGGGGACACAAGGGAGGCCTGAGACAGGGCCTAAATTGTAAAGGGTGGGGGGACAGGTGGAGAGGGTGTTTAGGCTGCTGTAACTAGGGTCGACTTTATTTTGAAAATAGACTTTGAAAAGGAATGGAGTTTTAGACTTGGCTCAGTTTTTTTTTATATTTCTGTTGTTGTATTGTGTTTTTGGGACTCTATTTCAGTGTTCGCTGTTTGTGTATACACTTTTTGTATTTGCACTTTCTGTATTTGACTGTCAAAATTCGACCATCAAAGGTCTTCAACCATAAATTGTCTGCTGCAAGTGACACATCTTGGATCTTATGTAGATTTTCATGTTGACAATAATATCACACACCGACAATTGTACTTGTGAGGCGACAAGTTAAAAACATTGCAGGGAAAATGTAAGTTCTTATTACTACTTTTATGTCTCAGTGGATGTGCAAACTGAGATATTCTTATCTGAGATCATGTCTGTACTATAAAGGTGATAAATCTTATTGTATACCTCCTGATAGTTCCTATAAGAGCTGTTAGTCAGTTATCACAGTGGAATATCCTCCCCCTCGGTTTTATGGCTTTCAACTTTATTTCCTGTCTTTACCTTTTACTCAGCAGTGCACAGTCTGAATAGACTTGTCCATCTTCTATCACAAAAGCAATCACATGAAAACCTTTGTCTTTCCTGTCAATAATTGGTTTGCAATTTGTTTCACCCCACACACCTCCAGGCTTTAATCCGTCTGTCTTGGAACTCTGACTTCTCTTTTGACCCCTAAACTAGTGCAGGCATTGCACCCTTGACTAAGCCTTTATTGGATTCTGCCCAATTGACTGTCCAGTTTTTGACATAAGTGTGAAGGCATCATCACAATGTGTTGCCACTGGATTCCCATACTTTCTGCACTGGTCAATTCCATTTGACAGGCGATTGGTATGTTCCTGTGACCTGATGATGGTGTCTGTGGAGGTGACCCACTGCCACTGGGTCACAAGGTCTTTTAGGGGTTACAGACTGCCCACTCCATTTATTGATAATACCCCAGGAAGTAATTCTATCCTTACCTTTACCCAAAATGTCCAAAGTGTGATTTTCCTTTGATGCAAAAACTGGTGATGTTCACTTTCTTCCAGGAACACCTTCCATGTCGGGGTATTAGAAGAGCTGTAATAACCGATTACAAGGTTCAAAGGTTTAGCAGCTTATATAAAAGGATTTAAGGATATTAGAAATATTATTATACAAAAAAGAACCCATAAAGAAAGCATTAAGAAATACGTATCATACAATGTTGTTAATGTGCACTTAGTGATAAGTATTTCTGTATTTCTACTTTCAGCTTGGGTTGGCTTGCATTGTGACAGTCATGCAATCATGTTTTTTTTAAAGAAAATATTTTAAGTGAAAAAAAGTGTGTTGCAGAAGCAGCAAATTTCATGTCTTCCCTTGTCCAGAAGGATTACATCCTGTGCTGATCAGCAGAGGTGTTGTGATAAATGATATGTTATTAATGAGAGGCAGCACATTGTGAAAAAGATTACAGATGGATTTGCCAAAGGCATGTACACACTCTGATCCTTTTGGAGAACCCAATATTTAGAATGTTTTTTTAAGGCCTTGAAATGTATTTTATGGTAATGTGAAATGAAAGAAAGTTGAATCCCAGCACACTGTCAACACTGACTTTATTAGGAAGACGAGACTTTTGCCACGGACCATTGCAGGCATCAAATTCGCAATGTGAAACAGCACATTTTTGTATTGAAGCCACAGGCTGTAACGAAAGGGAGGACAAAATCTCAAACACCTGAGGCAATTACCACAACAATAATTCATAAAAAACATCCTCAAAATAAAAGAAACGATAATCAAAAATGTGAGTAGAAAAAATGAGTGAAAGAAACACAAACAGAATAAATCGGCAAAGCAAAAGAAGTGATTCTTGTAAATCAGATTAATCCCATACGTATTAAAGGAATAGCTACACATTTTGGAAAACATGTTTTTTTTCTTTCTATCATCCTCGGTTCGTAAAAAAAAACCCATCTCAGAACAAATAGTTGAGGAGATATCAAGTACATAGCTTAAAAAACAAAACAAACAAAAAGCTAACAAAATGAGAGTGATCAAAATATCAAAGCAACAAAAACAGACCAAATTTCAAATAATCTTTCATTTGTTTTTTGTGGCTGCATTAGATAACACATAGTATGATGGTAGCTGCACAGTGGAGCTGATCCAGATCTATTATCATGTAAACATCAGCAACAACATATCTTTTTGTCAAAACAACTGAAGAACAACTGAACCTTTACCATAAACCACCTGACTTTCAGAGCTGCACTCGGGAAAGAAATGGCAACAACCTGGATGTAAATCAGTAGGTCAACTCAAGTTCTCCTCAAAGACAGACTCAGTGATTGATGGGAGTAATGTGTTGTTATGGTCATATTCAGCATCCAATTAGCACTGATCTATTGTTGCTGTGTGGTGTTTTAATGACCACAGTGGGCGGGAGATTATTGGCCCTAATATCATTTGTCTCCCTAATCATGTGTTTATCACAGCGGGGTCTGCAGAGGGTCTCTAGTGAGGCATGTGTAAACCCTTGCACTACTCTTTGTCCTGGATGAACCTACAGCACCCAGTCGAAAGGAGAGTCATCATTAACATGCAGAGAGGTTAGGAGTATCTAGCGGCAGGGGCAGAAAGCTGGGCATGAATCATCATTAAAGGATGACATGGCACCGGGTCACATTTACTGGTTTTTTGTACTGAGGTGGTTACAGCTCAGGCTGAGTGGATTGGCTGTTATAAGACTGGCACCATGCAGTTCAATAGAGATAAACTATTCTGCAAATAACTTCTGGGGGCCTCACTTTTGTGATATTGAACCACTCCATTCACTGTTAATTGCCTCAGTGTAAGGTTAATTGGCTTGTATTGGAGCCAGGAAATCCAATTAGCTTGGTTGTTATTCCATCTCCATCTACCCATTGATCCCCTTGTTTTGATCACAAAATAATAGTTTTTACAAATAAGATCATGACAGACACAGAGGCTGTGGCACCTGGCGCAGACAAACCTTGACATTGTGGAAGCTGAGCACGTTTTGGTGCCTTCGCACCTTGGTTTAAATTCATTCTTAATGTGTTTAAATCTCACACCAAGGCCAATTTTAGTCTGTTAAAAGTTCTAAGCAAAGAAAAAGGCTGTGCGATGGCAGCAAAGTCGACAAAAAGGAGCAGGGGTGGCTGGGATCGGAGTGGGTGCTCTGAACTAGAAAATCACAGCTCCTCACCTCTGCAGCACGATCCTGCTTTTTCTTTCCCCTCAAAAGATAGGGGCCTCCTAGTGAAGTACGTGAAATACAGTAATACCAGACAGGATCTGAAGGACTAAATGTGGCTCACTGGGCTCAATCATGACTGGACTCACTGTGACAAAGTACACTGCAAATATAATGAAAGAAATTACATGAATTGTAAGCCATGGAGCATAAATTGCTTTCCACTTGGTTTTTGTCATAGTGATGGACAACTTGATGGTCTCCGAAGAAAAATCAGACAAAAACTCTCTCTACCCCAACATTAAAAAAAAAAAAAAAAAAAATACAGGCTCTGCACCGAAATTGTTTATTTTAAGCAATTTGGAAAAGGTGGACGGTTGGGTTGAGATGTCTATATATAAGAGCACAGGCATCATGACAGATGGATCCACATGTGGAACAAAGGCGATATGAACTGATGGATGGAGAGATGAATGGACGGATAGATGAATGGAGGTCTGGAGAAAAGCAGACAGGAGTGATAAATGGGCAGAAGATGAATGCTGTGGTCTTTCATACACAAAGAACACTTGACCGTCAAAGCTTTCGAGACGACAACAAAATCTTTTCAGAGATACGGGGTCAACGTTGCAGCATATGGACAGCCGTAATTCCAGTATGGTAATGTCTCTGGGTGGATTATTGCACAGTTTGAGGGATTTTATTGTTGCTAATGTTCGGTGGTTTTCTGGTCCACTGCAGAGGGGCCAGGACGGGCACGCTGTGTGCAGGAAATGTCAATGGCAATTAGCATAAGAAGAGGGAAGGGCAGGTCACTCGATGCATATTCCACAGCCCATTGGCTCAAGAGTATTAATAACAAAACAACACAGTGACGGGCTTGCCTACTACTTCACCGCAGATCCATTACAAATCAATTGTATTTTCTTGTGTGTGTGGTGGAAATATTTATTCTGTACACCTTGCTGTGCTCCAATTAAAGATCCGTTGGGTGTCTATTTATGCTTCTCCGCATCCCTCTCTGTATATAAGAGTCCAAACCGCTGACCTCAAGGTGATGCTGAGAGTATTCAGAAACAGATCCCCCTTCCTATTCCCCTTATCCTCCCCCCTTTATCCATCCCCCACTCCCTTTTCACCATCTCCCCCATCTCTCGCTGCAGTGTTGTCGCAGTGAGTCTGTGTGTAGGAGAGGCATGTATGTGCATACTAACACGGGCCGCGCTGTGATTTCCCCCTATGCCAACACAGAGCGCCTGCTGCCTGCGCTCTGCATTCTTATAAATAAGGGAATAAGCATTGAGCTGTTATTAAAGTTGATGGAGACAGATGGCTGCTGTTGTTTACAAGTTTAACTAAATCACCAGCCGATCAGCTGTGACACCCCTCGGAAAGTCGAAGGGCTGGAAAAAGGAGGAAAGGCAGACAATGAGCGCGAGAGATTGGCAAACTGATGGCTGCAAAACATCTTGAGCAAATGATTGGTGAGATAATTCATCACTGCCTCTGTTATATCAGGAGTCCACAGTTATTAGCATCAACGTATCTGAGATTAATGCACCATTCATATCTAGGTTTACCTACCAGTCTATCTAGGCTCACATGGAGTAAGTGAGGTCAGTTATTTTGTCTCTTTTAAGACACGAGAAACATGTCAGAGACAAAAGCATACATCTTCCCAGCGTGACAAGCGACATGTTATAGATTCAAAGTAATTTAGATGTCCACTTTGAATGCTAATGTATACAACAGGCATGGTGCTGATGTAGTGATTCATTATTTACCATTCAAAGTCCTCAGGTGTGACATCTTGTTCAGCGTGGTCATCTCTGTCTGTCAGTGGCAAAATTGTATATTGATTACAGTGTTTGGTGAGGACTTCATTGTCACCAGGACGCTTCCACAGAGAATATGCAGATGAGTCATGATCGTAGGGAAGAAAAACACATCAGGTATGTTCAAAATGAAATAGTTTGTCCCGATCCCAAACTCATAATGAATTGATATTTCCCAGTCTGCCATTCTACCCTGTCAGAGGTGACATTGATATTCATACATCGCAGCAGGCTCTGTGTCAATTTCAAAGTCTTATTCAAATCTGTTCTGAATGGAGCACAAACCCCTCAGCAGTGCTGGCTGCGAGGATGATAGCCCATCCTGTTTGAAGAGAAAATTACAAGAGCAATACACCCGAGGATCTTTTCTCATCCTGCGTGATGTCGATGCACAAGACATCTTGGAGTAATTTTGTCCAAATGAAGTATCTCCTTCTGTCTCTTTTTGTTTTTTTTTGTGCAGCATTTTAAGTAGGTTCATGCAGCTCGAAACATGTGCATGAACTTGCATGAGAGTGCCTGGTGGTTCGTATACACATGGATGCGCACTTGAAATATACTTTTGGGGTTATCCTATTACAGTCTTTGACCCAGCGACCTTGACCTTTACCCTCACGCAACACCTAAACTTAACCTTTGCCCTTTATGGGCTCATTTCAAATTCAAAGCCACTCTGTTAAATCCCTGCAGCTTAGAAATATAACAGCTTTCCTTGTCGTCATAATCTTTTGGCAAAATGGCTGCTTTTCACTGAGCCATTTTGTGTCATAAAAGCTGGTGAAACATACACATGCATGACCACACACACACACACACGCACAAACAGACAGAAATGCAACATAAACCCTGTGATTATTTTACACACTCTTTGATGACTCCCTAAAAACAGCTCAAGAGTTTTGTTAATGTGTTTTAATAGTTTGACACCCCCTGCTTGATCCATCAGCCCCTCTGACCCCAGATGACCCCCCCTTCCCTGACCTTTAGAAAGGCCAGCTGTTCCCCTTTACAGGATGTGACTGAAGAGGCGGGTCTCCCAGACACCAATTGATTAGAGGAGCATTAATCAAGCTGAGGGATTATCCCTTGCATGGAAAAGGCTTCTTTCTATAGTAAACCAATTATACTTTTTATGGGATGAGAAGGTTAACTGGCTGCGTGAGCAATCCGTTTAAACCATTGACACTGCAGGTCTGGAGAGGTGAAAAAGGAGGAGAAGAATGGAGGTGGAGGAGCTGGCCATGCAGGATGGGAGGCAGAGGGCACGGAGGTGCGTAATATGGATTCATGGAGGAGTTTGAATTGAGAGAATAGAGTGAAAAGCATAAAATGATATTATTGGCCATTAAAGTTAATTGGTGAGGTTGCCGTAAAAGGTCCATGGAAGGCAAGGATGCATGATGCCGCCCTTGCTGCTCACATAAAGCAGTGTTTTCCCTTCATGCTGCATTGAGCACGCTGAAGAAAGAGGGAGGGCGGAGAAGGAGATTCTGATAACGGTTCTTTTCTCCACTTTAATGGCTCCCATGACTTTAATGACCGCTGCCCTGATCTCAGACTTAATGACCCTTCTACTTTTAGGGGGGCTAAATTAAACCAGTAAAGAGAAACATCCATTCATTACCACTCCCCCATAGCTTACAGTTGCATCAGTAACCTGATAACAATTAACACATAAAGCCCTCCATTATAATGACAGATTTTAGTTTATGGGGCCTAATCTATTGAAACTACCAGTGTAGCATGAGCCACAAATGAAATTGTCAAAATTGATCAAATAGATTAACACTACATTACTAAAACAACTTTAATGCAGCAATGATCATCTTACATTTGAAACAACTTAATTATCAGACATTGGTTTGCATTGTTTTATTACACACGGTATATAGTTACATTATCACAGCTCTGCTGATACATTTGGGCATTTCTATCTAGCCTGCTTATGTCAATGCTTTCTTATTAACTACAACTTTTTAAAGCTAAATGAAAACGAGATAGAAGACTTTCCAGACTTTACTCGGCCAACACAACTGCTCTCACAATCTGTCAACTCAAATTAAACCAGATGTACAGAGTTTTTTGGTTATTTTGGACTTTGGTGTAAGTTTTACAGGTTTCACAGCTTGGTAGGTGGTGTAATGTAAACCTTACGTTGACTCATGTTTCTTATCCTAGGCGCGCGCGCACGCACACACTCACACACACACACCACTGTAGATGAAAACACAAAAGGGTTCACTGTATGAAGCCACTGTCCTTAGGACAAATTGGACCTCATACAGAGAAATATTATTCCATTAGAAAATGCCACCTTTTATCTCCAGATTCCAAAAGCTCAAAACACAGTCAGAAAACGTGTCATTCTGTGATCAACAAATGACCTTAACATGCCTGCTGCTGTGCGCCTTATAGGGACAAGTGTTAATTACCTGTAATTGTTTTTACTCTAACTGCACCTGCATTCAATATATAAAGAATAGACACAAATATGATGACGTAGCAACATATTAACCAAAATAAAACCCCCATCAACACATTTACCAAAACACCTGTTTGACAGGTTTCAGCCGATTCAGAAGTCTGTCAGTACGGCTAAACTAAAACAGTGAAGAAGGAGCACGTTAGGGCACTTCTAGCCAGGCTGCACTGACGTCCCCTATCTTTTGGAACATTTTAAAGTTCTGCTATATAAATCTTAAAATGGGACTTTGCCTCAGGTTCCTTTCTGTTGCTCAAAGTTAAATTTTTCTGGCTCCAACTGAGCCACACTGTGACTGCAATTAAATGACTTTTAAAAATAGATTACTTTTACCAAAAAAGGTAACTTTAGATGAGTTTTAAAAATATCTTCTGCTTTTCAACTATGCAATCTTAATGGGTGGTTCAGTTTGAGGTCTCTGTGTTTAACCCATGCTTGTTGTGCTTTTGTGCGCCTCTTTGTTGT
The DNA here is from genome assembly GCF_042242105.1 of Pempheris klunzingeri. Taxonomy (NCBI): domain Eukaryota; kingdom Metazoa; phylum Chordata; class Actinopteri; order Acropomatiformes; family Pempheridae; genus Pempheris; species Pempheris klunzingeri. Next base: position 8,146,385 of record NC_092015.1, on the reverse strand, counting down.
ACTATTATGAAGAATTTAAGGCTGCAGAGTGGGGTCAGTGGTATGTTTTCTAATGTTCGTGCTCATTGACCCTGTCAATGAATATTGTAACATGCAATATGGCAACATTATTACTTTTCTGGCTTTTGGCTGAAAGTTGCCTGATGGTTAATAAGACAGTAAATAAATGCAACACAAAGAAAGCAACTGATTTCATCTGAGTTGTGTCATGTGTGACACCCAGCATTGTAATTATGTAATAATTACAGTAAGTAATTGTGCTGTAACATCAGAGTTTATTCTAACAATGTTAACGTGTCGTTTGAATGACAAACAGCTGTGTCTGGTTTTAGAGGAAAATGTCTGTTGTACAGCTGTCTTAGTTTTCCTAAGTGTGTTTCTGCTCTGCTGGCTTTTGAGGTTTGTCTGCGTCTTTCATGTGGGAAACTAGGGCTTATTATCATGTTTTGGTAGAAGACTTTCAGTAGCTGAGACTTGGGCTACATTCTGCTGCTTTGCTTGTTCATGACTGATAGCCACTTTATTTAATGAAATATATACAAAACAGAGGTTATGATTTATTTACACTTTTATCCATTTGTTCTTTCTTCTTTTTAAACCCCGGCTGCTCTGCAGTTATTCTCTCTGTGCTGAGACAGACTATAAACTTTGGGGACAGAGAGAGTTATGTGCCTCTAACTTGAGAAATGGAGGAGATCCAGTGAAGAGCCTGCAGAGTACTGGCCTATATCTCTCTCTTTATTCTATCTTTATGTGCCATTTGGTGATGACAGGTACCAGCCTCGAGGGCCTCATCAGCTACTGTAACAGTGACAAGTCCATCAGATCAGGAAGCTCCCAGATAACCGATTTAACAGAGAAATTTAAACACCTTATTTCAATTGGATGTCAAAATGATTTCAAACTTTCAGACTTCCTGCAAAATCATCTTTTTAGTCAACAAATGATCCATCAATCAATCAATCAATCTTTATTTGTATAGCGCCAATTCATAATGTTATCTCAAGATGTTTTCCATAAAGAGCAGGTCTAGACCAAACTCTTTAATTAGAGAGAGACCCATGTCTCTCGCGGTGCATGTTGGGTGAAGGTTGGACAGAGAGAGAGACAAAACAAACAGCAACCAAAATAATAACAGCAACTATAGTGCTGACAATAGGAATTTGACTAATAATTAGCAATATGGTAACATTGAAAAACATGATAATAGTTAATATATGAATAATAATAGATCCACCTGCTGCAGCTTCATTTGGCATAGATTCAGGTTGTGTATTAACAGGTCATATGTGTGTGTATAGATTTCCATCTGAAACTTTATACACTACAGTTTGCTCAGGATTAATCTCATTTTGATGTAGAGTCATGGCACGAGTACTTCACGACCTGTGAAAACAGTGATATAAACTCTTCTATGAGTCTGGATGAGAAAATAACCCCTGTGATGTCATCAGGGTTATCTCAGTTTCAGCTCAAGATGTCACATTTGTAACAGAAAGCCGTCGTTTGTCTATTACTTCTGGTGGGTCTAATGAAATACGCCATCAAGTTGCATTATGGGAAGTGAAGCATCCAGTGTTTCCAGTGCTTGACTCGTCCTAGAAACTAAACACTAAATTTGATCATCCTTTTAAAAGAATCTGTTTCTCACAAGCTCTCCAACTTTATGGAAGTTGCTGGAGTGCCCCTTTAACTTTTGGTTATTTATGCATAAGAAAAATATAATTTTTTCAGCCTTTTGTCAGCAGAGACAGAAGAATTGCCTCTTGTGAATCAAATTCACATTACTTATCTATTCAAATGGGATTTAATTATTTTTATTAATCATCACTAATACTGGCTTGCTGATTGCCCTTATTGTTTGCTGATCTAACTTGAAAACTGAGGATCATTTAGGGTTTAATAACTCAAAATTTGCCCAGAAAACCCAACAGAAAATGTTTAACTGAAACTCAGAGTCTGCACAGACAAGCTACCTGTCAGGTGTAATCGGTCTAATAAAGTGCTGCATGAGACCAAAGTGCGAAAACATGACACAGTCACTACCGGGTGGATTGACAGCAGCCCTGCCCACCTCCAAAAACACTTCATGCATCAAAAATCAACCTGTGCTTACATGTATCCCTGCAGATACTGTCCTCAGTACAACCCAAATATCATTATTTTTGTGTATTTTGTTATTTATAAGCCACTTGGTCTATAGACCAAATGAAGATCTGTACTGCTTTCTGTCTTTGCACCCACTACAAATTAGATTAACATTCTTCAGGAATAAAGGTGACTGCCTCTGATAAGACGGCTGTTTCCAGTGCAAATATACTTGTCAAGTTGAGATAATTCTGATCCTGGTCCTGATCATGGACTCTCTTTTCAGGGACTTTCCCCTGCTCTAAGACTGCCATTCTAATAGATTTCACTTTGATCTCCTCTGATCCACGGCAGAAGAGAGCTGGTATTAAAAAGTCACCCTGCAGGTTATTCTAATGGTGCAGCAAATATAGATTCTCTGCTCCTCTGTTCTCGCCTCACATATCTTTTCATGGGGATGGCTAGTTGTAAAGTTCTGGCACTGGTTTTTACTACAAAACATACTGTAATTACGACGTTTTCTTGACATGCAACATGGTCATATTTCACTTTTATAACACACATTAAAGACATAATTATACTGAGGACTGTTGCTGATGTGAAAGTGATGGTGTCTCTTTTCGACTCTTAACTTGTGTAGAAAAGATTTAATATTTAGCGAGTACTGAGTATGCACAGAGTTTATATTTGGCATCAAGGCTGTGACTATAATAAACTCTCCCACATGGGAGCAGAGCCTAAAGCTGGTTGAACAGCGGTGAGTAAAGTGTGCCATGTGTGAGTGCAGCAGTGCAGCTCTGCCTGAAGTGGCTGGCAGGCTTTACTCCATATAATGTAACCTCTGCTCATGCCCAGTATTAAGAGGCTGGTGGAATAATATCCAGCAGGTATAATATCCAGTAGTGAGGAGCCAGTTACTGCAAAAATTTGGATTTTGATTAAACCGCTGACATTTAGTGCAGGGAGTTATGATTTAATTTTGGTCAGCCAAATAGACTGTCCTTTTATATTAAAGGACTGATCTGCTGTAGAGAGGACAGAGTGAAACCATAACCTCCACTTTCTCTTCCCGGATTAAGAAAACCTCATTCACAATCACGCTGACATTTGTAACAATCATATCCAGCCTGGTAACATCAATGTACTCAACTGTGTTCAACTCCTAAGCACTAAAGAAAAAGCTGTAAAAATGAAACGATCTGTGAGGGAACATTCATAATTCACTGGTCTGAAATCTAGTTTTTTGCTTTTGAAATACTTCTCACTTATTCTACCTGTTGTGTGATTTATTTGTAAATTGCATTCACAATCTTTGCTTGTCTTTTGCTGTTCTTGTGTTTTTCTTTTCATATTTAGTCACTGGCTAGAGGAACACTGGGCAGACAGTGGGGTGCATCAGAACTTCACATCTTTGTGAGTCTAGTAGCTTGTTTCAGAGGTCCTCATACTGTTTGTCTGGACAAAAATCACCAGTGTGACTTTGAATGGATCACATTGCCACTAGCTCTCTGTAGTTTAAAGTCAGTGTGATCATTGGACGACTGTATTTGAATTCTGAACAGATGTGGCTGAATGTTGTAATTTTTCATTCTTATTTATCCTAATTTCTGTTTATTCATTTGGTCCTCTGTTGGCTTGAGTTTAAACCTTGAAAAAATATTAATTACAACAAAACTGTCGTTAGCTATATGATAATCTATACTGCTCATTAAAACCTTGCACACATATCACGACACAGCAGCGTGCTCAATCCATTTTACAGCATTTAGTTAATGTATCTCACTCCTCCCTCTCCATTACTTATGATCAACATAGTGTAACAACAAAATCTTCACTGCCAGCCCGAATAAGGGCACTTTCATGTCAGCAGAGCCATGGAAGTGCCTGTGCTGCAGGCCAGTCTAACAGTGGGACATGCAGACTCGAGCTGCACATACAGGCTGCCCCCCTGCCTTGCTTTAGTCTGGCTGACTGATTTGTCTGCATATATTACCCCACAGAGGGCCAAACTCCAACTGTCCCTCAGGACCTTAATTATTGCAGTTTAAAGCCTATTTTGAACCTGAAATGGGCACCAGCATGGAGAGAATTTTTTTTTCTACCAAAAACTCTGAAAAAAGCTGCAGCAATCTCCAACTGTTGGCTGTTTCAATCACCCTGTTCAGGCAATCTGTTCAGGCAGCTAATTCAGTGTCGGAGAAAACATCACCGTGAATGCAAAGTAAAACAGCAACGCTTTCAGCATAAGGAGCGCAGATCTTTTACGTATCTTTGCTCCCACATGGGGTTGCGGGCAGATTGAGGAAGGTGGGGAGTTGATGAAACGTACATGCAGAGAACTGTATAACACATGAGCAGTCTCTGAGCTGGGCTCAGATGGACAGCTCTTCTCTCAGAAGGATAATGCCACTGACCTTGAGGTCATTTTTTACGTGTGTGTGTGTGCGCGTGTGTGTGTTTACCTGCATCGCTGTTGTCACATGGTGCTGCAGGTTACTGTCAGGCTCTTAAGTGCCCATTGTCCTCCAGTATGCCTCAGGCGGAAGGAACACAGAAAGCAGGTGGGGGGCTGAGAGGTGGCTGGCTGTGTAACTCGGGGCTTTGCTTGCCACCTGTCTAGACATCAGGGAGATAACGTCCTCACTTTTAATCCATACAAGAAAGCCTGGAGGAGACAAATTTCAGTACTTTTGCCTGATTGTTTATCTGTATACATGTCTGCTTCCCCTTACGACAAAATGTGCACTTTCAACTCTACAAGACACAGCAATACAAACCACACACACAATGTCCCTTTTCTTTATTTGGCACCGGTTTGTAAGCTGTGGTGCAGAAAAATCCATCTGTCCTGAGTGATGTGTCCTGCAGTCGCTGCATTATTTTCAATCACAACTAGCAATTTAATGCAGAATCACTTCCCTGAGGTATAGGAGCCGTGCTTATACAAAGATAAGCCATTCTTTCAGTCGTTCCAATTTGCTTGAGGATGTTGAATTGTCAGTGTGACTCAGTTGTCGGTAAAAAAAATAAAAGGACCGTGTTGCCGCTGGTTAACTCCAAACACCGTCAGCCTTAGACTTTCACAGGTCGACTCATACAGTAGCTATATTTATTCATTTCATTTCAAGAGCTGTCTTGGCAATTACTGCTGGCTCTTCAAGACGCCAGTGGATTTAGGTAGGGATAATGATTGGCATGAGAAATGCTTTAGCCTGGTGCTATACCTGACGGCTTAGTAATTAAAGAGGGCAGAAGATTTTTGTATGGGACTCGAGAAGAAGACATCAGGAGACAACTCTCATGTAACACTGCAAGAGAGAGTGAGAGTCCAGGAATGACTTGGTGAAAAGTGATCCTAATAATACCCACAGGTCTGTCTCTGACTCATTAAAGCCACTGTGTGTATATCATCTTTGTGTTTCTAGCATCTTTCAAATGAATCTAGATTATGGAGAATCTTTAACTGGAGAATCTGGGTAACTTAAATACTAAATAATTCTTGATACATCTTCAGTGTAGCAGATATCTATCTTGGAAAAAGCAGGTGAATTCTGCTAAATTCTGTATTACTACTGAGGCAAGCTTCACGTACTGTATGTCCTTGAAAACTTGGTTTCAAATTGTACCTGTAGTTTGATAAAAGGGTTAACAGTTTCAACACGTTTTTTAAAATGTCAGATAGACTGATTCATGAAGACTGTGTGTGGTTGGTTTGATCACACAGAAACACGCAATCAGACAACCGTCAGTTTTTGATTCAAATGTAGCTTAAACCTTGATTGGTGCACAGAAATATGTGAAATCACGTTTTTCCAACTGACTTGTGCCAAAGAAAACCCCTTGAGAATTAACACAAAAAAATGAAAGATGTTTACTTTTTCTGACAGAATTGTGTGTTCATGCTCTTGTTTTTCCCAGTTGTTAGTGCTCCCTTGCCCTCAAGGCTGCATTGTCAGGTGATGAAACACAAACATCCACACAAAAACACCAGAGTTATCACATCTCAAACTCTTGTATACTCAAATCCACACTGTGGCGTGGGTTTATAATCTGTATTGATCTGTTCTCATCACAAACATCGGCTCACCAAGTCGTGTCCAACGGGCCTTGACTACAGGCCAGCATTTATAATGTAAGTCACACTATGAGTAAACAAACCAGTCACATGTATAGCACTTTGTACAGAAAACCATTCCAAACAAAACTTGAGAATAACCTCATGATTTGACTCTTCAACCAAACCAAATGATTGTTGATTTTGGCAGCGCTTGTCTCACATGATCTCTGCAGGTGTGTGACTGGATCACTTTGCATTGTCAGCTTATTATATTATTGATGCAGTCTGATGAATAATCAGGCTGTTTACAAATCAGCAAGATATTATTTCACTATTATGGGATAAAAAAAGCAGAAAATATGCTGGCAATTTTCCATAAAATTACTGATCACACAAAAGTCTTAATTAATGTATGCATTATGATAATTCTCATTTGTTTCTTCTTATACAACCTCCAGCAGAAATAAGTTGTTTACCCACTCATATTTGCTCTCCTCATCTTTAGTGTCATAGCGACACTCTTGTACTGTGCATACGCTTTGTTCAAGCTCCATTTTAAAATTCTGACTGAGACAATCTCTGTCTATGCTGAATCATTCAACAGAGAATCACAATGCAGTTATGACTTATTAAAGATCCCCCGCCAATGAAATATCTAATTTTTTTTATTCTCATTCTAAAGAGGAAATGTGCTGTTCAAACTAATAAATAATTCTTTTGAGCAGTTTTACTGATATTTATCCAATGTCTCATGTGCACTACAAACAGGACAAGTGGAACTAATCCGCAGATACACGCTTGCCCACACAGTTTGTGTTGAGTGCCTTGAGTCAAGATGCTCAGACTGTGTGAAGTCTCTGATGGAGACTTCTACCACCTGTTTGGCCCCCGTCTCTTCACTGCTCAGTGAGGCACAAGACGAAGCACTTTACATCTTAGTGATCCTCCTACTCCTGCTCATCACTCTTCATAATACCTTCCAACGCCCCCCTCGGTAATCTTCTAAGCAAAATGAGCAATGCCCCGATCTTTTCGCCACCTAACCCCCCCCCCCCCCAACAGCCGAGACACGCTTCATTTCAATTCGACAGTGACACTGATGAGACAAGAGACAGCCCTCCCCCATCCTCACCATGAGACAGTGAAACAACAGACACATGGGCTCTGCCACACTGCTCTGTTTAAGCTACAGATTCTCCTGCAGCACCAGCAGATGGCTGAGAAGTCCGCCATGGACTTAATGCGCCCTTTAGTTTTCACCATGTGAGGGGACAAAACGCGTGGAATGATCACTGTTGATTGGCTAATAGTCAAATTGTCTTTTGGAGTTTTATAAGCTTATAAAGAGCACCGGAATATTTATCTTTTGTAGGTTAATTATCATTCAATTCATACTGAATGGCCTATCAGCACCTTTAATATTTCTGTTGGAAAGTCAAATAAATGACCACAATGAGAAGCCAAATGACTACAAGCACAAACCAAAGCGACGCAAAATGTCCTCAAACAGACGCAAATGACCATAAAGGGATGTAAAGCAGAAAATAACTGCGAAGAGCTGCACAATGACTACGAAGAGACATAAAAAGATGGCAAAATGGTACGAAATGACTACAATGGGAGACAAAATTACCACAGAGACCCCATTTACACTTGTCATTTTAAGCGTCTTGTATCCAAAATCCATAGCAGACACAGATCAGGTTTTACTGGTTACCAGTAAGTTTTAGAGTTGATTTCACGATTTGACTGAAGGACTTCACAGCACTTCATGGTTTAGCTCCCAGTTACACTGCTGAACTGATGCTCATGTATATGAGAGCCTCAGAACAGCCTCAGAACCTCAGGCAGGGCTCTGCTGCCTCTTCCTAAGTCACAGCTCAAAACTAAAGCTGACTGAGCTTCTGCAGTCGAGGCTCCTCGGCTCTCACAAACTCACTGCCCAAAGATCTGAGGCTGCAGAATCAGTCACGTCTTTTAAGTCACTTCTCAAAACGTATCTTTTTAAAAAAGGCTTTTAAAATCAGTACTAACATACCGTATTATTTTTTACATAACTTTAAGCTGACACAAGCGGTCTTTTAATTTGTGGGTCTCATCTTGCAGGAGGTGCTGGCGAGCACTTTACATGCCTGTGCCCAGAGGCTCACTGTGTCATAACCACTTCAGGAGTACATGCATTTTCCTGGAGTTTTTCATAGCTACTAAATACACGACAAGTTATTAGATTCAGTGCTAAATACCATGGTAATATAATCTCAATCAGAGAGAGTAAATAACTGACTAAAATTCAACTCTCAAATGCAGCAATTCATAACTGCATGGATATACTACACAAATATCACTTCTAGAAATCCACAATTCTCCTCCTGAGTCTAATATTTACTTACTCATGCGCTCGTCTATCTCCAAACTTTTAGCAGTCGTTGCAATATTAATGCTGCTTTTCTTATGACAGGTAATTTGAAATAATCCATTTAGAGTTGTAGAGAGCCCTGAAGATTTGCATTTTAATTATACATTTTGATTCGCTGGGGTTGATTACTTTTATTCTCCGGCAGCAGGTTAATTGTGTGAGCTCAGTTCCGCAACACTGTGGACTTGTGTCATTACTTGTGTGAATAGCATAATGAGGTTCTGTTATCCACCAGTGGCACGTTCGATACTTTGGGACTTTTATCATCACTGCACACGCACCATCCTGTGCTAAACATGCTCTTTAATATTTCATTACTTTAACAGACTCATCAGCTGACTTCATGATGTCTGATGCTGCGGCCTGAGTGGCTAAAATGGAAGTTTGTGGTGTTTTGGTGAGTGATGAGCTGGTCGAACTGGTTGGAAAAATACTCACACACACTCCGTTGTTACGATTACATTTCCCCTACTGTTCCTCGTGGAGGTTTCTCAATGATTTGCATCGATTGACTCCCATGCTCTGCCAGTCAGCTCAGCTGTAACCCTGCTCTGGTCCACTGGGAACCCTGCTTAGCTCATTGTGCACAGGGAAGGGGAATTAGTGCGGGCTTTCAAAGGAGGGATGGTGGAGGGATCTGCTATGCATCGAAAATCATTGCTGCTGGCAGTTCCCGGTGGACAGGAGCAATGCTGATTTATAAGCACAGTGGGTGGGGAAGGGCATGGATGGATCGTGTCATAAAGGTTTGTTTTGTGGTGTTCTTCCATTGAAAATGTCCTTTTTGCATTAATCGTATTACCACGTGTGTTATCTTTGGTCACCTGGGAGACTATGCCAGTTGTCTTATCAATTAAACATTAAATCTTTATATTTACAGCATATTACATCCTGAAATGTTCTCCAAGACGTAGCTGAACGGCTCTGAGTGAGAAATTTCAGTCCACAATAATAAGATATAGATGTAGAGTTAGAGTGCTGGTGTTTCCTTTTAAATAGACTTTCTCCACTTCACTCTGGCTGCTGTAGAAGCCAGGATGCAGACATTTATATATATATATGAAATCGTAAATGATGCACGGGAACAAAGCGGCTGTGTGAAGTGATTTCAATTACTGTGACTGGTCAAAGCATTTCCATATCAGTAATTGCTGTTTGTCTAGCAATGTATTCCGAAATGATAGTGTCCACAGGAAGAGGATGTTTTCCCTTCATTGTGAGTGAAGAAAACTCAATTTGATAAACAGTTAGCAGCCACCATTGTTTGATGATGATATCACGGCCCCAGTGGATAGTTTTACAAATGAGGTTTGAAGATTTTTATTTATTTTTTTTCTATTCTGTGCTTTATTATTCTCCAGCCAAATGAGGAAAATTGTTTGCTGCTGGCTTTAGTTGTGGAATTCCATCTACTTTTTCCAACATTTAAACTTCACCCTCAGCTTGAGGATTTAAGACGTACTGATAAAGAAACTGACATATTCAGTGCACTGTAGAGAAAGGAAAATCCCATTAGCATCTCGCTGTCCTCCTACAATATAACTTTTTCATAGCTCTTTATGAATTCAATCTTTGTTTGCTCCTTTTATTTGCCTATTGATATTCATCCATTTATATTCTGCTTTCCCTCCCATGTCTGCTGTGCCCCTGCTGTGCAGTTCAGCATCAGACATCTAAAATCTAACCTTTCCATCTCTGGCCATCAGACAAACTCTAAATGTCAGTGATGGATCTCTCTCTGAGATGCCTGGCAATCAGGGATACTTTTGATGTACCAGACACCTCTCATCTTCATTTGGTGTGATTTGAGGTGGAGAGTCTGTTGCTGGTCCGTTCCATTGTGTGAGGGGAGCTGGTCTGTAAGAGGGGTTTGGGGGGAGGGGGGGGTAAAGGCAAGGGCCAGATGAGACCCCATCTGGACAGACCCCACATCCTGCCAGCTCTCACCCCAGTGGCTCGGGACGCTCCCCACTCATCAGCAGCCATCAAAGGGTGCCTGCCCACCAGCGCGCCCTGAGTAGGCTGCCAGCTCGACGAGTCCCTCGCCTCATTACTGACAAAAAGAGGCGAAAGCAGGGAGCTCCTCAATCATTCAACCACCCGCAGGTCCCAGGGTAGCCAGCTCTCATACAGATTGCACTGTGTGAATACGACGTCGGTAAGCTTGCGGTTCATCTGCAGATTTAGTGAAAGATTAAATAAACAGATAAACACTAAACAGCCTGATGTTAGCAGAACTTCTCTCCAGTGGTAATCAGCATCTTTCACACTCCTGTGGTCTACTGCTAGAGATAGTTTTATTATTGTTAGTGGTAACAGGCTGCAACCATAGTTTATTTCAGTTCTTGTAAATAACCCACCTGTAATATATAAAAATACTATGATACAACATATAAATCAGCCCATTCTCAAATTTGGTCGATGACCCCGATGGTTTTCTACCCATGGGTCCTGGGTAAAGTTATCCCTGTATTGCATCAGTGCCTTATTGACCCATAGACGCCAAACTGCCTCCTGTTTGCTGAAGATTACTGACAAGACATTCAGGAGGTTTTCAAGCTCGCCAGATACATTCATGTGCAGAGTCACTGCACACTCACTGCTGCAGCTGGGTTGTTCGTTAGCCTGTTGTTTTGTATATTGATTTGATTGATTCTTTAAAAAAAAAAAAAATGTAATCGTCTCTATTGATGTCTCATTTTGCTTATTTTATGTACATATTTGTTGGTAGATATTTACTTGAAAAACAAGAATAATCATCTAAATTATCACAGTAAGTAAAGTAAATCACTTATGTAACAATATGGAAGGATAATGACACATAAATTGCTTTACTTCTCAACATCATCACATCCTGTCAGTGTACCCTCTACTGTTGTGGCTTCAAAGAGTGCACACTGCTTGATTCTTTAAAACCCTAAAAACTTGGAAGTTTGTCAGAGGTCCAACCTGGAATATAACAAAGCACCATAACTCTCGAACTTCCCACCTCTATTGAAAAGTCAGTTTTTTCAGATTTTTAAACCCTGGGTAGAATTTTGAGATAATCTCAATGTAAAGGATGTTTCTTTGTGAGAAAATTATCTTTGCTTTTTTTCTTGAGAGCGAGAGCAATATGTCTACTGATCTAGGATCTGACACGTGGGAATTAACAGAAAAAGTCTGTCTGCTGATTGAGAACAAAACTTTTCATGGATGAATAATCAGACACAATTTATTTATTACAATGAGATCCATCCAACAATCCAAAGGGGAAGAACAAAGAGAAACAGAACATATTCATCACAGTCGTATGAACAGAGAAGCATGCAAGGCACGACAGTGCTGCTCAGTGTGAGGTGCTGTATTAGTTTGCAAAGAGGTTTTCTTTGTGTGCACGCTTCATAACTCATTAATTTTCTACAAAGTTGTATGACGGTAATTCGAGACGTCAGAGATACTTCAACATGACTATTATCTCACAGATGTATGACTCTTCTACAGGCAAAACCTGACTCCTGCCTTTGTTCTCCTCCTTTCTTTCCTTTTCTTCCGCTGCCACAGAAGACAGAGAGTGACTGCACTCGGTCTCGGGTGTCTATGGCGGGAGTGAGTCAAAGCTTTGTTTTGGAGATGAAAAATACAAATGCATGTCAGGCCAGAATGAACAGCTGAAAGTAACCCGAGTGTGCCAACATCACAGCTTTTGTCCTGTCATTGAATTACACACTTAAGAAGTCCATCCGTTATATATACCTGCTTATCTTGCTAAGCTGTAATAGTCAAAGTCTGCACAAAATAGGCTTTACTATATGATCCCTGACACACAGTGATCCAGAAAACTGTAAAAAAAGCTCGTGTGGCTTCTGTTCATTGACATCAGTACAAAGATATTAGCCTCCCCAGCACCTGCTTTTGTGTAATTTCCCTCTTTAAAGTAATTCCACTGTCATGAAGTTACTGCTCTGTTTTTGGCCATAATTAGGCTTTGTCTCCCTTACTCCAAGCTCTTACCAAAACAGTTTGCGTTTTATTCATTCAACGAGGCAAAATGAAGTGTCTAAATGGAGTCATTAGGGTCCATTAAATCTGAAGTGTGACGCTTTGCCTTTCGCCTATTATCTTTCTATCTTTGTCATTTTTTCTGTTCTCATCCCTGAGCTGATCTTGAGTGAAGAGAATTTTTGTCATCTGGTTATGTTATTCTATTACAGCTTTATGGCACTGTTTAAAACTTGTATGTATCTGTACAATTTAAATAAGGAAAGGGCGAAGTATGTATCATTTGGCCTCCAGGAAGATTCTCTATGGCTGTGTGCTCACTGAGTAATAATCCCCTGCATTCCAGCCTTCAAGGTCTCTCTTGACTGACAGAGTTTAGATATAGTTCAAAGTACAACAAAAACATTTTATGTAGGAACTTTAAGGCATTTACAAAAAAGCAACTTCTTTATTTAGTGGCTCCAGTGGTATTTATCCATGCAGATAGCTTCTCTTTGCCCAGGTTTTGAGTAACCCATCACTTACGTATATACATACTTTAATAACCCTTTAATCATTTTTTTCTTATAACAAACATAACCAAAAAGTGCATGTCTTTATGCAACATTATTTGAATTTCTATGCTTGCCATAGTAATTATGACTCTTGACTGTTGGCAGCAAAAGAGGAAGTTAGGTGACGTTGTTATAGTCCGCATGGGGAGGCGTTTGGGGTTGTTGGAAGGATCAACAAAATGGTAGACTTTAACGTTCGCTTTCTGTGTTCCTCAGTCAGTCCGCGTTGTTTTCTTTCAACCATGACCACATGCTCCCGAGCCTTGACCAAATAGTTGTTTTAACCCAAACGTGTCATCCCAGACTATTTCCTCGGTAGAGTCAGAGATGGATAAGTTCTTTTTCTTTTTTTTGCAATTTGGATGAACTCACCATTTAAAAAGGTACATCACATATAGGATAGCAGAGCAATGGAGAGGCCAGCTATCCTGACTTCATAATTTAGCTCTCAGTCTGTCCCCTGGAGCCAGTTTCATGAGGCTCTATTCCAGAGACAGGCAGCGGTGCTCAACCCTCTTTTTTCTCTGAGGTTCTGGCTCAGCGCACGTTATTACTCTACAGGGGAGGAGGTGTTCATCAACCACAGGCTCCATCTTAGATTGTTGTCAGCTCTATGGAAGGATATGGCCCATATCATTGTTCAGTGTGTTCTACTGTATCTCTGTCACTATCAGTCACTGATGGGAAGAGCTGCTTAGCTGCTAAAACCAGGTGAAAGTCACTGCGCTGAGATGGCTGGATTCATCAGGGACCGTAAAAAGAAAACAATTTCACAAGGAAAAGTTTGACATTGTGGGGAAATAAGCTTTCTTGGCAAGAGTCAGATGAGAAGATCGATACCACTCACATGTCTGTACAGTAAATATGAAAACTTGAAACTAGGGGAGACAGCTAGACTGGTTCTGTCCAGAGGTAACAAACTCCATTTAGCAGCACAAAAAGCAAAGGGTAAAAATGACAATTCATAGTTTTATGGAGTATGACTATTTTTTGCACGGGACCAGTAACTTGGACTCTCAGCTGGTTGCCTGGCAACTGGTATTGACCAAAAAAACATTTGGCATATACCACCTTCAAAAACAATTTTTACACTTTGCTTTTGTACTGAGTGAACAAACACGATATTGTGTGTTAATAATTACTGCACTTTTCAGGTGCTGGTAGGTGGATTTTGTTCCTGTTGGACAGAGCTGGCCTGGCTGTTTCCCTGCTATCGGTCTTTGTGCTGAGGAAAGTTAGCCAGCTGCTAGTGGTAGCTTCATATTTTAGCATACAGACTAAAGAGTGGTGTCAATCTTCTCATCTAACTCTTACAGAGAAAGTGTACTATATGTGCATTTCCCAAAATATCAAACTGTTCCTTTAACATAGCTATAAGGTAACTGGATGTAATGTTTACAGGAGTCATTTCACATGAATCCATTGTCCCCTGAAATGGCTTTGATCGGTCAAGTTCAACCCCTTTTATTCACTGTGAAGTCAGACTGTTGATGGGTGACCTAGATGACTTTTCCACGGGCCGTTATCAATCACCTTCATCTAAAGTGAATTAATTCTAGATTAGTGAGTGAGGCTGTAATTAGATTTCATAAGCAGGGAGTTAAGAAGCTAAAGTAGAGCTTTGTGGTGTGGCAGTACCTTATGAAGGCATTGTGAATTAGGGAGTAGATAAGCACGAGTGGGACCTTCAGTTCTTAGGGTGGTGGAGATGGGTGAAGGAGGTTGTTGGGTGAAATTTGTATTGATTCCTCGGGGAGGAGGAAGAGAGCCAGGTGATAAACTCAGCCTACTTAAGTTGACAATCAATACAGATTTCAACCCTTCCTGAGGAAATAAGCATCAATTACCTGTAACGCAGCAGAAGAACTGCAGCGGATAATTACATCTCACACAACAGGTCAGTGGGTGGACTGACTGTGTCTCCAACCTGACAAGGTGGCTAATGCAATTCAACATGCTCAGAAGGCAGCCGAATGCGCTTGTTACCGCAGCCACGTACCGTTGAGCCAGGTCGTTTTCCCTTCAATCAGCTTGACCTTTTCCTCTGTGACTTTAAGTGGCTTTGTGAGTTCACAGCGTCGCTCGAACGGGGAGAGAAGCGTGAGCACAGTTTGTGTTTTGTTGGAGTGTGTACGCTGGGTTGATTAGGAAGTTTATGGTGTGTTGGCCTTGTTCAAGTAGCACTGCAGTCTGATGTTGTCCCCAGATGGTATTTCTGGAGAAATTAATGAGGTATCCATTGCTGTGATAAATATATTCCTTATCAGCAGAGTAGGAGTGAGAGTCCTCTGCTGAGATATAGTCCGACTCAGAGGCTGATTTAGTTGAGGTACAAGAAAAAGGTGTAAACACTGAACAGCTACAGCAGGTAGTGAGATAATTAGAGATTGAACTGTGGATCCAGCAATGCTAACATTTCAGGTGGCCTTGATCGTGTGTGTGTCTGATGTTATTTCAACATTTCCAAATAGTTCATCAGAATGCAAACAAAGGCAATCCAGGATTAACATGTATCCCCACCGTTAACAAGCAGACTTAATCTTTTGCTCTGCAATTTTCCCCCATTGATCCAGTGCTTCTTGGCTTTGTTTTTCTGCCTTCATATAGACTCCTTTCTCTTTAAGAACTTGGCATGAGTTATGACTAGAGAGAGAATGTTTGATTTCTGAACAGATATGGTTTTACAACTTAAAAAGACTTTTTCCCCCTTCCATTGCGGTAAGGTTTAGGAAATCATTAACTGAGAGTACTGGATGTTTATTCTGTCGAAGACTGTCCCTGCCTTTTATTGGACTTATATGATGTTGAAACTGAGTGAAATGGAATAATTGTAAGCTCACAGTCTTTCCCAAATAGATTGTATCTTCATCATTTTTGACCAAAATAACAACCATAATTTTTATGAAGAAATATTTGAATTGTTTACCTACCATTGTGTGATTGGGTGTTTTGGTATTTTTTATTTTTCTCTATCATAACTGAACTTGACCTGGACATCACAGCACCTGACTCAGAGTGTGTGCAGTGTAAACAGAGTATGAGTGGACTCTTCACAACCATTAGCTGGGGTTGCACTGTAATTGCAGGCTGATTGCTGGCCTTTAATGCAGATGACTCCAGCCTCAACGGGATAAACATGAACTCACAGGCTTTATCTCGTTTTTTCTAAAAGCACCTGGCTTCTGTGAAACATTTTCAAGTGAGCTAATTAGCCCCTTTGACAACAGCATAATAGAGAAAAAGACAAAAGGAATTCTTTTACAACACAGGTCCAATCCTAAAGCAAATTAAAGTGAGAGTGCACAACTTAAGCACCACTGTTCACAGTAAAACAGCTCCATTGAAGCCATCTGGCCAGTAATGGCTACAGTGTTGTTGCCACAGAAACCAGCGCCAACCACCGCCTTCATATCTGAACACTTCCCAGAAAAGATAGAGACAGCAACCTTCAGCATTTTTGCCAAAAACACACCTCTGATCTGTTACAGAAGTGGTGGCAGCATTTCTTAGAAGAACTGCCAATTTAAAGAATTACAAAAAAAAAAAAAGATACAACATTGTTGGCCTGATCAAACATTTGAGGGCTGAGAGAGCGAGTGGAGGAGATGGGGGAGAATGAGTAAGGAAGAGGTGACAGAGAGAGTGAGACATGCAGAGGGAGAGAGACAGCAGTACATAAAAGAGGAGTTTGTAGCCCCATGCAGCTTCCCCTTCAGCCCCAGCTGCTTTATACACTGAATCTTTTCATGTACAAGTGCCTGAGTCCTCCACTGAGAGCCGGACCCACAAAGAGCCCTCACAGCCTCGAGCTTGTGGAAAGGTGACACAATCAGTAGCCTCTCTCCTCCCAGCTTCTTCATGCTGGTAATGTGGTTGTGGATGGCTGTGTGCTACCACTCCACCCATCCCTCTTTACAACTCAATGCAACTTTGTGCGTATTCAAAAAAAAAGTAGAACTAACATTAGGGGAGAAAAGGACAGTGAACACATGGATTCAAGTGGATTGTTTCGTCAGAAACTCCAGAAATCCATTTCAGAGAGTTCACACTTCACAG
Source organism: Pempheris klunzingeri (assembly GCF_042242105.1). Taxonomy (NCBI): domain Eukaryota; kingdom Metazoa; phylum Chordata; class Actinopteri; order Acropomatiformes; family Pempheridae; genus Pempheris; species Pempheris klunzingeri. The sequence goes on along the minus strand of NC_092015.1, from coordinate 8,129,233 downwards.
AATCCCCAAAATTAGAAAATATTTCAATAAATTGAAAAGGACACTTGTTTGTATTCCTTTGTATGGAGGTAGTGAAATTTCTCTATGGCTGAGGGTCGATTTCTCGTTGATGTGAGGACAAGCTACATGGAAATCAGACTTTTCCAGACGTGTGGTTCAGATTGTACACTCTACAGTGCAGATACTCTATATGTACATTTAGGATGCGGCTGTTGATTTAAAACAAACATAAAATTGAGGATTTTGTGCTTTTTCTGTTTTTCCCCTTTTACCCACCAAGTTCATTCCTTCTGCACTGCAGACCTCTTTCTTACTACTGCTGCTCACATATTGCTGCTGTAGGCCTGGTGAGGGTGTATATGGACACGTGCTGCTTCTCCACTAATTTGTTTCTCCTGCCAGCAAGGAAGGTGTAGAAAGTGAATGTTGCCATACGTAATGCACGCTCTAAGAAATGGTATTTCACCTTTCAGATTGCCCTACCCAGCATAGGCAACATCAGAGGTGGGCTTAAGCATCAGATCTTTACGGCAAAGCTCAGATTCTTTACTGTTCATCACATGTGGCATTTTTTGCAGTAAACCCAGATGATGACACCAGCAGAGAGAGTTTCCAGAGGACAGCTTTCATGTCCTGACAGTTTGGCCACCAAAATGAAGCAAGTAAAGTGAACACAATGCAGGATGACTTTGCTTATTTAGAACGACATTGTAAAAGCTTTCAAAAACTGTTAAATGGGAATCTTCAAAACAGTATTACAGCTGGCAGTGCAATCTGTGTGGGTGCACATTGTGCGTCTGTGCACAGGCAGACTGATAATAATACTCAAACTCTATGTTAGAAAGCAACTCCTGGACATTAACACGTCTCAGACAGCTGCATGATGTAACCAACACCTCCTCCTTACTGGATGATGATAAGCCATCATCCCTGGACACAGTTTTTTTTTTTTAACCGATTCCCTTATTTGAACCAAGTAAAGTGTGATTTTTAACCTTAACCATTACAAAACAATGTTGGTGCCTTAATCAAACCAAACCTAAACCATAGCAGCGGCAGATCAGAAAACACTTATGAAACAGTTTTTTTATTGTAAAGTTAAGCGTTGTTTTGATGGCAGTGACATATTTTGACAATTCATTTGTTTGACTTAGACTTGTTGATACCTTTAGTTAAATATGAAAAGGTACAACTCAAAATCTTTAAACAATGAGAAAATATTTAGCATCTTTTTAGTTGAGCACATATGGTCTCATGCTGATCTGTTGCATAGCTGTTAGAATACATCCACACAATGTATATCTTTTCTATCTCTGTCATTTAGTGTAGTTTCAGTGCAACATCTCCATAGCCTTCAACTTCACTTTACAGAAGGCAGTGTGGATGATGCAGATGGAAAATATCATTACACTTGCGCATCATTGCACCATATGAAGCATACATGTTGCCTGGAATATCCAACACAGGTTTGAATGTGTGCAGAAAGAGAATGAGAAAGGGTGTCTTCATTTCAGGGAGTAGAGCTGGGTGGTAAAGACGGAATCAAATATCACACATCTTTGACTCAGTACCTCGGTGTTGACAGTGTGAGGCTATTTTTGGGGTAAGCCTATTGATGCTTTCATACAATATCCAGGCAGGTTGTTGTGGTTTCCGAGGAAAAAAGTAATAACAGTAATGCGGATAAAGGAGAAGCAGGCAGATAAAGGTTCATAAAGGTGCATCATATAACCGTAAAGTAACTTCAAGGTCAAGAAAAACTACGTTTAAACTATGTCAGGATTTACAGTAATAACCAACGTTCCAGGCAATATAAGGACTGTTATCATATCTTGTATCCTACACAAAGCTGGCAAGTGCTTTTGGATCAATTAGATGTTTGTTTGTTGTATGCTTTGCTTCTGTTTGTTTGGCTGAGGTGGAAAAGTGGACGTATGGATAAAAGGAAAATGAAGAAGATGAAGCGTGTTACTCAAAGGTGAAGCTTTCATTGAAGGTACTAAGAATGGATGCAGACGAAGACATTGTCACTTAAGAGGAGACTGAAATGCTAATGAAATTAATACATGAAACAAACAAACGCCATATTTCCATCATTTCTATATTGTTTTTCCTTTATTAATTCCATCTTTAATACCCTGACGAAGAAGTCGAAGCGTGTTTGTTCATCCATGAATTGATGAAGGATTTTTAATATTCACCATCAGAGTGATTTCTCATTGGCTGCTGTTCTACATCATGGGCTTCCACCTCCTGGACAGTCATATTTTTTAATTTTTTATTTCTATCCTATTATTGGCCTCATCCGTGGAGAACACCTGATTTTTCACACTAGTATCTCATCACTTTTTTTGACGCAGTGCAGCTTTATTCTTCATTGATTTCCATCATTTGAGATGCTCCTTTAATTTTCAGATTTTCTGAAAATACAGTCAAATTCAAGGTCAAACACATTTGGGTGGAAACACGGTTTATATAACTGTACTAATTGTTAATTATGAGTTTGCCAAACTTTAGTGGCTCCATCATTTGCTTTCTAAACATCAAACCAGATATTCAGATTATTTCAGTGTTTATGAACTATGAAAGCTGTAAGGCAGGCCTGCAGTTGAATTGATTGGACCGTGGAATAGTGAATTTCTCCCAGTGGCGACTTATCCATCCTCCTCAATGAAACCTGTTACAGGTCTAATTGGAATAATAAACCGTCTTACTAAACGCTGACACCAGTCAGTTAATGGAGTTGCATCAGCATTAAGGACAGTTGTTACTGAGCTCTGGCACCTACTGTAGGGTTTGAGCTCCTGTGCCTGTGCCAGACAGAATAGATCAGGCCAGTAGAGCTCAATTTAAAATCAAGAATAGATTCTCCAACTGCAAAATTCCCATTTAACTCCTGGTTGCTCTTTGTACGTGTCTGACCACAGGCTATTTGTCTCTGCACCACTCTGTTCTGCACAAAAATCAAACTATGAATGAGATTACCTTATCTCTAGCCTCCAGCAAAAAGCTGAATCTTTCCAGCTGTCCTCTTCCTCCTTGCATTCACTATGAACACATGCGTTGTCTTATATTCTTAAGTCACAGTCACGCATGATTTAACATTTTCTAAAGTTTTTGGTATCTACTGTATGTGCTCTAAAACTGTCCTTTAAACCACTGAATGATGTGTCATCTGTCTGCAGACTCATTCTGTCATTTCCTCCCAACATCTCTGCCAACAATCTAGACGCTCACTTTAGCATTGGGTGTTACTTTTAATTGGAAGAAGTGGCACAGATCATGTCAGGGCTCATGGGTATATTTATTAGCAACACAGTATGATGTATGTGTGGTGGGGGAGGGCCAGGCAACAGTAATGTGCACTATGACTTATTTAACACAGCTGGACTGTAAAAAAAGAGATAATGTTTCTGTAACCTTAATTATTTTTATTTAGTATGCAAACACAGTGAATGCAAATTGAACTGCCAGGCCCTGCAAAGTGTGTTTTTATTGTTTAGAGCCTTGCAGGCATTGGTGTGTGTGTGTGTGTGTGTGTGTGTGTGTGTGTGTGTGTGTGTGTGTGTGTGTGTGTGTGTGTGTGTGTGTGTGTGTGTGTGTGTGTGTGTGTGTGTGTGTGTGTGTGTGTGTGTGTGTGTGTGTGTGTGTGTGTGTGTGTGTGTGTGTGTGTGTGTGTGTGTGTGTGTGTGTGTGTGTGTGTGTGTGTGTGTAAAAACGGCAGCAAATGTTTGGTACATTCTTACTTTATTTCACTTCAGAGCATGAAGCTCACATGGTTCTTCGCTGCTGATTTAATATCAGATGTTGTTGTCATGAGTGAAAATCTCCACTGTCTTGTTGTTAGAAGCTGCAGCAGCTGATGATGATGATTAGGATTATCATTTTTAGTATCAGTAGTAGTAGTACTCACAGTACTAGTATTCATTAGTTATTTTGACCACGTACATCTTATACAAAAAAAAACCTTTACTAGCAGCAAGAGGGAATTTTGTCTTACACAAAACTAGTGAAAATAAGTTCACTGCCTCAACAGATTACTAACAAGAATGCTGTTTTGTCTGAAAACATTTAGAATATCACCTTCATAGAACAGATTTCAGACAACTTTTGCCTTCTAGTTTTTGTAATTAGGATTTTCGTGTTGTATGCAATATGATATTGTATATGTAATCAACATGATGTCATTCTAATCTGTTAAAATAATGTCTGTGTGAGTGTCATGTGAAGAACCTTATCCGTAGCCTTGTCACATCACCAAACGGATTACATTTCTCCGACAGTGATTTGTAACAGTTTTGGAAGGCTCTTATAAAACCATGTCAGCCTGTCGATAGTGGCGTCAGATCAGTCTAGCTGTTGCCTACTGAAATGCCAAAGCTGTTGTGTATTTGTGGGTTGTGTGTAGGTGGTGTAGATTTGAACTGTCACCATGTATATTTTTAATCATGTGATTCAGCAGCTAATGGGGATCCAAATAAACCAAAGAAGAACTAGTGAAACATCTATATATTGTGCCATTGACTGAAAAGCCACCCGGGCCACATGGTGTAGTTGACCTCATGTCCTTCACGTGATCACATGTAAGGTCGTGGAATATTGCTTTGTCGAGTGGATTTCAATCTTTTACCATAACCCAATTCAGTGTGTGCTCCTGCCACAGTTCTAGTCATACACCTTCTCGAGTGGGATAGGCCGAGTGTAACAGGAGCTGTCAAAAGTCGAGAGGGTGTGTTGTGTATAACCTGCCGGAGGCAATAGATGTTGTTCCGCTCTGATCAATGTCCAGGGTTTTTTACTGACGGGATAAACATTATAGAGACTCGACAAGAGAGGATGAAAATAAAGATTGGCTTCTTGTGTAACATCTATCTTTTATGTTTGGTTTTGCTCAGGGCTGGCATGCTCCTCAGACTATGACTCAGCGGACAGAAATTCATGCTAATTTAAGTATCTTATTCCCATACCTGAAATTCCAGCATCCATGAGATCTGAGTGAGGTCACAGGCAGCAACTTGCTGACAGCATCAGCCCTTTGTCTACAGTGAGCTCCAGCTAACAAGGACACATTCACATGTGTGACCTTAGGTTTGAACTGCATGTTTTTCCTCCCAGTATGCAATGGGTAGAGCAAACCTATCACCCCCTCTCCAACAATGCCCTTCCCCACAGCCACTGACAACAGGTCAAGAAACCCTCTCTGAAATTCTGAAAAGAGCAAGATGAGAGGAGATGAATGTCTTTAACAAATGTCAGTGTGCTGCAGCCCTGCCTGCTTGCCTGCTTTGGTTCTCTCCCATGGTAAGCCCATGATCCTCCGTCCGCAGGAGATATTGGAAAAATACAAATGCAAATCCTCCTGTTCCCAATTCCACCTAGGAGAGTCTTAAGCTGTCAGTTAATGAATGGGGGAGACGGAGAGAGAGAGGGAGAGGGGGGAGAGAGAGAAACAAAACAAAGAAACGGTGAGACGAAAATATGTGTGTGTGTGCAGGGGCTTATAGTTTGTATGTGTGACCCATGAGGACACGGGGTTTGATTGACCATAACCTTTGTGTTGTTGTGTTTGTGTGTGTATGTTCCCCCAGAACAAGGAATGAATGCTATTTGAATTGGTCCATCTGGGACCCTGATCCCACTCGGCTCCCATCACCAGCTCAGGTGTTCTATGAATGTGATTTATTTCCTAACAGGGGGATCCAAATGAAGATGAGGGGACCACTGTGACTGTCTGGAGGGATGGAGAGAGAGAGAGAGAGGGAGAGGGAGAGAAGCAGGGTGAAATAACATAGTAAATAGTACAGGAAGCCAATCTGTGTTTGCTTGAGTTGAGCGCAAAATCATTGTATTCCTTGGTAGCAACCAAACAGCATAAAATGATGTAGATCTTTGTGTGTGAGATGAGATGAAGACTTTTGGTTTCATCAGACTTTTTTTTTTTTGACAACACTAAGATAAATGACAGTGTTTTTGTAAAGGACTGTGAGAGTCTTAAAACGTTGCCTTTATGGACTTCAGACTTCAGACTTTCTGTTTTCTATCATACTAAATTACTTGAATATATAATGTATATCACACCATATAAAACATATTATACATAATATAAGGAAAAATACCAATACTAAGTGCTTTGCACAACCCAACCACCCAGCCCGACCTCCTCCATACAACTTTTCTAAGTAGCTATGTCACAGTTATAGTTCTGTAGCAGTGACAACTTATCATGGTGCAACTTAAGAAAATGGACAGAGCACAAGCAAATCTAAGCACTTTGAAAACATCTGCATAAAGGTGGTTTGTATTTAGATGTGTTTACATAGTTGTATCGCACAAAGCTTTCTTGACCACCAAACACACCTCCTGGATTTAAAAAAAAAAAAAAAAAAAGAAAATCCTTCACATATTTAGAAAATCACGTTTGTATATCACATACTATAGAAGAAAGGGTTGCATATGGATGGATACCCAAAGCTAATGCACACTCTTTGGTTATGCAACGAATGGCATTTACATTGTAAGCTTCAGCTGATATATACAGGTTTATCTAAGGCAGCTCTCCAGGCTGATTCAGGCCACAGAGTCAGAGGCCATATGAGATTCTCCGAGGTTAGAACCTGTAACTCTCTCTCTCTTGCTCTTTCTCTTTCTCTCTCCCACCTCCTAACACCAGTGACCTCCAGTTTCCATGGGGAATCATGCCAGGCTGAGGGGGAAAATGAGAAAGAGAAGAGCAGGGATACAGCAGTGTGTGCGTGTCTGTGTGGCTGGAATGTGAATGAGCATGACACAGGGTGTGAGAAATGAGGATGTTTCACACAATGACTACAAATGCGCCCATTCATTATTGTTCCACTTCTTCCATTTGCTCACAGAGTGCGGTTTGGATGTGGACCTGTTTACCTCTCTGATGCCTTTTCATAGCACGGATGCGTCTGCAGTGCAATCGATGAGCTGCTCAGTCTGTACAACCTGACCTGTCAACATGAGTACATGTTTGAGTGGCCAGACGTCGTGAACTGTGCCGCCCGTTTTGGCTGTGAAAGTTGCTGTTCAGTTGCAAAATCTAGCATTTGCGCCCGTTGGTAGACGTTGGGTTTACACCTGACCTTTAAACATCAACACCCCCGAGCTGCTGAATTTACACTTCACTCGCCTCTGTCACATCTAATTAGATTTCTGTAATAATGTGATTAATGTTTTTTTTTTGTGCTCAACATGAGTAACGGAAAATAAAGTGTGTGAGAGTGTGATGATTAATATGACTATATATCACAAATTCATATGTACCGGATGGCCATTTAATCAAATGCCAGACTGTGTATATTTGGGCTCAGGTGAAAAGTCAAGTGTGTCAAATAGGCAGTGGCCGTGCTTGAATCAAGACGGAAATTAATTCTCTCAGCTACTGTAAATGAGATGTACTCCATCACAGATATGACAGAGGAATTATGGGGAATGAATTCCGTGTCATCCTGATGATCCTCCTTTTATACAGGATAATGTGATCCAGAATGAAGAAGTTGAACTGTGTGAAATTCAGTCCTCCTCGCTCGCTCCCTCTCATCCTCGCTCCCCCTCATGAGCAGAACTGTTGACCTTGGGACTGGCTGTAAAAGAGCTGACGACAGACACGACTTTTTCCCTTTCATTCATTTCCTGTCAGCCACTCGAGCATTTTTTCTTCTTGTTTCTTGAGCCCAGCCTCTTGCACTGTAGGTGTGCGAATACAGCTGTCCTCTATCACAAGCAAAGAAAGAAGTAGCTCTAACATGGAGGTGGCAGACCAGAAAACATTTCTATGAATCATTTTGTAACAATCGGGTGCTTTTAAAGGCATTTAGGTATGATGACTTGATATTTTTCAACAAATCAACAAAGATCAACAAATTTTGTACTTTTCTAAACTTACTGAGATAAGTCTGATTAAAATAGAAGCATTTTATAACTGCTGCTGACTGTTATAAAGTAATTTGTTTGGGTGGTTAAAAACATCAGGCCCCTATTAGGTTGGTTCACAGTAATGAAGTGCTGGGTGGGCAGGTCTGTGTCTTGCTGAGTTTCGATAAAGAGGCTGCGGAGCGGAGGATGTAATTAGCTATATTTACCGCCGCCAGCACAAGGCCTCAAGCAAGGAAAGACTGACTGTGCCACAACTCCATAATTACACCTGCCTCCTCATTACGGTCTTCTGACCACGAGCGAGTCAGAGTGAACAACAAAATACAGAAATGTGCAGAGGGACGAATGCTCACTGCTCCGTCTTTGAGTCTTTTTAAAGAAGCAGGGAAATGATTCCAGTCAACAAAGTGCTAGAATCCCTAGATTGATTAGTTAGTGACATCCTCAAAATGAAACGGCAAAATATATTGTTTGCCCATGCCTGACAGACCGAAGGATTTTCTAAACTGACACCAATATCGTCATGGCGACATCGTCTCTGTGTACCCTCTAAATGCATTACAATTCACAGGCGAAAAGTAAAGTTGTTTCATATGATTCAGATATAGGCACAAAACCAACTTGGTTATGTCTCACTAAACATCTTGATAAGGTTAGAGGATCTTTATGGGGCGGCTATGGCTCAGTGGTAGAGTAGGTTGTCCCTCAATCTGAAGGTCAGAGGTTCGATCCCCAGCTCCTATGGGTCAACATGTCGAAGTGTCCATATTCAACCATTTAACCACAATCTTTCCTTAACTTCACCCTCACTTTGAATGCCTGAACATAACCATTTTAATATGCTTCAGTTGCTATAAGCAGATATTGTATTGCAAGGCCAGATATGGTATGAAAAACAAATGAAATCCAATGTAAGCTTATATACACATGTTCTAACTTTGCCAATACTTTCATTAAGAAGATTTCCTAATCAGGTTGAAGGGAAAAAAATGTAGTTCAGGCAGCATTCTGTACGGCATTCGGTATAGTGACAGGTTTGGATCTTGTCTGGTTTAGTATACAAGAACTGAGACAGACGCACTGTACTTCAAAAATGTGACAGTTTGGAACATACTGAGCACACAGATGGACAGTGAAGAAGTGGGTTTCGCCGCAGGAGTTGTTTGAGAAGTTTCTGTGGCCATTTTGATAGTTTGTTTCACTGCGATTCAAATCTAACCCTGACTGACCGCAGCCAAACTACGAACTTTTCTCTCAGCCACCTTTCAAGTCAATTAATCAATCGGTCCAATTCATAATGAACCTGATCTCGAGACACTTTTCATAGAGAGCGGGTCTAGACCAAACTCCCCATGTGAGCAAGCACCAGGCAGCAATGGAAAGGAACCTCTAGCAGAGCCCGGCTCAGAAGGGGGCGGCTTTCTGTCGGGGTCCATGTTTGTAGTGTTCACTTCGTTTATGGTTAGGCTCTTATAGCTCCCTCAGACTTTGCTTGTGGTGTGCTGCAGATTTATTTATTTGTATAAAAAAAAAAGAAGAGGGAGGCTGGAAAGTGATGAGAGATTGGAGAAAGTGTTCACTGTATACTCGAGCTGTGACTCTGCTGCAATATGACAGTACATTACATGGCGAACCCCCTCCATTCTGGACTTCAGTATAAATGGGACTGAAGATTATGCCAAGGTCAAAAAGACCTCCCTGTGATGTGGCTGTGTGTTTAAGCGATTCTCCAAACATATCTGGCGCTGGTACCGACATTTTAACTTGTCCGACAGAGAATTTCCATCCATCTATCTGCCTCTAAATAAATGATTCTTTGCCGAAGTTATGCTAATTATCCGCCTAAGACAAAGGAGTACAGAGCTACAATGATGAATGGCTTTGTTGGAGCAGGTGGGCTTGCTCTTTCAAAGATAACCCTTTGTATGTAGAGGAGAATGTGTTATCCATTCAAATAGCCTTATCTAGATACGCAGGAGGTGTTCACAGCTCTGTACTGTTGTAATGAGGAGACAGAGAAAGATGAAATAATAAAATGAGACATGCAGCCCTTCATTACCATATAGATAACCAATACAGTGCAAGTGAATTTGCGATCAATACGTGGGTGTGTTTACTCCTATTTGTGAAAATGCAGAGATAGTTGTTTTAGAGAAAAATGAAGAAAAAGAGAAACGATGGAGAGTTGAGGAAGAATAGGTTTTGTTTTGGTTTTTTTTAAGGCAAAAGTTCCACCAGTTTTGAAGCAGCTGACAGACGAATGCACTGTGTTTTGCACTGCTACCGGAGAACCGAGTCGCATCAGCCAAAGCATTCACTCATTTTGAGAGGCACTTTCAAAGGGGCGATTGGATAACCTTTCCAGTGCACACCTTGGGCTAAATTGTAGTGCATGTTTATAGGAGCAGATCTGCTGCTCAGACCAGGCCCCATAAAACACATAATCCTTTATACTGACACATCCGGTTGCAGAGAGCTTGTCAAACGTTTCTCCGATCCATAAAATGTGCTCAGAGGGGTTTTACGCTGCAGTCAGCATGGATGTACGACTACTATTTACAGTATGCTGACCTCTCAGTCGTACTGTAACAGCACAAAATCATTTTTTTATCCAACAACCTGTGATGTGGATGCTTATTTTACCTTCACTTGGCATTTTCCTCACCAAATGGATCCTTCATGGGTGCTTCAAGTGGAGAAAAATTCATCACAAGGAGCAGTTCTGGTTTTCCCAGTATGCAAGTATTAAATTGTCAGGTTTCCACATTAACGCTACATTGCTACCTTTCCTGAAATATACATCCTAATAATTCACTGGAAAGGTTATGTGGGACTTTACATTCTTTTTATACATATTCCAATTATCTGTGATGGAGGGCACCTCCTGCCAAGTGAAAAGGTTTTGTTGCTTTATTGGGACTAATAATGTGATTGATTTGACTTCTTCGTTTCTTGCTCGGAGATGAATCACAATCAGCAATCACCTAGTGACACACAAGGGGAGATGATGATAATCAGGAGAACTTGCTTTTTGGTGAGATGTCCAACACATGGAATCATTAGAAAAATGTGTTAAAGCTTTATTACTGACATTGTGTTGCTGTGAGAGTGATTTAAAGTATTCAATATAAGTTTAAGCGGTCACCACAGGATGCCATAGCTCAACCCAGAGGTAAATAACGCCCTGCTGAAACACAACCTGCACAGACGGAGGCAGAGAAAACAAATGGATGTCTCCTGAAATGTAAGCGTTTTAAAGCAAAAACCTCCAACTTCGGTTATTTACCCACCCGCCGCGTTGATTAGTAGACAATAAGATGCAGCTCAATTTACTTCTAATGAGGGTTCTAATATGTGTTATTAAATCCATCGCCATGTCCCAATTAGAAAACACTGGGGCCATACATCATTTTAATTGATATCCACCTCGAGCCACATGCGCTCTCCGTATTCCATCAGTGTTCCAAAATCACCTTCGCTGGTGGAGAGGAGCAGTGAGAGCCGAGTCTTTTTATTGGAGCGCACTCATTGGCTTTATTGTGTGTGTGTGTTCTCTGCTTGATTGTATATATCTGGATTTGTGCATTTTGTGAGCTATGGGATGCTTGAGAACAGCAGTGTGGCTCCTCATTATAAGCCACACTTTTCCCATGACACCAATACTTTCTGTTTATTGAATGGTAATGTGTTAGAGGATGCAAATGCATTTTGCATCCGCCTCATGCATTTTGCTCAAGCAATCACATTTAATAAGCTATAGTCGAGTGCAGCCAGGCAATATGTATATTCTTGATTCAGGTTTGATCAGTGAAGCTAAACTCCTGAAACAGAAAACATGTTATGGGTGCACTGGATTTCACAACATAATTCAGGGTACTGCAGTAGGACAACAACCAAGAAAAGTTGCAAAATACATAAAATATTAAAGCACCCAAGATCGATTGCTAAAAGGAGTGTGAATGTTCATGTGGCCAATATTTACTCGCAATTGCTAAAGGTTCACCTCCATCAACTCTAGAAGGAAATAACTTTCTCTTTAACTGCTAAAATGAGGAATTAAAAAAATGTTTTCAAAGGTAGTAATTTTTTTCTGTTATTTATTGGAGTAAACTTTTGCAATAAACTCTTTAATTTTCCAGCCGCAAAGCAAGAACAGGCATGCGGAGGAGTGCCTCTGATGCAAGATAACAAAATTGAGATGATATGAACAGAACAAATGAGAAGACGCATTGAATAAAGTACTTTTGAAAACCCATCAGTACGTTTGCACCTCTCTGGACCAAGTTAGATTGCATTGTCTGGTCATCAGGGTTGAGGCAGATAAAGCGGCCATCGATCAATAACCATTTCTTATCCCCACCCTTCATCCTCTGTCTATCAAAGGGCAAAAGCTCTTTTCACAAGTGATTCCGCCACAGATAACCACCTGTTCAAGCCTTGACTCGTTCAATTTTCTCCTCCCCTCAGTGTCTGCCACAATCACTGCTAACCTCCTGCGACTGTACATTATGTCTGCTGGCCTACCACTCAGCCAGGAGGTGGGTGAATAGTTTATGTTTATTTTCCACTCTCTGCTTCTCTCTTCTCTTCCTGTCTCTCTCTCTCTCTCTCTCTTGCAACTGTATGCATCTGAATGAAGTTCAAAGTCTACACGGGGGTTCTTGGGCTTGTTGTGCGCCATATATTAGGGAGATGTGAGAATGCAAATGTGCTCGAGCTTAGCTGGTGACCTTATTTACATGGAAGATCACAGTGAGGCTGAGCAAACATGTTGCTTTTGTTTGAAGAAGAGGGGCTGAGCGGTGAGAAACACCAAATCATGTTTAGAATAACAGGAGAGATGTTGAATTTCATCTCCTCCTCGCGTGTCGACTGACTGCTAATGCCTTTTGTCTAAAGAGTTTTTACCAAACAGAACAATTAGTCTAACAAAAATATTTAAACTCTCCAAGAGCAGAAATGCAGTCAGAACAAGCCTCCATTAGGCCAAGTGGGAATCTCCTGTTTCCACATTCATTATGTTTTATTTACTTAACAACCTGCGCTTCATAATTAAAAAAGCCCTCATTGACCTTACAACCCTTTCTCCCCACCACGACCCCCAAAGCACTGTTTCAACAAGAGCTTCTACCAGCATTCATGTGGCTCTCCACGCCTGGCCTTTTGCTTTTTAGTGAAAAACACAGGTAGAATGAATCCCCTAATCTTCACCGTACAAATTTGCTGCATGACAAGTGAAGTCAAAGTTGGATTTTTGTCATTAATTCACTCATAACCTCAGTATTTTCAAAATATTGCTCTGCAGAGAAAAACAAGCCATTTAGTAAGATCATGCAAGACTTCAAATCTTCAGGTATGACTCACAAATAAGTAGTAATAATAAGTAGTCTGACCAAAACAAACATATGCAGAAAAGTAGTGAAATGGTAATCTTACCTTTTGCTAATAACTTGCACATTAAAGGGAATGTTTCCATAGAAGGTGGTCTGGATCCAATCCAAGCTCACATTTCACACACACATTCACACCTATGGCAATTTAGAGTCAATAATAAACCTAACCTGCATGTCTTTGGACTGTGGGAGGAAACTGCAGAGAACACGGACACAGAGAGGCAGCAGGTTTGAAGTGTGCACAGAATAAAACACTAGACCACCATTCTGCCCCAGTTACTGTTATTTCATTTTAGGATCAATTTCACCTCGGATGGACAACTGTCTTAAAACTTCAATGACAGGAATAGACTTAGAAAAGTTCAAAATCGTGTTTATAGTAAATGCAATTCTCGCTACATTTTTGTACCAATTTAATATTTCAGTACTTTTCCTAATTAGCTAAGCTGTTGAAGCAGCAGGGTCTCCAAACACAACATTAGATTTAAATATAGTTAATTTGTCAAACAGTTGTCAAAATATTGAGTACATGATCAAATATTGACACAACAGTCAGCAGCCAACATGAACAGCACATGTATATTTTATTAATAGTGCAAATTGAGCAGCCTGTAAACATGTAATTAAAGCATCACATTCAAGTGACTAAGCTATGAATCCCCAGGAATGTTCTTCCATTGACTATCAGTTAAACACTTATTCCCCCCGATTTCAACCTGCTGGATCAATAGTTGGTGCCTGTGGGAGCGTGTTGTCCCGGAGGAGTAGACGCAGGGACAAGTGGTGTGTCTGTCTCCCACTGAACTATGGTGTAAAGCCCAGCTATCAATCTACATTCATCATGTAGCTCCCCCACTTCAAGCGTTAACTCAATAACGTAAGATTGGAAAAAGAGCGCGTTTAACAGTTTTACTCATATCAGGATTATTTGCTTAGCAGTATCAAACTGGATATCGGGCTCAATTTATCTCTATATCCCATGGCAATATCATACATAGTAATTTTCTTCTCTCAGTGATGAGAAACCAAATTGTAATTGAAAGTGAGAATAAATGTTTTAGCAGGTAAATCCTCCAGTGAGATGTGTCGGATAATATTTTCTGCTTTGACTTTTGGGACAGGGATGAAACCTGCTCTCTATAGATCCACATTCAGGTGGCACATTAATCTATCCCTCAGCAGTATAGAGCCTCTCTCCCCCATGTGCTTCTATACGATGGTTTCTGAAATGGGAATTGGAGGGGCGGGGGCAGCGGGTGTATTACTTCTAAGCTGGAGTCCCCCGAGCTAAAAGAGGAGAGAGGGCTCACGCGTTGGATTACTAATGCCCTCAGCTTGTCAAAAAAAAAAACACCTGCTTGCCGCTTGACGTTAATTTGTTTGGACATGGTTTATAATTCAATTCAATGGTAGAATTAACTTCCAATACAAGAAGCTATTTGCAGCGGAGATGGCGATCGGTAGGGCATCCCCCTGTGCTGCTGTGGCCATCCCAGGTGAATGGTAAAACTTTGATGTTCACCTATAAAATACCCAATGCCTATGGATTTTGCGCACTGCGGAAACCACAATAAAAATCCAATCTACGTTTTTGAGGAGAATCTACCACAAAAGAATTGAGTACAATTCCCTCTCACTTCATGCCTTATGCTTTACTGCCTTTGCTGCCCCTGATATGAGGACTGCAAAGAGCTTCTGGTGAGACTTGACTGTAACTTGGTCTGGTTAAGCAAAATAGTGTTCATGAACTACACAGACTACACAGCAAAGTAATAGCACAGGCGTAACATTAATGATGGCTCTCTTCCATTTCTGTAGCCCACTAAGCAATGTTAGTGAGTCAGCCCAGACAGTACTGGGGTCTGGCACTGGCACAGCTAAATGCAGCCATTATTAATATTTGTTACACCCGTGTTTGCTGAGACAAAATATTTGCCAAGAGAAATTTTTGTGGAGAACAATTGAAGACAACAAGTGTTTTCAGAAATGATCAAAGCAAACAGACTTCTGAATACAACAAATATCACATATTATAACATTTTCCCAAAAAGTTAATCCAAGAGTTTCTGTATGTGTGTTTTTTGTGCCTTTAGAGGTCAAACTGCAGCAACACTAGAAGAACAACTTGAATTGTAAAAACCTTTGTGATCCTTAAACTCTTTATCTTGTCCATCCGGACAACATTTTAATTTGTCCAATATTTTGGTTTATGACGAAATGCATGGAATAAGCCATTACATTCATTATGATGCCAACCATTGGCTTGTGAACTGCCATTTTGAAGCCTTGTTTGGCATTTTGGCCATCGCCATCTTGGTTTTGGAGCCAGAAGTGACATTCATTCCGTGGAGACCCTTGCATCTGATTGGTTAGGCTCAGGCATGACCCGTCTCTGTCACATGGTAGTCCCACCCTTAAGCATAACCTCCTTTATCATCTATTTTACTCTAAATGGGACAATAATTTACAAAATGAACATCATGCTTTATTGAAGAAGACTTGAGACCATAAACAAGTGTTTACTGAGGTAATTAATTTAGAGAGAGGTAAACTTCCAAGAAACAGGACTTAGTAGTTTCTCCTGCTGCTCATTTGAAATAACGCTTTAAGGCTCTTAAGTGAAGCATTGGCTTAAATTTTTAGACATGGAAGCTACGATCACTTCTTTTATACAGTGTATGTAAAGATTCCCATCTTTACAAATATTATGTTAACAGATCTAAACAAAGATGGTAAGCATCATGAATATTATACCTGCTTAACATGAGCATGTTAGACACAATAGTGCTTTGAGCTAAATGCTAATAACACATTAACATGCTCAGAAGGAACATTCTAAGTACAGCCTCACAGAGCATGTTCAGTCGTCTCTAAGCCATGATTCTAAGGGGCTTATTTATTTCATTATCTCATATTAATGTATGTATACTGTGATTGAGCCACTCGGCTGTTCAGCCTGTTTGTTAGATGTAATAATCCTTTAATACAAAGGATTTTTCTGTGGGATATATGCTAACTGTGGCCTACAGCGGGCATTTTGAACAGACACAAAAATTATTGAACAAACAAGGCAGCTTTCACTGGCTCCAGAGTTACAGACGGGAGAAAGCGAAAATAACACAAAGACAATGCTGTCAACTCTTTGATCAACTACTTCTGTTCCTTTGTAAACATAGCACTAAGACTCGTCTTTTGTTTGCAGTAGGGAGGTTGAGGTAAAGAAAAGCGTTTTTGCCATGGGATGCCAGATGCTGGCTCACTGGAGGTTGTCTTGAGGTGAGATGACAGCGTCACAGTCATAAGTGGGCCAAGCAATTAGGACTGCGGGGAGAAGCGAGGGAGTCTGAAATCAGCCCAGAGGCGTTGCATTGTGACAGAAAATCGTGTGAGCCCAAAGAGTAGGACCGAGCATCCGTCCACCCCAGTCAGCCAGGGGAGGAGACCACCCCGGGACCGGATTCAGAGCACAACTACACACTGCTCAAAAGTGAGAGGGTGGTATATGAAAACCTTTGGCACACACTGTATTTCATGTCGTCATCCCACTGAGCACTAAGCAAACAGGCATTCAAAGAGCTCCCCTTATATCTGAGCTGTGTTCTTTCTACCACGCAGGGATGCAGTGAAGTGCAGTAAGAGAGGTTTGGTATAGTGAAGAGTCTTCCTGCAACATCTGTGACAGAAAGAATGAGTGAACCAAGCGTTTTGCACAAAGGAGTCGTACAGTTGTTATAAAGAACAGATGTGTTCTTGGATAATGGTTGGTGGAGAGTAAAAGATTAACTTTAATACTGAACAGTAGTGGAGGAAGTATTCATATCTTTTGTTAAGTAAAAATGGTAATACCACAGTGCAACAATGCTCTGTTATAAATCATCAAATCATTACAAATCACAAAAGTACAAAAGATGAATCATAAAATATACTTACTAAGTAACAAAAGTAAAAGTGTACATTACTTTTGCATTCCAACACCAGCATTGTATTGCATCACTTGTAAGGGTACATTGAAAGCAGGGGTAAATATATTCTTGCTTCTCCTGCATGTGATCTGATTCACACCAGAAAGACTGTAGTCTTGCATCATCTTGCTAATGAGCAGAGCCTTCCCTTAGCAGAGGAATATTAAAAGAAAATACTCAGATCATGAGCAGTTCCATGAGAAATATCTGTTCTCCGCTTGAGTTTTCACGCAACAAGCATTGCATTTGCAGAAGTACCCTTTTCTTCCTATAAACCTGGGAGTATTCTCAAGAATAAATCCAAATATTCTTACATGTTTGCTCGATTTTAGCAGCCAGTCTACGATCAATCTTGGAACCTTCCAGTTATTGAATCGCTTTCTTTTCCTGCAGAACTGTTAGTTCTGTAGCGTTTAGTAAAAAGCGGAAACCTTGAAAGAAAGCTAGTTTATTGCATTTGAATTTGGAGTGACCCCGTGCACTTAGTTACTCTGTTAAAACTGAACTGTCCACAAAACTCTTGACACCAGAAAAGCGTCTTCATAATACAGTGAATATACAGTATACACACAGGTTTGATTAATGGAACAACGGCTACAAGCTAATTCAGGCGGACAAGTGAGCTGCTGTACCACAACATTTCCCATCTCTCCCTCTGCCTTGTCAATGCTGTAGCTGCCCTGCCTCATTATTGCTGCCTGCTCTCTCAGCCCCATCACCACACCAGCATCCACCTGTAGGCTCCGGCCAGCGGGGCAGGATATTTGATCATCACTCTACAGTATCCCATGCAAACATATCTGCGAGGAGGGATGAGTTTAGATTCCAAACTAAATATGTTCTGCTGTTGTAATAAGTATTTCAAACATGAGTTATCTGACTGAACTGCATTTCCAGGGGTATTACACAAATGCTGCACTGCACTGTAGAGGACCATCATTCTACATTGTAAAATCCCTTTTATTGTGACAGTATCAGGTTTTGAGTTACCTGATGATTTCTTTTCTTTCTCTGAAGTGCCATATGTCAGAGTTTTCCTCTCCACAACTCAAAGTAACCTTGGGTAGTTCCAAATTTGTCCAAAACATCACACCTTGGACATGTTCTAACAAGAAGAGAGACCACCCCCCTCTGAGAGCTACGGTGGTGAACAAAAATGAGCCCAACTATATCTAATTGGTGCTTTTCAACTGACTGCACTGGTTTGGCTCCTTACTGCTCAGAGAGGGTATATTTCACATAGTTAGTGTTCGTTTCCTTTTCTAAAGTCTGACTTATCCGACTCCCCTCTCTCACTGCCCAGGAGGTATAGCAACTCTTACTGTTCAGTCGTACTTGCAAGATTTTTTTTCTGTCTGACCCGTCTTGTACGATATTAATCACTGTTATAAAAGCCGATATTGAAGTACTGATCTTCAGGCATGCAGCGTAACGATGGGGTACATCTGTGAGATTATCTAATTATTCGATGTGTGAGTATGTATGGATTGAAGTTGCCTATTTTGGATTTGGAAAAGCAGCATGATATTTCTGGCTGGTTTAGCTGAACATGTGGCAGTCTTCCTGGAAAGCTGACCTGTGTCGGTCTGTCTACAAGTTAATGTTCAAGTCGAGCAATGCCCATCTGCAACTGCTTCTGTTTTCCCTCCATCTGTTCTTTGTGCGACCACACACACAGTCACACACACACACACACTAATCTCTTCAGAAGTAGTGCTGCAAGGTAGCTGAGCTGAAAGGCGTGAAATTCCTCATTCATCAATTCATCAAGTACCTGTGAAATTTAGACCTTAGTATGCCGATGGCAGTTATGGTTGATGGTGCATCGTCTTCAAAGAACATAAGAGAGAAGACGCCATGATCAGATCTCTGCTAAAAGTCTTGTTAGAATCAGTGAAAAGTTTAATCTCACACTCTCCCACCCACCAGCTGCCACACCACCAGTTCATCACATTGTGAGAAACAGTGGTTGGAATAATCACAATAACCATCGCAGTTTCCTTCAATCTCATTAGCAGATATTGTACACACAGGGATGTATTTAATCTGCCATTTATTAATATTTATACATGGTAAATACCTGAATTGCGCCTAGCTTTTCTCTGCAGCAGCACCTGTGTGCTTCAACAAAAAAAAATGAATAAAAGATCATGGAGTATTATTCTCATTCAGGATTTATGCTTGACCTCATTGTGTGTCATTGCTTTCCTGGTTTTATATGATTAACAAGTTGCAGATGTAGGCGCTTATCCTGCATATCAAGCATGGTTTCAGCAGCTGACTCCTCAGTTTTCTTCTCCATCCAGGCACACAGAGTGAATGTAAATGGATTTGAACTTTAGCTGCTTCTCAACATCACATTCTGACATCTTGCAGGACCTTCGATGGCATGTCACTGGCAGAAGAAATGACGTTGCATGGATCTAAAATGGATGCAACATTTGACTATAATGGTATAGTGAAAAATGATCCCAACCTACAACATGGATGGTCTCAATATTTCTATATTAACATCACCCAGCTCTGTAGTTCCCTTCAGTCCTATCAAGCGTTTGTCTTCTTTTAGTTGTTTTGGTTTTCAAGCCCGAAACTCTCATCAGCCCTGTTTCCAAATGCAGTGGGCCGTAGTTTTGCGGAGAAAAGCTTCAAAAACCTGCTGCATGTTACCTGCCCAGGCCCAAACGGCACACAGATAGCAAAGTTGGCGACAGCAGGTAAACATAATGGAAATTTAGAAGCTAGGGATCCAGATATTTCCCTCAGAAGTTACTATAGAGCAAAAGCAGCTTAAATGTCTTTGTAAGATGTTAATGTTGGGAATGTTTGTTTTTAGCTCGTTCTGCTACCAAAAATGTCAAGTACTGCAGATTTAATTCTGCATAGGCTGAATGGATCATTTAGTTTGAATATATTTTAAACATTGAGCCTTTCAGTCTGCCTTTTAACATGCAACAGTTAAGTAACATTTTGATGTAATATCTAATAAGTTTTGACAACTTCTTCTTAGCACATAGTTAAAGAGCATTTCCAGCTGTTCTTTTGCCCAATTCGCTTCACTAATTCATCACATATGTTCACCTAAATTACTTTTTTAAAATCCAGGTTTTGGTGGATATTCAAAAAGGGAAAGAAAAAGCAAGAATCCATCCAGAACCACCGAATTTCAGCTCAAGTTTACAGACCATTGTGGTTTAAGCAGATTTATGGAGCTGGAACACTAAATGACTGAGCAGACAAACAACATTTGGTTGTTATTGTGTGTTTTAATTATAATTGTAGTTGAGTTTCGACTGAGTAGACCCACAGCAGCGTTCCTGTTGGCACTGTTTACACCTGTGCTGCTTATTGGTGAGATGTTTGCAATAAACCACTTCACTTCAGCAGTATGCAGTTGTCCAATTCAATACTGACAGCCATTTGTCATGTTAACCTCCACACAAGGACCTTGAAACTAATTACCACAAAATATAATGACGCATAATTGTTATTAAACAACTGAATAGACAGCACTTCATATCGCTTTCAAGCATTTAAATCAATTTAGACGTGAAACACCAACCCAGTTGGCACTCCTGTCTAACAGGCACCATATGCAACTTGCAGATGATGAGGTTACTAAAGGTCCTTGTGTGGGATTATGGGTTTGGGGCTAGAATCAGGACTGATTGGCGTTGTCCATTCCCCCTGGACACGACCTCTCTCCCTCTCTGACCACACCAGACAGGCCTGTTAAGATTCATGGAGAGAAGTGAGGCAGCCTGAATGTCTGCTCAATCCATTTCAAAAAGCCAGCTTCAGCAATGATTGGCAGGAGGAGAGGTTACATCCGTATTTACCCTTATAGAAATACATGAGATTGTTAAATAAATAAATATTGGAGTGCAAAATGGCTTGGCATTGAATAGCCAAACAGGGAGAAAAAGAAATGGGGAGCATAATGCATGAATTGATGGACTGATTCAAGAGGAAGATGGAATACATAAATGCATCAATATAGAAATTCAATTTTGAAGCCAAATAGAATCTTTTGTCCTAGCAAGATTTTCCTTTGACAGAGGCGCTGGAAAAATAAGAAATAAGAGAGATTACCAACAGATATGAATTAAGTCTGAAGATTTTTGACTGGCGTTTGTCTACATTGTTCTTCCGAAGTGGCTGCGTTTTCTAAATGCTCAACGTTATAAACCAAAGCCACATTTGCAACAATTATATATCTAAACTAATCAAAATGTATGAATGTGACACTCGACTACTTCCAGACAACAATAATGAAGAATCTGCTCTGAACTCAGCTTTCTATTTGTAACGCCATAGTCGTCATGCGCCACTGTGTTTCTCGCAGCTGTTTAAAATGTATGAGACGAGTAATGCAACTGAGGAGAGAGTAATTAATCGCCACACCCTCCCATTTATATTCTACTTTGCCCCACGCTTTCGCGCAAAGGATGCTATGCGTGCTTGAGGGACGCGTGTCCAGTTGCGCATGTTTTGCATAAACAGGACTGCGGCGTGCATGTGTTAGGTGGCACAGATCTTATCTGTCACGAAAGATGAGCAAAGTGATTTGGAGGTGACAAACTCATCAGCAGCTCCGCTGGTGGCTGAGTTTCAGAGGGATCCTGATCCTGTGACTAAACATCAAGGTGAGGCTGTGCTGACTGCCAGGCTAAGCTGAACCGTATCCACAAACTTTCTCTCCAGTGGGTGGTTTATGACCCGCTGGGCAACTCCTCCAGAGCCTGATGTTTTCCTGCACTTCCTGATCAAGTTATGGATCCAGAGTTGTAAAATCTCATATTGTCAAATGCACTCACTGCAAAAGATTCACATAAGCAAGTCATAGATTTATATACTGTAATAACCCCCTTTAGTAAGCCCTTAGAAATGACTGGAAATACCTTGGAACAAAGTAGACAATTCGGTGAAGACAACACTAAACAAAAACGTCTTCACACATTAGAGGATTGAAAACATTCCTCAGCGTTGTCTTTTGAAAACCACTAATTTTAAGAGGCTGCTTGGCCACAGTCTGACAGGCATCGAGGGAGATGCGGGTGTCATCAGTTTAGCGCAGCTTTAGGACCCTGGGAGTCTGACGCGGCTGCTCCCTGCAGGAGAAGCATGGACAGATTTGCATGCGCTGGCTCTCCACCGCTGCACTAACTGCACAATTCATATCGGCACTGGATATTCTTTTTTCACCCTGAGGGATAAGCCTTATCAAAGGACTCTGCTTTGGGTCGAGTTTCCAATGCTTTGTTCCTAGAAAGAAGGATAACCAGCGTCCACTTACAAGTCGCCAGATCACTAGTTGTAGGCTGTTTATTTCCTCGGTTTTATCTCCTCTACAACGTGCGCAGCGACTAAAAGTTTTGCGGACTCACCGGTATGGATCACTTCTGCGTTTAAAGGACACACAAGAGCAGCAGCCCTCGCATCATTTCGGAGAGGTAAGTTTCATAGATTAAGGATTTCACTTGTGTGTGTGTGTGTGTGTGTGTGTGAAGAATGCTGCAAGTGCTGCGACAAGCGCAGCAGTTTGGTGAAAAATGGTGCGCGTTGCTCTTTCCGCCGGTGCGGAGCTCTGCTGTGCAGTGTTGTCTCTGTGAACCATACAGGCTAGGCTGCAGTTCTTCTGACTACAGACACCGCTTAGACACAGAAGTGTGTCTGCGTAAAGGCACCATGCGTAAAGACGCGAACTGCTGTCTTCACGGGGCGCGAGACTCCTACAGCAAATCTGACACCAGCACTGATATATCTGAGGGCATATCATATGATGGTGCGGCGCACAGACAGTGGCTCCTTCCGTAGCTGTTGTGTCTTGTGATTTGACAGGTGTGTCAGTTACCTGTCACAGCAGCCTGTTGACGGACTGACTGACAGGACGCTCGCGCTGCTCCGGCGGAGCTGTCCCCCTCTCTGTGGTGCTGAAAGTTTCCCCAACTGGCCACACAGCTTGTGGCATCGCAGGGAAACGCACAGCAGGAGCGAGAGACATGCAGATATGTTTCATGTGTTTCTTAGTTTATGGTTTTTAAGCTAAAAGCTCCACGGCTGTTCATCTCTCAGCCTGCAGGGAATGAATGGTTTTCAGTGGTGGAGGGGGGCGGATGCATGTAAGTCACCATCCACCCCCCTTGCCGCACTGAAAGCAGGATCTCAGCAGGGATTGCACCGGACAGTGAGGGACAATGAATCAATACAGTTTGAATGAACACAGAAGCCCTTCAGTGAAAAGCCAGCAGGAGTCTGTATCTCCCTTTAATTCAGAACAGTGACATTTTAGACATTTGTGGTTATTGTGGAATATTTTTTTGTTAGTTATGAGCATCTATCACATACTTAAAAAAAGTCAAATGTTCAGTGTAGTTTATATTATCCTAAACTTTCCCTCTGCCTATACAGTGAGTATGTGTATGTTGGTGTGTTGTCAGAAACAGCTCAGGTGTGTTAAGGGGTGCTGTGTATTTGTGCCCGTCTCCCACTGTGAGGAGCCTACTCTCTGTGATTGCTGCCACTAATCTGACGCTCTGCACCTCTCCGAGATTTACAACATGGCTGTGAGGATTTCTGTGGACAGGTGGAGTGCAGTCCAAGCTGCCGCTGTGGCATCGCTTCATATTTTCTCCTGCTCATCCTCCACACTGTGATGTGTAGTCTGCCCTGTGTGATATAGTGTGAGTCTTGCCGGTCACTTTCCAGATTGATTGACTTTCTCGGAGAACTGCAGAGCCTTTTTTTTTTTTTTTTTTTTCATCCTCTTGCTCTCTTCACTCCTTCAGGTGTAGTGATGGAAGAGATGGTGGGGGGTGTTGGCAGGATTTTCCAATCAATGCGTTGCCTTCACTTTATATCACAGCCCCCATTTTGTCCATTTTTTCAGGGAGAACTTTGCTTCAACTAGACATCGTGTTGAATAATATTTGGAGCTTCCCTTAGGACTTTTTCCTTTTTATGACAAACCATAAATTATGATCGACTATACTATTAGATAATCCTAATGCACAGCCTTCTTGGTTTTTAAAGTGATCTAATCAGACTAAAACTCTCTTTCATTAGTTATTAATCATTCTTTTGTGCTTGTTTTCCATTATTACATTACAAAGAAAAATGTATTCACAGAATAACATTTTGCTTCTTTGGAGCAGTTTTATCTTCCCTTTTCAGCGCACATCTGCTCTGCACGTCAGTACGTTATCGTGTTCTTTGTCATGACCGCATCCTGAATATGAACACACTGGATCTAAATGGCACTAATTAAGTCCAAAAGCTGAGATCAGATACAATACAGAAATGAATGAGAAATTAGGGGCATATTCATGGAGAATAAATGCAGAAATGAGAATTGCTTCATTTGCACCTTATTCCTGCTTTTGTTTGTGGAATGGGTGACTTTGCCCACTGTGAACTGCTGGTCACACATCTCTGGTTGCCTGGGTAAATCTCTCTAATCCAAAGAGGCGGACCAGATATGCCTTCATGGCAAATTTGAGGCTTATGGGCAGACTTGGAATTTTCTGTGTGGCAGTCAAAGCAGAACATTAATAGATTTCATCTAACAGGATTAGTGATATTTGGAAATGAGACAGGAGGCAGAAAAACGAATAAGACATTAATACCCAGTGAGCAAAACCAACAACACTAATGTGTGAATAAAGATTCTTTGAAAAGCGCAGACTTTTCTTTCATAAATCCCCCAGAACTGCATTGCAGAATTATGATTATGTTTGCAATCTCATTTCCTGTTTGTAAAAAGACTCATTCACACTTATTCATATTCACTGGTAAGATTGAAAGGCAATTAAAGAATGCCTCAAACCTGCACTCGAAATCTGAAATATTTCTAGTGCAGAAAACATTTCTGCTACAGATACTAAAAAAAAAAACCCACAGTAATAACCTTTTGTTAGGGGAAGAACATGATAGAGGAAGTTACCATCACTCTCCATCTTCCTTCCACCCTCAAGATGTTTAAATGCCCCGGGGCTGCTGACGATTGATTTCTGTTTTATTGTTTTTATTTCTCATTCCAACGCCATACCGAATGAAATCACTGTCTTGCAAGGTTGCTTGATTGAAAAGCTCCAGTTCTTCGCCGTCAGTGGCTCATCCCAACAGAGCCCCGAGGCTCCGACAACAGGGGGGATCCTGTTCCCTCTGACACCCGACCTCACATGCAAAAGGTCGAGCGCTGCTAGCTGTCGGCAGGTCTCATCATTCCCTCATGACACGGCCATTATGGTGCCCTCTGGATGGCATGTCAGTCACCCTTGGTGGCAAGTCAATTAGTCACGTCTAGGGGGAGTCGGGATCTGTTTGCTGGTAGGATTTTGACATTCATGCGGAGGTGGGGGACACACTGGAAGTGGATTACAATTTCTAATTACTTTTTACTGCATGTCATGATGCAAAGAAGGGCTCAAGTATGATAATTAGAATTCAGCAATTATTTCCTTAATAGAATTATTTGGACAGTGTTTGGATCAGCGACTTTCTTTTTTAATCTTTCTATCTGTTGTGCTGCAAAGACTCTCGAATACACCGAGGACTTCAGTCGAATATTATGCTGCAAATTAAGAATTACTGACTTCATCATCGGCTACAACAACAAGGCAAGGAGAAGAGGATGAATGCAGAGGAGACTGGAAAACGGGAGGGAGGAGATGGTGATCAAAGGCGCGGATTAAGATATCTTTGGTTGCCTCTCAAGGAGATTCAGTGTTGTGTAAATCAAACAGACAATCTGCAGCACCACATGGAGATTAATGCTGTTAAGTACCTGGAAGATTCCTCTACAAAAATCATCATAAATATACTCTGTATGTGTGTGTGGGTGGGTGCGTAAGTGTTCAAATAGCTACCTGATATCTCATGCATCTCATTTTCTCACACTTACTCAAACTTTACTTCTGGTCATGGCAGAATTACATTTCAGACTATGGGGTTACTGAAAAAGCCTATTGTTTTTCTTAATGAGGGCTATCGATGATTTTCTGCTGTCAGATATTCCAGTTTGGTTCATATTTACTACCAACACACTGCCACGGAAGAGAAATTTGTTCTATCCCCAAATCTGTAATGTCATACCAATGTACAGCTCCATAAAGTGTGAAATGGAAGAGATAGAAAAGGTGGCTGAGACCTCACTCTATGATTTGTCTCAGGATAACTGTGCATTTACTGCTCCACAACTCACAGTAACACAACCCGTATAAAGCATGATCTCGATCAGTAGCAGTTGGCACAAAGACGCTCAGTGCCACTCTTCAGTCACAAATATTTTTAAAAAATGGAAGCCAAACCTTAGCCGCTTGCCACTTAGCATTAAAGGCAATGTATTGGGAGTAAGCCTTTGTGATAGACTGCTGTCTATCCTGGGGCTTGTGTTGTACACCTGCGGTAAGCTGCTTCCTGCTCCTGCATCAGGCGATAAGCTCCTGGCCTGTGAGCTGCCTCAGCATGAACAAGGCGTACTTACATTGAAAAGCTTACAGACAAATGTAAATGCTCAGAAAACCATCCTGTAAGTTCGAAAAGGTCTTCACTGTTCATTTTGGACCTAAAGGTGCTGGGCAGCACACGAAAGATTTTTGGTTTTAAATTATGTCAAAGGTTAAAGTAGAGTTCATAATTTGATTGATCCAGTATCTTTTTGGTTCAATGCTATTTGGTGGAAATCAATCTTGACGCAAGCAAGCCAAACTATCCAGCTTTCATTGATTTCTTTTTTTCAGAGTGAAAACTAGTTGGCCTAGCTTCTCAGCTCCCATCTCCACTTGAAGGGAAAACAAACTTAGCATGAATCGTCCTCCCGTATGTAAAAAATCGATAGTATCAACATTTGTAGCCTATACAGCTATGACATCTAGCAACACTAGCTCGCATATGTCAGTCAACCGTTGCCATGGGAAACGCACTTCCTGAAGTCTGAAGCTTAGACAGTTTTATCCTCTACTGAAAATGTTTTAAAGTAGCTGCAATAGAATTCCAATTTCAGTTCAACTTTTATATGAAAAATACAAGTTTACGTATGTTTATTGCCTAAAAAAAGAAAAACTTATAACTTCCTGTCACATGCAAACCTTAAAATATAATGATCAAACTATCACAACAGGTGCAGTATCGAGATTAAATTTCATGCACAGCTTTGTCCCATGTTGAATACATTTTTCTACACCCCCAGCTTGCTGTGCTGATAACTCTGTATTACAGTCTGGGCATCCCCTACATCAGTAGATAGGCTCCCACTCTACCCAGCATGTGGTGGGATATCTGTGGTTTGTTATTTTGTGTTTCTTCTTGCTATAAGGTGCTGAATTATTTAGCAGTTTAAAGTCATAAAACAGCTTGGATCCCGGTGGGAGGCATTGAGCTGTACTTGGGGTGTTTTTCATTCCTGAGGTTTTTAAAGTGTCTTTTGATTGGGGACTGTCCTGTTCTTGGACGGAGTTTGAAATGTGAGAGTGTGGCAGCAAAGGGCTACTGAGGACCCAGTTTTTCTCCTCTCCTTCATTCTTTTTCTCCCTCTGCCTTCTCCTCCTCCAGCTCTACTTTCTCCCTTTCAAGATCTTCTCATATCACTGATCACTAGCCGACTAATCCAGTTATTTTTCTGGAGTCCCTCAATCACCAGTCTTGAGATGCGCTCCATGTTACCTGTAACAGATGTAATGTCGTGAATAATGTGCCTTTTATGGTGCCACATAATGACTGGACTGGATAATTAATCCATCAAAAACAAAAAAAAAAACGCACGTCAAGGTCACTTCTGCAGTGTGTCCATGTTAGCTTGGAATCGGGGTGTGGGCTGTTATTTGCATGCTCTCATGCAGTGTCTTTAAACATTGTGGGAAAGTTTGTGCGTGCTCAGCAGTGGCTCAATGTTTGATGTCAATACCCAATTCCAAATAGGATCAAGAAGAGTACACAGTTGGCTGGTGTGTGTTGTCTGTCTGTGTCTCAGATGTGTGCGCTGCTCTAAATTTGTTACAAAGTCAAATGTACTCTATGTATGTGTATGTGTGCACATTAATTTGTGTAAAAACCCCCTTGCATACATTAATGTGTCTGTCAGCAGTGAGAATGCGTGAAGCGTGAAGTGGAAGCAGTCTGTGGGATCAGCGGTAACCCACAACAGAGGCCAGGTCAGCAGTAAGGAGTGCATCATCTTGTCTTGGATCGCGGCCGAGACAAAAGAAGTAGATGTTTCATTTGATGCAGCTGAGAACAAAGCATACAATGTGCATTGTTGCATTAAGCCAGGTAGATAAACAGATACATGCATTAATCTGTGTAATAGATATAGTGAATTGTGCTTTGTCCTCGTCCACTCAAAATCAATGGCCATTATGTTTCCCAGACTGGTGTGTGAAGAGCCTATTTCTCCTCATGTGTGTACACATGCCCAGTGCGATAGTTGCTTTGCTTAATGATGGGCTGGCGTGGCCCTGTGAACATCGTTTGTCCCCTTTAATTACCTGGAGGTAGAGATTGTTATTCATGGTGAGGGACAGGGGAATAGCCCTCTGTACGCCCCCCTTCCCTCAGGCCTACTGCTCTTAGCATTGATGTGGGAGGATGTGCAGAAAACAGATGCTACCCCATGATTTCTGACTGTTTGTACTAATGATGAGCTCCACTAGGCTATCTTACAGCCCTTTTAATGGTTGTTCAGCCTGATTTAAAGTCAGTTTTTATGGATGAAGCAGTGGTTTCCAATCCTGCTCATCACCAAGGGCCATGCTGAAGTCCTTTTTTTTACAGCATGACTGTATTTTTTTATACTGCAATCTTTATGTGGAATTGAGGGCAAGTCTGCCCCACTGCCTTGCATCAAGTCTGGCACAGTTTGCTTTAGAAGCAAACCAGCAGTTTTATCATATTCATTAAAAATATGTAAATCTCACACATGAGCTTCTTTCAAAACAAAGCACATTTTCTTAGATTGATCTCCTTCCTGTCAGGCATCCATTGATCGCTATTCATTTTGCTGCAATATGAAAATTAACTTGCAGGGATTCGAAAATTGTCTGAGATGGGTAATCAATCACATTTTCACCCGTGTGGCAATCCATAGACTCTGAGACTCTCTTTGTTGATGCATTCAAGGATGCTCGGAAGTGTCAGAGTTGAGAGTTGGCTGACGTTGCCCTGACAAGCTATGCTGTCCTTAAATTACACCCAGGAGACAAACATTGAGGCACATATACAGTAATTTAGGGCTCCAGAGTATTCTTTCATTTCTTGGGTTTAAAAGGCTGACATTTAACAAGTCAGTTCTTTCACTTTCAGTTTTGAAATTGCACCTTGAGTGTTTCCAAAAAAGTCATTTGTCACAGCATTTTACTGTATAAAAATAAGGGACAATAAGCTGCATCATCTTTTAAGACCTTCTAAAAATAGCTCGACCTGTTTGTTTACTGGGATACACAAGGACATCACAAATATTGAGGGTTCTTAGCATGGATATTGATATCATTGACGGGACTGGTATGTTTTTCCTCCTCCTTGTCCTGTGTGCGACTGTCTATCCTGCCAGTATTTAAGTGTAGGACAGGACATGTCCCGGAGGCTG
Source organism: Pempheris klunzingeri (assembly GCF_042242105.1). NCBI lineage: Eukaryota > Metazoa > Chordata > Actinopteri > Acropomatiformes > Pempheridae > Pempheris > Pempheris klunzingeri. Next base: position 8,099,402 of record NC_092015.1, on the reverse strand, counting down.
GCTCTAATTCCCAGTGGTGTCCATCAGACCCCTGTCCCTCGAAGCTCTGACAGAAGGAGCTATTATTTTCTCATCGCCCTGGTGGCCCGTGTCCCCAGGGAGAGGCCGCACCACGTGACTGACAGCTCCGTAAACACAGCCAGCCCCGGGGTGACTGAGTGAGAGCTCACTGTAGTGACGCCCTCGTCCCGCCTTTTCTCCCCAGCTCCTCCCCTCCTCCACAGACTTCTCATCTCTGTGTGTCTCCCCATCACGACCTGCGCCACCCTCAACCTCCCAACGTTCCCTTCACCTGACGCCTAGGGTCAGAGGTCCCAGTGTTGAGGTGAGGTTATTTCCAACCTTACTGCACCCTTGCCAGCAGCTGCTCAAGGAACAACAACCCCCAACACCCTAATACTTTTGTCATCCATTATATTCAGCCAAACCTCTATTTTTCCCTGTGATATTCTCAATATTTTTAGCCGCACTCTATTAGTTCCTTTAATGCAGTATCATAACAACACAGCAGAGATTGCAGGGGCTGTGCCGGCTCCTCTGTGTGTGTATGTGTCAGTAGGTCTAACTCCTGTGTAACTAAGACAGATGACTGTGTCAAGGTTGTTTCCCCACAGGGTTGGGAGAGTAGTTCTCCTCCCAAGCTGCTGTGCTCCCTCCACTTTGCCGGCTTCGTTGGGCCACGCCGCTTATTGTAATGACCTAATGTAGATTCAGGATCGGCAGCCAGGGGCATCCATCTACATCAGGGTGCAGGAGACAGGAATACCCTCTGAGTCTGTCTGCTAGTTTGTGCATCTGTGTTTGTCTGCGGGTGCATGGGCTCCTTCACGTCTGTGTATGTCAACAAGACTTCTGTACACATGATGGATAAACACCATTGTAGAGCTTTACTTTATTGGACAAACCATTAATGGGAATAAATGTTTATCTTTAGTGTCTTCATTCAATTACATTTTTCATTTTTTAGAATATTATACACCCAAAGGAGAAGTGAAGTGCTTCATTAGCACATTGCTGATTTTTATGTAAACAGTCTAGTACATTTGACCTTAAAAGCAAAGAGAAACTTCACTTGAAAATTGGTTCAAATGAGAGATTTCCATGTCTATTAAAGGCAACTGCTGGAAAACCGATGCTGGCTACAAACTACACAACTAAGCACAAAATAAATAAATGCCTTTTGGAAGCAATTAATTCAACTTGGAGAAAGTATGAGTCTGACAAGCAAACTGAAGTCCGTCATTCAAGGTAAAAATCCAATTTAATGCTCACTAATTTACATCAACTCTACATATCATACAAGTGGAGCTTAGCACTAGCGTTTCATTCAGTGTGTGAATTACATTTACTATTATTGACATGGCTCAGAAAATGTTGACTCTTAAATATTGAGAGTTTTGCTGACTTGTCCGTGTCAACTAAGTTAATATCTCTCCCGAAAGGAGAACAATTTTACTTGAATGCAAATATGACAAAGCTCAAGGTCTTACTGAGATGCTCATCTTCTTATTGTTCATAAACACCCTGACCACCTTAACCTAGGTAAGATGTAACTTTATTTAAGGGTGTCATCTCAGAATTTTTAGTAAAGCCCTAAATGTAATATGAGGATATTTATTGGATTCATTGACCATTCCATCAGAGCAGTATGCCGTTCAGTTAATGAGCATTTCTGAATATCTGAGAATACCCATGGGTAATGTTTGCTAATACCAGAGACACTGATTTCAAAAATATACTTTGTTATACCTATCAGGCTGTGTTCTCTTAGCTACAGCATAGCTTCTGCTGCCGGCAATCTAACAGGACAAAGAATGATTAATCAGCTGACAGGCTAGCTAGATGGTCGCTGTGGTATAAACTACTTAAGGTGCTTTACACCCTTATTGAGCCATTAGAAATAGTTTCCAGCGTTTATACCTTTAGTATTTTTCCCATTTACCTCTGGTCGATTATGTTAGACCATAAATAGAGTTACTTTGTGCTTTGAATCAGACAAAAACGTATGTTTTGTGCCTTTAATGGTCTGCAGTCCGCTGCTTGTCCCATCTCTGTGTGCCCAAGGATGGCTCCTTCTCATCATTCTGTGTTTAACCGACTAAAGTGATGATATTTTTTGACCTTTTGTGATCTCTAAGTACTAAAACGCACCCAGTAAGGCTTTGATAGAAGAGCCTCTATAACTAGAGCATTGCCATGGTATTATGAGCATTTCATTGCAATAAAAGAGACCGATGTTGTGACAGTCAATGAAGATTCACTACACTATATTTCAGGTTATTTCAGACACTATGTGCCTTGTTAAGTATGTTTTAAGTAGTCCTTTAAGAGGGTTTAATAAATAGCCCTAACTGTAGGCAATGTTACTCTGCAGTATAATAATTTATTACCTTCTGTTTTCCATATTCAGCTTGGGAAATGAAAGAATAGTATTAAAATGAAATGGCAACTTGTCATGATTGTCTTTCCCTTTCAGCTTTTCATCCTTTATGTAGCTGCTTTATGTTTCACCTGTGTTTTCCATTGTGATTTTCCATGTTTGTTTTGTTGTTCTGTCATGCGGTTAATTTAACATCTGGCTAAGGAACAAAATTGAAAAACTATCCACTTGGCTAACACTGGCTCATTTACAGCAATGCTGATCAATCAGTACTCAACATGTAAAAACAGAGAAATGCAGAAACTCTCAACCCCATGTCCTTTGTCTGTAAATCTCCATTTCTCCAGCACACAGACACAAAGCTTTTAAACTGGTCTCTCACCCATTGTTCCTGACACACTTTCTGACACATTTTCTGGGTCAGTGAGAGCAGTGAGAAAGTATACATGTGCTGATGTTACTAACATCAAGTCACACCCTCCTAAAGGAATAGTTTATCACTGTCACCTTAGTCTTTTTTGGTCTTTGGTCAATTTTTTCTCTGTGCTGATCAATTCAGCCATAACCACAAAATATGTCAAAAATGAAATTCTCTAAAAAAAAAAAATAAATAAAAATATCCTGACAGGGTTTTGTGCTCTGCATGCTGTATATATCGTTTTGTCTGATTTTCTGGGGGAATAAGCTATCTTGTCACTGATCATCTCATTTGCTTATGTAGGTCGTATTGATGCATCGCTATTAAATTGGGACTGTTGCATAACCAGTTACAAACTTCTTTGTTGCTGCTTTCAAGAGTAAAATGTGAAGACGGTTGAAGTATCAGTTGATTTAAGGGGTGAAAGCAGTTGAATTGTTTGGTCACATTTGCTGCTGCATCATTTCTTTTTTCACGGCTGCATCCAGTACACACAAACTAGTAGAGTAGATAGTAAATCGATAATGCTTGGAAACCACTTTAATGTTTTTCACATGTGTCTCTCGACCTACTTGCTACACTGCAAATAGGTCCTGTGAAACTGAAGGCCAAACTTTCTAGATGTAGCCTAAGCACGCTTGTACTTAAAATGAGCAAATTTGGCTCTAGTCACCTCGATTTCTATCAGACCACTTTGGTCCAGAGTGAAGTTTCTACATCTACTATATGCACAGGGACAAAATTTGTTGTAACACATTAATGGCTCCCAGAGGACAAATCCCAATGACTTTAGTGAACCTCTAACTTTTTCCCTTGTGCCACCAACTGACATTGGGTGCATTAGGACAAAGTTTGGTACAAACATTCATGATTCCCAGAGGAAGAATCTCGGTGACTTTCATATCCACAAAAATAATGTCATTCCCCTTGGCTTTTGTTGTACATTGGTATACGTTTCCAATAAAATATGTCAGCATGTTAAGTTAACATGTTGACATCAGCATTTAGCTCAAACTACCGCTGTACCTACAGCCTCCAGCTTACTCTTTCTTGGCCAGACGCAGTAACTTCCTGATGTCTTTGTAGCCCATTTGTAGAGTCCAGGAAATGACTGCTCCTGACAAAAATGACTGAATAAACAGTCCTGTACATTAGCATCTATAAAAACATTTAAAGTCATTTTTACAAAGAGATATAAGGTCTTAATTAGTGAGCTTTTAGAGGTGCTTAAATGTTACCTTAAACAGAACTAGGCTACCTGTTCCCCCCGTTACCAGTCTTCATGCTAACCTAACCAGCTGCTGCAGCTACATCATTTACTGTACCGACACAATGGAGGCATCAATCTTCTCGTCTAACTTTCAGCAAGAAAGTGAATAAGCGCATTTCCAAAAATGTCAAACTATTCCATTAGGTGTACAAACTGAAAAAAGGAAAAGTCTTGAAACTTTGAATTCCCATGTTTTGTCTGCACCATGATTCTCCCCTGATATCTTATTAACGAAGGTGGAGATTCAGTAAGATTTCATTCTTGTGACGCTTTTGTCCTCATATACTCTCAAATCATAAAACACAGCACAGATTTGAGCGTGTGTGTGTGCAAGCATGCGTCTGTGTTTCAGCACTTGTATGGGTGTTATCTGCTGTCGAGAGGGAGAGACTCAGTAACAAGGGCAACATCTGAGCAGGTTGTATCTGCTCTTTCTAATTTATACCCATATCCTGACAACAAATTAACGTGGCTGCTTTTCTTTCAGATACACCCCCCCCTTTAATAACAAAGCTGGCCCGGTAGCCGTGCAATACTGTAATGAGCCACTTTATGTTAATGCAGCTTCGCAGAGCATGTGAGTGCAAAGTTAATTCTATGAAGTGTGAAAGTCCTCTGCGATACAATGAATATTCAGCTCAGTATTCTCTCTGTCTGCCTGCCACAGTCCAGATAAATACAGAGGCGGGAATCTGAAAATGCCCTTTTTGTTAGCTTTCTGTAAACAAACACTAAGGCGGAGCTGTGTGGATGACAGGTTCTGTAATTGCCAATTTGACTTGGCTGGTAGTATCATTTCATGCAACAAAGACAGGAAGGACTGGAGGTGGGAAAAGATATTCTGGCAAAAGAATAAATGTAGTGGGAAGAATGATAACATGAGCACATTCACATATGAAGATGCTAAAATTTCATTAAAAAAACACAGAGGAAACAAAGTTTTTGCCACTCTGACCCTCAGATTTAATTGGCTAAGGGAAAGGGAGGCTGTGAGCCCTGCCTGTCAATGTGTGAATACTCTAATTAACTAGAACCTTGGTGCATTGTAATCTCTGGATTTTGGGGTATCATAATGTATTAACTTTAATTAAGCTTGTGAGCTTTCAAGCTAATTAGATGAATGTGCTTATTTGTAATCTGGATAATATGAATACATTTTACACAAGCTCAAATCAGTCAGTCTTACTAATTACAGCATGCGTGATGGCTCTAATTGGCGATTGTGTGTCTGCCTGTGAATGATACACTATGGCTGATGCTCCTATCTGCGCACACGGCTTAGGCTAATGTGATGAAATCCTCATGGAGAGATGATGTGCTCTGCTGAAGGCTGACAGTCCCGAGGAGAAGGCCTCACCATGTCAGAGGCCTGTTGAACCACGTACATGTTCAGGACCACTGCTCCTGTCTGTCAGCACAGAGACAGTACAAACCAACTGTGTTCTCATTATCTACCTGACTTTTTTTCTTTCTTTCCTGCTCTGTGGCAATCTTTGCAGCTGCAGCTGTATAGTTTTCATGTCTCATATCACACATTTGATCTTTGTCTGCTGTTTGGTGGAGCATGAAAGTCTACCACTACGAGTTGTCAGGGCCAGTGGTTTGACTGTTGCAAGGGGAAGGAAGAACTGTACCAATTTCACAGCTCTGGTTTAAACTCATCCATCTCGTGAGATATTCCCTTAAAGGGGTTTTTGAGACCAAGGCCAGTATTTGGCTGAAAGGTAGACTATATTTTGGAGCTAAGTGAACAAGACATTTATCAAATTTCTGAGTTAAGAGTCCCACAGGTCTCTTGCGTAGGTTAAAGGGGTGCTCCAGTGGTTTAGTACAGCACTTGCATAAAGTTGGCGTACTCTCAAGTGACAGAATGGTTAAATTCACAGCAGCTTAGGCTGATTTATCCAGTCTTTTTTAGCTCTTATATGAATCAAGTTTCAAAAGCCCCTACACTACCCATACTGCAACTCAATAGCACCTTTTAACTCCACAAGTCCTCCAAATTAAATGACATAATACAGAATTTGTTCATGACTTCCAAAACAACACATGGGAGCATTTTCAGATTTGCTGCCCCTATTGGTAAGACAACATAATTTGTCTGTTCCTTCCAAACTAATTACAAATCAGTGTTGACAGAACAACGGGTTGTATGAAGTGACAGGATTATAGTGCAGTTTGGATAGGTTTAGGCACAACAATAACTTGGTTAGGTCTAGGGAAGGATTGGTGGACTTCCCCTTTAAGAGTATCCTGTTTAATCTCCAATTGCGCATGGGCATCTTCATTGTCTGCAATGTGGCATAAAGTTCTTATTATAAAAACAAGTTCCTTCTTCCCTCAGTTTCATTCTCATGTAGTTTTTATTTTGTATGGTATTTATTTCACAAGTTCATTACTAAATTGTAAAAATTTCATATAGCATACCTTTTTGTTGGATAAATCCTTGTCTCTGATTGGCTCTTCCTGTTCTAAACATACAAATGATTAATCATGTGCTCAATTGGGAACTGCTTTTCCTACACTTTTCTGCAAATAAGAGTGGGCTACACAATAAATGTGTTGTAGTCTTCTCTTTCAGCATTTTTGAGTGTAACTCTTAAGTTACATACGTATATATGTATAAAGCAGACTAGTTATTGAAAAAACAGCTTTACAATGTCTCATTACAGTTAAAAATGCTGTGTAGTCAGTAAAGCATATTTAGTTAATTTCAATCATTGTAGAATTAACTGTCTGTACATCATACTGCTTTAATGACAACCAGGTTAATGATAACCCACAAAGATAAGTAAAACTAAGATAAATAATAATATACAGTAATTCAGTACACAGGCAATAACAGATGTCAGATTATAAACGAGCAAGAGAACACGAGTTGTGGAGGAAACATTAGGAAAATGTGCCCATGGCCCAATTTGAAACAGATGCCGGCAGTCATGTTGTCTTCAGTCTGTGTGTGTGTTTCTATATTCTGTTTATTCGGCTTGAGGCATTCTCTGACAGCTGTGCTGAAATGAGCGCCTCAAAGTTAGAAATAAGCTCATGTAAAGACAAAAACAGCTCCACACAACAACCGATGTGACACTTCTTTACAACACAGAACACTAGGGACCTGCCAGCTGTAATCGCATTCAATAGATGAATAAGCAAAACAAGCTGTAACTATGATCTGTACACAGACTGTAAATGCATTGTATCCTATACAGTAGGCTGTCACATAAGCCCCTGCGGAAGCCTCACCTATTTATAAGTTATTACAGGGAGCAGGTTGATATTTGTAAGGGCGTATGGGAGACAGAAGGAGATTGCCAGCCACTGTCACTTACAGTGAATGAAACCTCTGCTACTCCCGTCCTCCAGAAAGTGCATCTGAAACACACTATTAACTTTCCCATTGCTGATGTCACTTTTTATTGCCCCATGGTTTCAGGTCTTTCCGAGTTGGCAGGCTCTGCTGCGCTGCTTTCCAAAGCCAGATAGATGCTTGTGTCAGAGCACAGAAATACAGCAATGATGGAGATATTATTCTGAAGATTTAATTTGCCAGAGTGGGTTGGTAAAGTGCACCCTCATGGTGATTAATGCAAAAAGGCTACTGTGCTGTGCTTGGGGAAAATCATCCTGTGTCTAGCTTCTGTTTAGAAATATCTTTTATGAACACACATCTTTCAGCTGTGTATTGCGACAAAATGCAAATTTAAACACCTCTGCTGCATTTCTCTGTTGAAGAATTTAGCAGTGAAACTAGGTTATAATCTACCTTCATTAGACTGGAGTGAAATATGAGGTTAGCATAATGGTTAGCCTTCCTAAGTCAAAACTTGACTTGTGCAATCCGTTTCATCTATAGATTTCCAAAACTACATCCTCGCAGTATGTCTCTGTGCCTTTTTTATGGTTGTGACTGATTTTAAAGCGTGGTAAGTTATGCCGAGTAGTCAATGAAGTATCTATATTCAGCAACAAGAGAAGTGGTACCTTGAGAATGAAAAAGACATGTTTGCAAAGTCTTGTAAAATACCTACACGCTCAGCCTCCTCCAGCTTAATGGTGTGGATACGGAAAGATTCAGTAATAAGCGGGACCATTTTATAAGATGAGGTTCATCAGTTAGAACTACACACACAGACATATTGGTTTATGTCAGATAATCTAGTTAAGGGTGATTGATTACAACTATTATTAATGAGATATTATTAATGACTAGAGGTGTGTAATTGTACCATGAGAGCTTAAACCAGCCACCAAGGGGCCTGCTGTTGATTTGCATATAGCAGAGGGTAAATTGTGTGCTGCTTTTGTTCGGGGGCACAATAGTGAGTGGCATTTCAACATGTGCTTGCTGCATTGTGCACGGGCATTAAACATAGCATAATCTACCTGCTTACAAAGCAACTTTTGTAATTAGAGTTATGATTGCGGCAGGATAATGACAGCCATTCTACAGGAGATAATGACTGTTGCGCTCTTGGCTGTTGCTGTATTGTTTGTGCAGCAGACTTCTGACATATGGGATACAAAAAGACACAACAGCCAGGCTGACCGCCTTTGTTCCCACTCAGGCAGACCAAATCATTGCAGACAAATTGCGCCGTAGGCCATCCAAATGATGCCGACCCAGGGAAAATGGTTCGGACACATGGGAATGGGACTATAATGTAAAAACCTCAGCTTCGTGGAAGCTCATGGACTGTGCGCATGAGCTTGGACACAGAACTTACAGCTGCCTGGAGCTCTCTGACTGCAGTAAGACCGTTTCATAAAGAGGCATTTCTCACTGGGAATTAGTCTGTCTGTGGTGCCCTTCATGCTGCTCTTAGTACATTTAACATTACAGTTAAAACCCAACACCTGAGAAGCATTCTGCTTTCAAGACCACTATCAATAAGCTCAGGTTACTCAAATGGAATACAGTTCCATTGGTATTAAATAGATGCCTGTTTTATCATAAACAAAGTCTATTATTATTCATGGGAATAGCTTACTCCTGCCCAGCTTTTTTTAAAAAAAAAAAAGCCTATATATAGTATATCAGTGCTAAATAGGGCTGGGTGTTTGTATGGTAATACTACTTTAAAAAATTCAAGAGCCATCCATCTGTCTAGTGAAAAAATGGCATTGTCCTTTAAAGAGATGGTGGAGCATTTATTCAAATAAATTAAGAGTTGTCAGAGATGGCAACTTGGTAGGAGGCACTTAGGCCTGTGGCATCCATAGATGTGCAGTCAGTGGGGACAGGTCCATAGTGCAGACTGTGGACTAATCCATCACCGCCAGCGAGGGGGCTTGGGGCCAAGCGCTTGGCTTCTCCCTCCAGGAAATAATCAGCTTTTAATTTATCACAGATCACATTCATGAGAAGACGGATCGCTGTGGGGAGGCCTCATGTGACCAGGCCCATCTCCCCAGTCACGCTGGAGTGCTTCTGGCTCTTCTAATTTGTTCTAATTTTGGTTTTTCTCATACCTCCATCTTTTTGTCAGTTTTGGATGGAGGAACTCCTTACCCATATTAAAGTGTAGCAATTTTAACATATATCCAAGAAATAAAACTTCCATTTAGGCCACATCAAACAGTTTCTGAAATAGTTTCCACCACTAAAGACAAATCTGATGGCCAGCCTGCGCTACATGATATACAGTAGCAATCAAAATCGAACAGAAAGTGGGACAGTCAAGTAGGGTTTTCCCTGTGGAATGGATGGAGCGTATGCTATTATGTAAGTCAACTGCAGGGCGTCCTAATAGCTTCAGATTTGTTTCTGGTCCCTGTGTGTTGCTACAGTCTGTACTGTAGCCCCCACAGGAGTGTGGATGATTAGTAGCATGACTCGCAGGAGCACAAGAGATGTGATCTACGCTAAGGGGGAAGGACAGTTCAGCCACATGTCATCTACCCTCCCCACCGATCACTTTACAGATCCCAGGCAGGTTAATCCTTTTATTGTAATGAAGTGAGGGGGCATAATGTACTGTCAATGTGAGATGCTTAATCCAGTGGTGGCATTTTTATGAGGAAGGAGTAGCCATAGTGACATGAAGAACAGAGTGCTTTAGAGGCACAGGAACAGTCAATCAAAGCATGACGCTGACATCGCACAACACAACAACACACACTTAAGGAGATTTGCACGTGTGTCTATGCTTCAATTCAAACTCCCCTTATTCCTACTGCTCTCTCTCGGTTGCATCTGTTAGCACAGTTAAACTTGGCGTACTTATAACATTAGTAACCAAACAAAAGTGTGTCGCACCAAAGAAATTAGTTCCTACATAGCAAGTAGTTTTCAGTTAATATTTACACCAAACTAAGTGCCAGCTGGAACATTGGAAAACTGGACTAGAGTTCAAAGCATTATGCACCATCATCGCTCCGAGGTGTCCGGCTCCTCATTTACTTCCATTCATTTTGAGGGCCACTTGTAAATATGTATAATGTGTAATTCATAACACTTCACAGAATGTTTATCCAGCATGGCAACCATGGTAACCATGGTAACTATGGTAACCACTCCCCAACATTGTATAACAGGCAGTGATACACAGCACACTCAAACCTACAACAAACCAACCCGATCTGCTTTTATTTATCACTGGTCTGTAAAGACGCATCATATATAAAAAAAAAAACAGCAATACACACACATGCCTTTGAGAATTGTCTGCTTTACTGAAATCTTTACAGTAGTAGTTTACTTTAGGATTATATTTAAAGTACGTCCCCAAAATTAATTTAAGGGAAATCAATTTATAGTCAGCAGTTGACAGTGTACAACTGGGATGTCAGTGATCATGAAATGTGTTATATCTGCCTATACCTTAAGATTAATTCATAATTATGCATCTGTAAGAAGATTATAGTGCACAATAAGTATGTTTATAATGCATTACAGACATGGTGTCTTAAAGTGTAATCAATAACACAATATGCCTGAAATTATCAGCAAGTCAGGAAGATTAAACAAAATGACCAAAAAGGTTTTGCTGCAAAATCTTATGTCTCTTTTACTCTGAATTGCCTGAAGAAACAAATCAATTTCTCCGTGAACACTATGAATATAATGAAACATGCATACATTTACGAGGTGAGTTTAATGTATCGCCTGGCCGCCTACAACCGTAACATCATAGCTTATAGTGCTACAGTGACTTCCATTTTTACTTTGTTACAGATGTTTTCCAGTACTGGATTTATGCATTATGCAGGTCCTCACTAAGTTGTAATGGAGCAATCAAACAAACAATAAGTTAGTAGTTTGAAATAGGCTGGAAATTAACTTAAAAAGGACTACTCACAGTTGTAAAAAATTTACAAACAGTTAGTACAATACAGCCCTTTTAACATAGGACATAGAAGCATTATCATTTCTTACACAATTGTTTATTAAGTTGATATGTGACATGAGAGGAACATATCTGCTGCCTCAGTGAACTGTAGCCTATAATCCCTTTGCTCCCTCTTTTTTATTTGAACTCTCCACTGCTGTACGTGCAATTGTGCATGATACAGGTGCTTTTAGGAATATGTAGAGGCATACATTAATGCTGACCTATGAAGTCTAAAACTCTCGACTCTCTTGTGGGTGGGTGAGTTCGAGGAGGGCAGAAAAATGCAGTACTGGTTGTATAGAAACTGTATAGCCTGTATGTGACTTTCTTCTTATTCAGTACAGCACTGTACAAATGGGCAACTTAGAAAAAGAGATCTCACTTTATGGTAGTTGGACAGGCAGAGCCAGTTCCAGGTGTGTTGAGAAGAAAAGCAGAATAACAATCAATACACATATGTTAATTAAAGGATGGGTTTGGATTATTTCAAGTGCATCTAACAAGTCACATGCTGTACGTTGAGTGACGATATTGGACACTAAGTATACCTCCTTTCCTCTGTCATTGAAGTGATTCCACTTTAACACAACTAGATGGTCAGAAACGAGGGACAATATCTGCAGACTTTGTTACATACTAAAATGCACCCCCAAGTATTTCAGTGAAGCTAATATTCAGCAGCCTGACTCAAAAGTGGGTATCTTTGTCTGTGTGTAGATTTATTGCTTGTGTTGTGTCCCGACAACAAGCCTGCATTTGGCTACCATTGACCTTTGATTATTAAGACAAACAGTAGTTGAGCATTTGATTGCATTAGACTGCACAGGTGTACCTAATAAAGTGTAAATGCTCTTTCGTATGTTTATACTGTGTTTGTTTTCCTATGCTCTTTGTTTCCTCCCTATACTTTTGCTTCTTCCCCTCACCTCTGCTTTGTCAATGTGAGAATGCGCAATGTGCCTCAGAAGCACAAAAGCAGAAGATGAAAGAGAAACAGATTAAACAGTGAGGAGTAGAGGTCCCAGTCAGAGGTAATATGAAATTCATTCTCTTTTCTCAGAGGCCCCCAACTTGCTTCCCCTCAACTTTCCTGCAAATCCTCCTTTTAAACACTTCACCTGAGCTTTGTCCAGGTTCAAGCATACTGCACATAAGCATCGCATCTCATTAGTGCTTCAGGGAACTTCTGTCATATGCAAGTTGAAAGGGAAAAGTTCTGTTTGTTCATCCGTGGTAACGATGTCCAAAAAATAGTCTAATCTCTGTTGAGTTTAAGCGCTTGGGCCATGTGGAAGTGTCACAATGAGAAACCGCAGGTTTTGAATGACATCGCCTTGGTTTAGTAGGCATCTGAAAATCAATTTGTGGGCAGTGACTGTTCTGCTGATGGTTCCTGTCTTTTGTGGGAGTTGGTCACTGAGCCAGCAGCAATGCTTCTTGTCACTGCCTGATTAATTGGCTTCAATCCATTCAGTAGTCATTGAGTCAGATAAAGAGAGACAATAAGGGCCTTTCATTCCTCTCAGACTGAATGGGTCATGAACGCAGAGGAAGCCACTGAAACAAGTCTTGTAAAACATGCTCATTTCCTTTGATGGAAGCTGGCTTAATAATGAGCGCAGGAATAGTCATTGATTGGACTGTGATGCATCTTCACATGCATGTTTGTGGTTTCTAAAGGGACGGGCTCAAATAAATCTTCTTTTATCTCTGTTCCAGTCCATTCATTAATCAAATGGAACAGAGTGATGAGTTGTATTATGAGTCCAGCTCCCCACCACTTGCTTCTGGGCTGTGGAGGCCATTTCAAAGCCATGTATCCCACATTCCCAAACCAAAGACCCCTGGCAGCTTCTTGTCACAGCCATCTCCTGCCTGGTAATTGGGTATTTATCAGATTGCCTGTGAGAGGACGATGCAGTGTTTATCTGACACAATTATCAAGAAAAATGAGGGAACCTAGTACGCCGCTCCTCCAGGATACTGGCGTGTTACTGGTTCAGTTGGCCAGGCAGAGTGAAAGCGCTGTCAACCACAGGGACAGTCCAGCCAAAGGGACTTCTTTATCGGCCATTTAGCCGGGAATACGCATGCCATCATCACATGCAAATGGGGCAATTGTGCAAATAGAACACATAATTATTTGGCTCTGCTGTGACAGAGGAGGAATGACAGGTGATGATAACACTCCCTGCAACAATGAGCTCCCCATGGTTGAGATCTGACAGCCTTTTCAGACGCTCTTCTAATTCTGAGAACAAGAAGTGCATATAAAGGGGTGCGAGAGTGTCCACTGAGTACCGAAGATAAGATTGGAGAAAAGCTTTAAGACCAAATTGGTATGCTTGTGCCTTCTTTCTCCTGCAAACCTATTACAGAAGGGAGAGCGAGAGAGGGACAGGAAGAAAATGATAGACAGAGGTAGCTGCCTCTAATAAGCAGCAAATAGCAGGTCCATTTTGGTGTTGCATGAATTAAACCGACATGAAAGTTTGGAAGGATTAAATGGAGAGAATGTAGTACAGTAGTAAGAGAAATGTGATGTAGAGTCCATTGGTAGCTTTGCTAAGTGAGCATTTTTTTTTTCCCCCATTTCATTATCACATACATTCACCTTTTTACTGTGGAGAGGCGCTGTTAACTGGTCTTCATCATCTCAAAAGATGCAAGGCTTGAAGAGACTCAGTCACTACTGTAGTGCTTTGGAATTTATGATAAAGCAAGTCCATCATATTTTAGCTGAAGCATATCCAATTCAAGGAGTATGTCATGCCTGGGAAAAAAGGCCTGTGAAGAGAAATTCGTAGTGCACAGCAGTGCAGAGAGAGAGAGGGAGGGAGCGAGAGATACGGAGAAAGACCAGGAGACGGGGCAGCCAAGAGTGCCTGGCCTGCTGGATGTAATCAAAAAAGGGTGAACAGGTTGTTCCACAGATGGCTGATCCGGAGAATCCTCCGATTTATTTCCATGCTACAGACGGTCCCTGTCACTATGCGCAGGTGATGTCAGCACAGCGGCATTGTCTCGCACACACCACTAAACTCTGACGCTTTTGTCTCACCTGTCTGAAATCAATTTGACACAGAGGCATTTGTTTGTGTGTGTGTGTGTGTGTGTGTGTTTGTGTGGACAAAGGGAGATATGGAGTAAGAGTTTAGTGACAGAGAAAGTCGATTTGCAATCTTCTTAATATTCTGAGACTGAACTCTCTTAGGATTGCAATTATGGATTCAACTGCTGTGCTATTACGATGTAACAGAACTCAATAGAGAATTGTGAGTCATTTGCCATGAAAGCTGCTTTGTACTCTTCAACACTTTAAAAATGTCATTAGAAATTGGAAGTTTTATGTATTGTGATCCTGCTGTTACAGTAATTGTTGTTTTCTCCTGCACTCTGGCATTTTATTGTAACTTACACAATAAATTGAATATCCATTTTTCTTTTTGCAACCAAGTGAAGAGAGAGAGATCCTAGCAACATGCCCAGTCTTTAACGGTTTTATTTTTATCTCTTTCCTCAGATTGATGCCTAGTGATGCCAGGACAGTGACCATCACAATGCACGGCACGTGGTCCAGGGCCACGCCCCTCCTCATAATGGCTCTGCTCAGGCTGGCACAGGGCCAAGATGTTCCTTTGGTCCCAGGTAAGATCTATCATATTTCTCTGCACTGGCATGTCTTCTCATCAGTTATGAAAACTTCATGGTCTGGCTCCATCATCATGTTTTGTCAGTGTGTCTCTCAGTCTGTGTGATTGTCTGACTATTATGTGCTTGACACCTTTGCTCTGATTTATTATTGCCATGTAACTGGTGGAGATACGTCAGTGATGTGGCACCAGAATAGCAACGTTTTTCTTAGCACACATTGAGCAATTATGCTTATTAAGTCTTTGAACATATCTCCAACTCTTCTGTCTCAAGAAACATGTAAGCATTTGTCCATTATACAGTACTATGAGTGAGACAGCTTGTAACTGCAACCATTTTTGCCGAGAAAATATCTGTCCAGGGTGTACCCTGCTTCGCACCCAGTGCATAAATGCATGAACTGAGTACATTTGGTTCTTTTGTTACCAAGCAAAAATGAGTGTGAAACCGTTTCAGACTGTGAAAATCCACCGTGGTACCTATCCAATCCCAGCAGCATGCCTGTCCCAGTCCTCCAGAATTGTAGGTCGAACACTGATTTGGGAGCTTTAAAATCTCTTGGCTGGGTTTCAAAGGAAGCTCCACCAGATGTGCAGAAATTCACAAAAAAAGTTGGATATTGTCTAAATATCTAAAATGATGGCTTCCTTCCTCTCCCGGGCACTTTCCCTTAATCTTGATTGTAAATATGAAAGTGAAACATATATGTGGAGTCAAATCATAAGAATTAAGGAAAAGACAAATGGTGCAATCAAACCGAACATCCACTCTGCTACTTAATGGGGTACTCTTAATCAAAAATGCCCAAACGATCCTACATGCTGCATATTGTTCCCATCTGAGTTTTTGTAGTGTTCAAGATGTTGGACTAACATTTACTTCATAGCTTCCTGACCCAAGGAGCCTTTTGAACAGATATTGTATGTGGTCAAATGTGTGTTGGGCCTGTTTTGACCGGGGTTTTGAATCTGCAATGCATTATTGACATACTCTGCGGTTTCTGTCAAAATGTTACAAGTTCAAAAGGTCACCAGTGAATATCAGATCTTACCAACATCTCAACTTAAGAAATAGTATGGGAAGCCTTTCTTCAGAGTAAGAGGTCAAATGGAAAAAAAAAAGTAGTCCCTGACTCTTTTGCAGTTTAGCCCGTAGTGAGCAGTCCAGCAATGTTTGCTGTGCTACTTGTATTGATCAAATCGTGGCTGTAAGATACTTTTTATCACAATTATCAGTTGACTTTTGTCAGATAAAGATTTTCTCAAAATAGCTCTGTCTTGATTAATCTACACTGTTCCATGTCTTGGTCACAGCTATTTTTTAAAGATTTAGATGTTCGATATTCTTGTTTTCACATTGTACACAGTAAGACTCATTTAAGGGCTCTGTCATGTTATTGAAACGTCTCCCTGTCGGAGATAAGAGAGTCCCCAATAGGCTTTTATTGTCACCAAAATTGACAGTCACCTCATTTACCCCTTTCTCTCCTTTTCCACCCAGTTCTCTTCAGACAGGACAACAGGTCCATACAGTCCTGCTTAGCCGAGCATTTCACTCTCACTGCTTTCGGTTATCTACTTATTCTGGCCCCTTTGCTTCTTTCTATTGCCTTTCACCTCTTATTCATTTTCTTTAACCATGTTCATGCCACCATCTTCTTTCTCTCTGTATTTTCTTTTGCCAACATGATCTGAGAAGCAATTTACTTGTCAAGCTGAGGGCAGCGTGTGGCTCCTTGTACCCTGATTGAATGGTGTGTGTGAGACAGAGAAAGCATGTATGTGCATGGGTGAGGGATCACTACCTTGGCAAACATGCTTTCAATTACACCGTTGGAGCTGGATTTCTGACTGGCAGCATTTAGAGCTATATTAAGATTGAATCCAGCTGGTGGTGAATTGACACTTCTGCTTAACACTCTGAAGCCATTAGAGTGCTATAACCAAGGGCTTTTCTTATCTCTGTTGCTTGCTGCTCATATTCTGCTCTAGTTACAACTAAAAAGATACAAGGTGATACCCACAAGAATTGTAAGCGCACAATGTCATATCTCTGAGTTTATTGGAGTTAGAAGCAAAGATTTGAAAATAGATATTCTCTCTTATGTAAGGCACTTCATGCCTCAAGCAAGGTGTTCGGCTTCAGTGACAATTCACCCAAACCAGAGACGGATGTCAGATCTAAGTCATGAATTGTTTTTTCTGCGAGTGTGCCACCATAGTAAAGAAACTGTCATAAATATCTCCATACGGGGAAGTCGAACTCCTCTACAACCGTGTGTCTACCTTCCGTTGTCTCTCAATGAGAGAGCAATGTCAAGACATCACTTGGATTTTGTTTCTTTGTATACCTGCCGACTGACAGCTCTTTTAATTTGTTGTGAATACTGGCAATTCCCAAAAGCAACGACTCCCTGTTCTCTTTTTTAAAAGGTATTTTCATCCTCTGAGGTACTTTGTTAACCCCCTCAGGTTCATTGTAATGAGCCGGTATCCTGTGTGCACCGTCTGACTGTGGCAAACATTTGAGATGATGGAATACCCACTCTACTATTATGGTCCATATGATTTAATTATTCATTACTAGTGCAGGGGGTAGAGGTGTGGGGAGGTCAGGCTGGTGGATTGGTAGCGTGTCTGACATGCAGAAGATCAGGGTCACAGCATCACAGCTATGCAGTCACTGAGTGCCTTTTTATTTACCAAGTAACCAAGGCCTTACCTTGTTTTAGTTTACTAGCAATATTTTAACCATCATTTATTTACAGTAACCTCATTCTGTCCCTAACCTTTTAACCTAAACCCAGTTATGCTATGAGCTTATATGGTTGTATGTTGGCGTATTTGATCTTTACTGTATATTGCTTGATGTATTAGAATGGGGGGAATAGAGGTAAAGCAGCGCCGCTGTTCACTTTGGCAGACAAGCGTATTCATTCATCTTTTCCGGCTTCATAGTACACTGCATTTTCAACTCGTGTCGTCTGCTCAGTTAAGCATGCCATATGTGCAGTATATTGACCCACATGTACAGAGTCTTTTTATATTAAGATGATAAAGTTGCTCTCCACTCGCTGTCATTTACCTGCTGATTGCTTTTCTCAGATGAAGTATCATTAATTTCCCATAACACTTTTCCAGCCTCATAGCAACAAGTGCCTCATATTTTTCAAGTCTGTGGTGGATGGATACAGCCATATAAAATGTGGTTTATACTTCACATCGAGGATTCTGTTTTTCCTGAATTGTGGCATTAAAGCTTTTTGTAGGTCTATTCGTCTTTTACAGCATAATTACACTATAGGACACATGCAATATTTGTGTATCTGTATGTCTCATGATGAAGAATTTTGTTTATTTCTTATTACTGCTGGTTTTCATTGCTGGACCTGCCCTTTAATTTAATTGTCAAGACAACCAAACTCCATAACACACAGATATTGCATCTGTCACACTGAGTCAACTCAGACAAATTCAGTTTACTCATCTTTCTTCCTTTGTTCAAACTTAAAGCAAACTCCTTTACCCCAACTGTCCAGTTTTATCTTATGCTATGCTCACAGATTTATCCCTTATTTGAAACAGTCAGTTTTCCATGTGTTTTATTCAATTAAAGTGGAAACACAGAGCCACACTCATGGATAAACTATTTCCCCTCCTACACACTGTGAGTCATACACAGTATATCATGTGGGAGGCCCCTGTTGTACTGTAGGTCCTTCCTCTTCCCTTTACATTCGGTATTCAGCTTGCATACCACCCCGAGGGTGATTAAATATGTGGTTAATACAGCACCATGAGAGTATTGAATTACACAAGAGCCATGCTGACCTTTTTAAATTACAGAACCAATTGTGCAAGACGGCAGAGAAAGTTTATAACAGGTACTGCCAAGATGGAGCCCGGAGGAGAATGGATCTGCTGCCGCTGTCCTGCTGACTCTCTCCTTATTAGTGTTCTGCTATATAAGCACCCTATTTGACACTCACACTTTCCTTTCATTTGCTCACAGTGGCTCTCATTTGACAGCAAATTCTTTGTCTCTTTGTCCCTCGATCTTGTGTACAAACAGCCATTAGAGCATTCTTGCAGACTAGCTAAAACACACACACACACACACCCTCCCACAAACTAATTTGACATTTCATTTCACCGTTGATGAGACACGTATCACTCCTGACACACAGTGTAGCCCCACTCCATAAATCTTGATCGTTGGCCTTATTCTCGGATGCATCCTAGTCAGCATATTGGCTTTGCTGATATGTGAAGGTCGTTTCTGATGTCTGATCTAATTTGAAGCTAAAGCCAGAAAAATGAAGCAGTCTTCTTTGGCATGAGTTGCATGACTCTATGGAGTCACAGCCATTTTTCAGGGATGACTGTACTCATCTTCAGTCCACATTGAGAGAATTCGAAACCTGACTGGCAGAGATACAACAGTTTTTGCTTGGCAAAGGGCAGACAAAAGCTTTTTACCGATGAAAAAGTCAAAATAAAAAATCCAGACATTAAAAACAAAGTATTTTTCTCTCCTTGCCAACTTTCAAGAGTAATTCATGATTGCTTTATACAGCACTTTGCAAAATACCCTGTAATTGTATTTAGGTGAAAAAGCCTCATTTCACCACTGTGTTTTATTCTTCCCTCTCTGGGGAGACTGTGCCATTATTGCAGAAGGAAAAGGATTGAAGGCTTGGCATTTCATATAATGAAATTCTTGTGACAGACTGTTTTTTTTCTCTTATTTTTTGGAGAACGATACAATTTAGTGACACCATTCATTCCATTAAGACATATTAAAAAGCTTTGTCAAGAAAAAAGCCCCAAAACCCAGACTCATCCCTTTTCTCTGAGCTCTGTCCATACTGATTTCTTCAAGCAAACCAATCTCAGTTTTGTCAGAAATTACATGTGCTTATCCCGATTATCACTCCATGTATTATATTCCTTTTCCTATTCCTATTTCCACTTTCTTTCCCTGTGCTGTAACAGTTTCTTCTGTTGTGCATTCTGTGCTATTTCTTGTGCGTCGTCTAATCTGGTTCAACACCGCTAAGTATGATTTAAGGTAGTGTTTATGTTCAGGGAGAAAAATGTTTGCGCTTGTGTTTAATGGAATCAAAACAAGGCGTGTTGATGCAATTGTTTGCACTGAAACTAAACTCATTATCCGGGTGTGTGCGGACGAGGCTTGAATCAAATGTCAGGAAATCTCCTGTGCTTCTTGGTAAGTGAGTATGGACTGTGTCTGCACTGTAAACTGGTATCCACACTCAAGATTAAATGCCGGGCCAATCAGCCTGGTATTTGCAGGCATTACTTTCTGGTCCCCTTGTTGTAGTTTTCCATCTTCGAAACCTGCCTGGGGACGGCCTTTCTTTGTGGAGTTTGCGTGTTCTCCCTGTGCCTGCCTGGGCTTGCTTCAGGTGCTTCCTCTCACATCCCCATTCACACCTATTGACAATTACGCCTAATTGTCCTAATTGTCACTCACAATTACACCTACGGACAATCACTTCTAATTGTCTGTAGGTGTAATTGTGAGTGTGAATGGCTGGTTTTGTCAGCCCTGGGATTTACGGGCGACCTGTACAGTGCAGGAGCGGTTCCAGACCCTCGCTGCCCTCTCAGGATAAGCTGTACAGCTGATGGACGGATGGATAGATGATTCTTTTCTCAACAATATCTCAACAGCTGTTTGGATGGATTGACATGAAATTTGTAAAATGTGTTGATGTTCCTCGCAGAATGCGTTGTAATTAACCCTCTTTTGACATCATCAGGCTAAATTTGCAATTTGTTAAAAAACTTTCGTTTATAGAAAAAAAAAAAACGAAACAAACATTACACATGACATTAAGCATGTTAGAATAGCCACTCTGAGGGTATTAGCTTGTTGACATTAGCATTTAGCACAAGTACAACCTCACCATCCCTGCAGGTGTTTTTGATTTGTTTTATTTTGTTTCTAAAGATCAATATGTCCCAAATCCTAACTGTTGAATTAGTTCTTGGAACTACAGTTTCCACACTACATGTATTCATATCACGTGCTATGGCTGTGGGCACATTTGAATAATTATAGTGGTGTCACATCATTACTTGTTCATATTTATTAAACAGTAGAAGTATAAATACTTAAAAGATTATAATGTTGATTTTTAGTTAGACCAGCCCTCTGTAATTGGAGATGTACAGTATATATTTGAGACGCTTATTTTCTCACATCTAGTATCTGTGATAAATTAAATTAACCTCACAGTTAAAACTACACTACCTTTATCTGCATTATTACTTCCTTTATCGAGCATCGCATCATATATAATCAATATTATTTCTGTTTGATTATAGTCAAGCATAGTAGTCTAAACATATCCTTTACATGTTTTGCATTTCTGTTTTAGGAAACAGTAGCAATCTGTGTTCCATTTTTGTTTTTGCAAAAAGAGCTACTTTTCTCTCAGATAACCTTATTGTTAAAAGCATCTGACAATATTCCTCTGTCCTGGGGCACAGAGCCCAGTTCTTATCATCTCCCTGCCTCTCGCTCCATCCGGCCACCATTTAATTACAGAGCAGGGCACAAGCCAGTGTTTCCTCATCACACTCCCTCAGCCCTCGGGCCATCATTTAATGATGAAAAATCTGCTCCAGGAGATTTGGACATTTGTTTTATTATCTTCTCCTCCTTTTTATTTTCTGGCCTTTTCTCTTTTTGTCATTGAGGTGTGTGTTTGTGTGTGTCAGGGGGTGTCTTTGTACACAACCAGCTTTATTTATTTATTTATTTTTCTTTCATATTTTGCTCTCAGGCTTGAAACTTGATGTCCTGAGCTCGAGTGTGCCATTTCTCTATTCCACACCTTCGGCTACAGCTTCACATACATCCAGTGTGACTTCACCTTGAACCTCGCTTCACTACTATTAAGGCTGGATCTATATCAAAGTTAGTCCAAAGGGAAGGTGAGATTTAGGGAAGGTTACACTTTTTTAAGGGGCTAAAAGACACAACACCAACCTTAAGAAACAAGACATCAAGGTGAACTCTAATTAGACTGAAAAAACCTTTGATAAAAGCCAATGCTTTGAAACCACAAGTGTGTGCAAGTCATTGCCGGCAGTTTAAGCAAGATCAACAGAAATGGCTGAAGATGTAATGTCATCATAAAATATGCTGACTAATTTAGTAGTCATTACCACCTCTACATGCGTCGACAACCTCTTAGGCATTCTAACTAAAAGCTAGGAAACCTTGTTTTAGGCATTTCTTAATCTAATTCAGAAGATCCTTCAAGCATTATGCAGCAATATGAAGTTTTTCCACTGAATATTCATGTGAGTGACACAGTAACACATTGAGTGGTTTTAATGAGGATTTTATTGATTAAAAAATGCCTTTGGATGCATTTGAATGTGACAAGGAAAAAACACAATGAAATCTCTTCTCATTCTGTATCATTGCTTTTAAATCAAATACAAGGCAATATGGGAATGGGTAATACAATAACAGAATGGCTGCAGAATGACTGCATGCAGCTCCATTATACCTTTTCTCTCCCCGTGTGCGTATGTTTGTGTGTGTATACTTGTATGCATGTGTGATAGGGTGTGCTGTGCATGCAGCACAGTTTATTGATTTCCATAGAGACATGACACAGGCACCTCTGCATCTTTTCACCCCGTTCCTCAATCTGCCCTACACCCACTCCCTCAAACACACACACACACAGACACACGCATCCACCCCCTGCCACCACCCCCCATCCTCCAAGCCACAACATCCCTCTCACGGGGTTTGTGCTGTGGGGCTGCAGGAGAGTGTCATCTCACAAATGAATTTCTCCTCACATCCCTCTCTCCATTAAAGAACCTGTTTGTGCTCCTACAGCAGCGTGCAGCACTCCCCTGCAGCTGTTTGAGCTCACAGACACAAGCACTTGTGTTATTTATACCTATGTTGTGTCTCTGGCTACCTTCATCTCATGCACGCAACAGTAGGACTGATTCTGACATGCCATATTTACTTTTTTGATGTACTTTTTTCATGCATGTTAATTGGTAATACGTTTTTGCCCTAAAGACAATTGATTTCATTAAGATTTTGCTAAATCACTGTGGAGGCTTTCTTGCTTCTAGATTGCTGCTCTTTAGACTACACGACCTGAGGGCCAGAAGGCAAACCCAAACAGCAGTAATAACTTACCCCTTAAACACAATAAAATCATGCTCATTGTCTTTTCTGTTATTTGTATTTTCTCCATTTTCCAGTTGTATGATTCCTTTAATTGAGGTTTAACTCAAACTGCAATACTACTTCACTTCACCTTCAAGAAAAGCAACTAAAACACCACTTTGCATATCTTTGTTGTTTCTTTGCTATTGGAGTACTTTTATTCAGTCATAACTTTGAAACTAAAGTTTAAAAAGAAGGTAAAATATTACACAGTCAGTCTCGGCAATCAAACATTGTCAACTTTCACACACATGGCAGCCATGGTATTGTGGTCTCTAATGTGATGAGGCGCTCAACAGGCATCCGTCTCCACAAACTGTTGATTTGGATTCTGTACTCAGCTGTGTAGATTGGGCACATTGAAGGACTAGCAGACAAACTGAGCAACATCCATGATTGGAAATCTATCTGCCTACGTGCTTCGCAGAGCAATGAACATTTCTGTT